>NC_088185.1:5103026-5406053 GCF_028769735.1 Zonotrichia leucophrys gambelii
TGCCAAAACAGTCAGATAATGTCTGGACACTTCCAACAGAAAATAAACGTGAGTCCAGCAACTGCAGCCCCTTCCAGCACAGCTGACCCAACACTCACAACATCCATATGCTGCCATCCAACACCAGTGAAACCTCAGGGAGCTCCAAGTTATTTTCCAGGGCCTGTTGTTCTTCCCCCTCAAAAAATCCAAACACTTCTGCTCATCTCTGAAAGGAGTGAACTGCCTAAGCCCCAGCCACCAGCTCCATCACCCTCACACTCAAACCTGGCACTGGAAGAGGCTACAACAATTATTCTCTAACAATTATTATTATTCTCTCGCATAACCCCTCCTTCCGAAGGGCGGTGGCTGTCTCAGACACGGCCCTGCCTCTGAATCCAGCCCCCATGTGAAGAGCTCCTCCATGGCAGGAAAGAATACTGGCTGACAGATCCTGTGTTTCCATGCTGCTGGCATACATCACCTGCTTGCACTAACTAAATGCTCTGAGCCTATTTTCACCAAGAATGACAAATGACACATCCGTGATGAGTAAGGAAATGCTGGGTTTTGCTTTCAAATTTATTTCATATGTACGCAAACTGTCACATGACAGTTTTACACACAGCTCCAGCCCATTCAAAAGCCATCTCTTGACTGCCAGAACGCACAAGCAAACAAAAGATTTTCAATAAAATCCAAAGTGGAATTTTCTGATTTCACAGAAGTCATATGAAACCATTCAGTAAGTTCTCACTTAAACAAAACCAGTTCTGGACACTGTCTAGTATTATTTCAGGACAAGCCAAAATAGAAAAAAGATGCTACTTAAATGTTCTGCATTAAATCACCACCTGGACATTCCAAAAATAAGGTGAAATGCCAACTTCCACTAGCAAGGGAAGGGGTGTACCAATGGATTTCTAAAGGCAGTGAATAGTTCATGATTATGCACAGAGCAAACTGAAAGAGAAACACATAAATTCCCGTGCTCCATCAGATTTGTGCAAGAGCTTTCACGCAATTGTGGGGGGGAAAATAGACATTACAGTAATAAGTAGGATATTTAAGCCCTACAGATCATATATGGAAAACTATTTTCCTTGAGTGAAAACAGAATTAAAGATGAAGATTCCCTTCAAAGAACTTTGTTTGTAGTCATTTAGTTTCAGGATGCAAATTAAATGAGCACTTGTTAGCCAAGCAAAAGAAGGGAATTAGCTCTGAAATATTTTCAGTCTCTCAGCCAAAGACTTCTAGGTGTTCTGTCACATTGCTCCCCAAGAGCTCCCCTCTGTTCTCACATCCCAAAGTCTGATCTGCACCCAGCCTGGCTGCCAGGGCTGGGCCAGGGATCTGCTTGGTCCCTCTGTCTCCTCCCTGGCTCTGCCCCATCTATAACTCACAATTACGAGAGCCCGTAACACAAAACTGCCACAGGCAAAGTCAATCTCTCCCAGGGGCCTCACACATCTGAGGCTCCTGCACACCAAGAAACGGTGATCATGTGCAGTAATGCTTGGGGTTAAACCACACAAGTTCAAGGATATCCCTGAAAACACAGTGGGAGTTTACCAAAGGCTAACATTAGTGAGAAGAACCAGCATCAAGGATCGTTAGCTCTTTTATGCCATTTATTTATAGCCTACCTTGAAACATCCCATTTCTCTTTAGGACACCTCCAGCTGAAGTTTGGTGTCTCAGGGGTGAATGAGGAGACTTTGGGAAACAGCGATCATGAAAACAAAAGGTGCTCAAGCAATTTTACCACTCACACATCAGGAGAGAAGAATCAAGAATTTTACCACTTACACTTTCAAGAGGAAAGGAAGACCAGAGACCTCAGGTCAAAGCTGGCACCTGCAGAGACACAGTTCAGAGATGGACAGAAGAGGCTGAACAGGGCTCTAAGCACCTGGCCTAGTGGAAGGTGTCCCTGCCCATGGCAGGGTGTGGAACAAGATGAGTTTTAAGGTCTCTTCCTGCCCAAACCATTTTGTGATGCTATGGGTCACTCCCTGCACTGTGCTCAGCAGCACCAGCAGCTTGACACTTGACACTCCAAAAACTGGGGGTTCCAAATCACTGCTTGCAAGTCCCTTGCAAGTAATTCACAAGCAAATTCTAAAGAATCTGCAGGAAATAACTATAAAAAGCAGAATTGTCAGGAGGCTTGTGCTTCTTAAAGAAGGGTCAAAATCTCTGCTGGAAAACATTTAAGTGCTGGCAAATCAGACTGAGAGCTGATACTATCAACCCAGCACCTCCTGGGCAAATTCTTGCTAGATCTCTTCTAAAAAAAAATCCCAAATTCTGGTATATCCTAAATTTTGACTACAGAAAGAGATGGAAATGTTGTCATATAATGGACTTGGCACATTCAGAAAGATCCCCTAAAGCAGCAATAAGGTGTGGTGATTGAGCTGGGGCCCAGAAGTCTGATGGAGGAATAGAGTTTGACTGAACAGCATAAAAATTAAATCTATCTGAAGGGAAAGAAAAAGAAAAAAAAATTATTAGAAGAAATGCACAACCAAATGAGGAGCAATGGCAGTGAGGGAAATTCAGCATTAGAAAAAAAAAATATACAAAGAAACCTGGCATTCTTGTACAGCTGTAAGTGCCACTATTAGGATAAGAGAAATATAAGCTCATCTTTTACTTCCAATTGTCACATCACTGTGGAAAGTCTTCATGAAATTCTCAGAATAGCAACGAATCAGGAGCAAACAGCTGTTCAAGCAGGAAAGTCACAGGTAGACAGACTTTCCTTGCTTCAACAAAAAATTAACTCTAAAGTTTCACAGGCCAGTAAATCAACAAAATGGGCCTGTGCAACACAGGACAAACAGTCTCATCTTCCAGCCCAAAGCTGAAATATGGGCCTGTGTTCTCCTTCCGGCCATATGCTCACGTGATTTATGATCCACAACAATTTCAATACTCCTGGAAAATGAAAGAACAGCAGGCAATTAGTTCATCCCACTCTGCTGGGGATTGTGTGGACTCTGCCCTGTGGCACCTTCCCAGGGAGTGAGGGCCAGCAGCCCAGTTGCTCCTGTCAAGGGCAGGAGAGGGACACGGGGCTGAGCAGCACCCAAGCACTGGCACAAGGAGCACAGCACATCCCCAAGACTGCACTGCATGGAGCAGCCCACAGAACTCCAGGCGAGATGCAGAAGGACTTCTAACATGGCCTGGAGTGACAAGACAAGGGGGACTATCCCCCATCTGAGAGAGGGCAGGATTAGATTGGATATTGAGAAGAAACTATTTACTCAGTGAGTACTGAAGCACTGGCACAGGTTCCACAGAGAAGTTGTGCCTGCCCTAGCCCTGCAAGTGTTCAAGGCCAGCCTGGATGGAGCTTGGAGCAACCTGGTCTCGTGAAAGGCGTCCCTGCCCACAGCTGCAATGAGATGACCCTTCCAACCCAATTCTTGATTCTCCTCTGTGATTCATTCCTATCCCATCTGTAACTAGGGCTGTTATCCTGGTCTAGATCAGGTCAGTGCAGAAGCACAGACCATCCCACTAGCAGGGTGTAAGGACCTGCAGTTGTGCCAGGCAGGGCACTGCCTGCAAGGCAAACACTGCCAAACCAGGCAGGATTCAGCTCTGCAGCACCTGATTACTGCCACACACAAATGCAAAGGCATCACCCAACAAACAAACAAAATCCTCCACCCCACCCTGAATGAGGCTTTTCCCTCGCACAGGTGGGGTGAAGTGCAAGTTCAACAGCTTGACTCATACAGCCAAAACTTCACCCAACCCAGCCACCATGGCAGCATCAGCTGGAGCTGATGCACCTATGAGCCACCACAGAGCCTGTGACATACCAAGTCTACTGATAGATCATTAAAATTAGTTTTTTCGAAGCCAAGGGTATCCAGACTGATCTTTAACTAACTTCTGAGTAACAAACCCAAGTCATGTGTCTACTCAAACCATGTCTCTGAGCAGCAGCATCATGCCCTCCATGGATGAACATTTTGTCCACTGGGAAATGTGCCAAATAACTCAAGTATCCATATGAATTCTGCAATGAATTCTGCTATCTGCCATCCTGCTCAGGTCTGAATCCACACAGCCTCACCCCCCAGCAGCAGAGCTGCCAAGGCAGATGGGCCAGCAAGGCTTCAACAAGAGGGTGAGCAAAATGGCAGCAGGAGCACCCTTACCCACAGGTCTGCAGGGATAGAGGGATGGAGTCTGAGTTCAGTGTCCGAATGCACCCACCTTGCCTCCCTTCCTGCAGGTCTTAAGCAGAAGGCAGCTGTGCTGAAGGAGTTAATCGTGCCTGGAACAATCTATCTCCGGTTTCTCAGAAACTCCAAGGCTGCAGAGCTGGGCTTTCTGCTCCCTGCCTGCTCCTGCCTGCCCTGCCTGCAGCCTGACCCCTGACATTTCCACTCTGCTTCTCCCTGGCATGGAAAACTTAACCATACACAAACAAACAGGTTGGGAGGACAGATAAATGGAACAGAGGAGGAGAAAGGGAAGATTGCTCAGATTCCTTGTCAAGGCCCTGATTAAATAACAGCAGCACCACCAGATGTGGGTGAGGGGCTGGCATTTATCAGTAAACCCTGAAGTCTACAGCAAGACATCTCTGTTTAATTAATCCTGAAAGGGTCCCTTCCCCCTTCTACTTCCCAGGGAGGTTTTGAGGATCTGCACGTTTAAAGACACAGCGAATCCTTTTTAGCTCTTTCCTTACAAAACACGAGGGCAAAACCAGAGTCAGGATTTAGTAATTCTGTGGCAAAGGCTTCCCTTGCATGGACGCATGCAGGCAACCCCCATTGAGGGAGCATCTTGGATTCAGTCATACCTCTGAGGCAATACACCCATCATGTGACAGCTTTAGAGTGACCAGCTGGAAGCCAGCACACACGTAATCACAACCAGGCATGGATCCGCAAATCTCACCTGGAGTCTTCAGCCATTTTTACATAATATCCATTTCCCAGTACCCTTTCCCAAGGGCTAAGTCTCTTCAGTGTCTGATGCAGTTCTACTGTCACCCATTTTTGTACACAAAGCTGGAAAGTCACTCCACACCTCAGCAGCAATAAGAGAGGAGCTCTGCTTTCGGGGTGCCTTCATCCCACCACAATGCTCAGAGAGCTGTAAGGTCTCTCAGGGTTGTAACAGCAAGGGAAACTCTGGATCCTATAGAGTGGACAGACCACCAAACCCTAAAACAGCTCCCAACAGAAAAGGCCTCAGCAAGCACTTCCTAAGGCTCAACATCAGTCCTGGACAGGGAGCAGGGCAGGGAGGGTCTGGCAGCACTGCTCAGGCCCCCAGGTCAGACACCTTAACTACCATCCATCCATCCATCCATCCATCCATCCATCCATCCATCCAAGTGATGGCAGAATTACAGAGATCAATTCTTTCTATGTTCCTGCAGAAAGAGAAAATTAAAAAGTAGCAGAAAATCTCTGTAACAATGACTTCTGGTCCAATAGGAAGGAAAAGGGGTGGGGGGAAAGGGAAAATTTAAAAGTCTAAGTTCAAATTGTAAAATAAATCTGTAATTCATATCAGTTTTATAAAATTCCCAGGAAAATACAAAGTCAAAACCAGTTATTTTCTTGAGGATCTATACTCTTAAATACCTGGTTTCAACACAATCTCTTTTTTAAAGAAGTACTGGGATGGGGGATGAACTGTGAGGAACTGAAAAAGGTCTCTGCCTACCAAAAAAAAAAAAAATCATTATGCAATGACAAGAGACAATCCAGTCTATAATCAAAGACAGAATCCTGACATGTTCAAAGAGAAAATTATTGTAACAACAGCGACTTTGAAGATGAGAAAAGTTTTTTTGATTGAAACAATGGCCATCAAGATTTTTACTGTAGCAGCCAATGTTTAAATGCATCACTCAGCATGCTGAGTTCCTGCAGATACACCGAGCACCAACATAAAAAACATGAAATATTAAATAGTGACACCTAAGAAAGTCTCACCTAAAGTGGAACCAGGCAACACTCACACCAGGGAGCACACACTCCTACTGATGGCCATGCTTGTCCCAAGGAGTGAAGTTTTACAGAAGAGCCAATGTCCCATTAATACAAAACTTGCAAAGTTACAAGACACTACACTAAAATATTTAAATTTTTGACATTTGCTTCCAGGAAGTTGCATATTTGGCTGTAAAAGTCGTGATCTGCACTCTTTGCTGAACTAGGGTGATTCACAGAAAATGAATCACAAAAGGCAAGTTTGGTGACTAAAAAAACAGCTGTTCTGTAATGCACCTAATGAGCAGTATCAGATTTGCTGCTGTTTGATTAGGAGACTATCGGAAGATGACTATAAATACCCATTTCAAAAACAGAATCTGGATTAAGCTCAGTGTTAGTTGGGTGCTAGTCAGTCAGACTGCCTCACACCCCTCCTGTATCTCACCTTTTAGGAGAAAGCCCAAGCACAGTCCTCCTGAAGGGTAATTTGTCACAAAAATTATTTAAAAGCTGTGCAGCATCACTACCACCAAAATTCATATTTTTAACATGGAAACTTCGAGTTATATCAATAGTGTCCATTTCTCCATCATTATGAGCATTGCTTATATGTGGGAACCATTTTGTTAAAACTATGATAACACTAAACACTTTATTTAATAAAAGCATTTTCTCCACTGTAACTCAGCAGTGAAAAGCTGTTTTGAAGCAGAATTTATCAGCCCTACTTCTTCCACACACTTCCGTTCTCACCATTACATTAAAAACCTTCCACCAAAAATGGAACCATTAAAAGGCATGAATATATGTTTTGGTTTTCTCTTAGCTGGAACAGGCAAATCTTCCTGGAGGCATCTTCACTTCAGTTTCACAGCTACCACAGAGGATTCCCCCTTCTTTCTTTCATTAGACATGTATGTATCTTCTGCAGAAAAGGAACATATTGGAAGTGATTGAAACACTGTCTCTGTGTTTTTACTGATGCTGTTCCAGGCCATGCCACACTCGTGCTCACCACCTGTGCCCCAGGTGTGCAACAATGAACCAACACAGGTTAAGGCCACAGTGAGCTTGGCCCTTCTCCCTTTTGGGCTATTTCTGGCAGAAATGCCCTGGTAAGTGCCACGTTCATGTCCCCACTGTGTGGTGGCTGCTGGCCAAGCAGTGGAGCTGTGAAAGCACAGCTGGCATGCACAGCACACACCAGCACAGTGACAGCCCAAACCCAGCTGGGACAGCAGGGTAAGGAGCACACCCTGAGATGGGACACCCACCTTGGAACCCAATATCTGCTTTCCATGGAGTGCCCAGCCCATGGAACTCAAGCCCATATTTTAAAGCACTGCAGATAAAGACAGATTAATTTTGCCCTACATTTTTAAATGAAACTCTCCTGTTTTGGAAAGAATTTAATTAAGGTGAAAATATAATACAGAACTACCCATTTAAGAAGAATGTGCTATTAATTCTTAGCAGTGTATGTGGAAGGGAAAATTGCATTTTTATCTAAATGGTTTTTTCAGCATAACCCATTTCCAGTATTCCTTTACAGCTCAGTAGTGGGAACTTCTCACATTTCTATGTGAGCCAGACCACTGTGGAAGGCAGCCTTCAGTAACGTGTCAAATACAACCCCTTAAAACTTATTCCAAGAGAAGCTCCACAAACTGGAGAAAGGCCAGAAGAGCACACCTTAAAGGATGGCTGGAAAATAAAAGGCAAAAACCTCTCTCTTAAGAATGTAAGCCAAATTTTTGAAGGGGAGAGGAAAAAGGATGTGGTTTTGGGGTGGTTTTTTTTTCCTAAGGGCCAAGAAGAGTTTCGGTCTTCCCTCTCTTCTTCCTCACTTGAAGCAGAAACACCTCCACTTTGATGCAGTTCCCAGTCCCCAATGCACACAAAGAACAGAATGGGGCCATGTTATCACTCTGAAAAAATGGACATTCTGAGCTATAAGATGCACTAGTATGTTCAACCAAAACAAGTGTATGCTATGAAAGACTCATTTTATCAGCATAAACAAATGCTCATTTCTCACTACAATTTTATATCATTTGAAACTGAATATAATCCAAACAATAATTCCAAACAGCTGATGCTGGTATCCAAGTTTCCCTGACATACTGCCATCACACAGCAAGAACAACGTCAAGTAAAAGCAAAAGCAGATTCGGAACTGACTGCTTCGAGTTTTACCCCGTTTGTCTAATCTAGCACAAAGAAAAGCAACCATAAAATTGAAAGTTTTAAAAATTCTTCATTTCATCATCAAGGATCTCGTATTCAAGCAAATCTAAACCACAACAGCACAGTGGCCCTGTGTTTAACAAACAAAGCCACTGACTTTTCAAGCACCGCAGCAGGGCTCACTGAAGAAGCTGAAGCTCCGTGTTTTCTAAGCATTGTTCATTTGACATCCTTCACCTCTATTATTTTTTTCCCTGCATTGCCTTTTATTAGCTTACTTCAGAAAATTAGTATAACAAAAATTTTATCTTTCAAAACAGACATTTAAAAGTGCAGCAGTTATGGAAATACAATTGGACAATGAACAGTTTTTATTCCCTCTACCTCGCCACACTCCGCACGGCAAAGCAGTAATTACAGGAATCTACTTCTGGTTTAAGCTCTACAGTAAGCTCTTTCCAAATTTAAGGCCAGCAACCAACCCTTCATTATGCTTAATAGGTAGACATAAAACGTAATTGTATCACAATCTCCCAAAGCACGTTCCCAGCTCTGAGGCTCACACGTGTCTGGCTCAAAAAAGAGATATTTTATCTGTTCTTTTTCCTTAAGAGAAACACTGCAGCACCATTGGCATCAGCCACTCAAGGAAAACTACACAAAACACTAGAGGATCTAGAAAATTATTTGGAGTAAGATTTCACTGTGTTGTTAAACCTCACATTTCCACAGGACCAACAGGAGCCCTGGCAGAGTCAGACCGTGGTCACTTGCCCTGGGACCGGAGCACTGGGAGCAGCAAATTCCCTTCTGCCTTTCCCATTCACACTTCAGCTAAAATAAGGAACATCAGGACACAGAACATGAACTGGATTTATCTACAGGACACACCACTCTGTCATGTAACATACAACACAACTTTGATGCACAGAGTTTAATAGCAAAGCTCACCTAAATCACCAGGGCTGCCCTTGAGCTTTCCCCTGTTCCCCTGCACATTTTCCAGCCATCACCCCCACACCCACCCTGCCAACAGCACAAAGAACTGGCAAATGATGGGATGAAACCTCAATAATAATACAGAATGAAGAAATGTTTTGCTATTCTCCCTTTTTTGTGATCTGCCTCTTTCAAAGCAGTTCATATGAGATTTGAATTTTACTTGGGACAGCCCTTTTTTCCTCTGCCTCCAGAACTATGGCATGGCAGGGAGAGCACAGAGAGCTGGGCTGTGTGTGGTTCCTCCCAACACAAAAAGAAAAGTATGTGCCTATATTTAGAGGTAGAGAAGGGAGCTATAGCATCCAGGAAAAAAAGAAATAAATCTTACCGATTTTATCTTCAAAAAAGCATTTGTGTTTTTCGTTTGTTTAAATCAAAAATGTGCTGCAAGTGTTTGACCCTATATCCAGCAACAATAAAATCTGTTCTATCATAAAATACCAGCTGCTTTGCACGTTGAATAATAATACTATTTTTAAAGGGTTTCAGAATTATTGTCTCATAGATTGTGGTAGCTTTTATTACAATTACTGGGGAACTCCTTTTTTTCTTTTGTAGAATACAATCAATAGGCCCATTTATTATCATCTTCTTTTAAAACTGTATTTGGTCTGAAATTTTGGGTTACTTTTCAGACTAGGCAAAAAACATTTTTCAGCCTAATATTTAGCACCAATAAAAATTAAAACAATTGAGTCAGATCAAAAATATCAGTATTATTAGATGCAAACAGTTACTGGGCTGCATGGCAGGTCTAAGAGACATCTTTTTTCTAATTATCAGCTCAGTACCACTCCAGGAATAAATCACACCAGGTGGTTGTGATCTACCAGGCAGCTCAGACCTGAGGTCTGGGTGCTCCTCTCCCATCACCCAGGGGAGCAGGGAGGAGAAGCCCTCCTTTGGTGATGCTTCCAACCCCAGGCACCTAAAAGAGGTGAAAACCTTGCACCAAACTACTTCTCCAACATTTAGATCTCTTCTCCTGTTGCTAAGACTGACAAACCTACTTAGAAATTCACTCACATACAGATCAGTAGTGCCATAACTGGAATTTGGATTTATTTTTTCCACGAGAGGAGAAATGCTGCCCCGGAGAGGGCAGTACAGCCGCGCCATCCTCACCAAACAAGGAATCCACTCAGAAATGAGATCACCAGGTGGGATGAGATGCTCTCAGCCCTTCATTCCCTGCTCACACACACTTCCCAACCCAGCAGCATCCAGCACCAGTGTGCCAGCCTTTCCTGGGTACCCAAGTGCCCTCCAGTTCCACTGTGCACCCTCTGCCCCAGCCCTGGCGGCACTGCCCATGTTCCAGCACTGAACCGGCAGCTGCCCAGCCCAACAACGCCTCTTTTATCTCATTTGGACAGTAAATCTTTAGCAGTGGGAACATCTCCCAGGTTTCTAAAGCACCGTGGCAATTTATGGTGCAATAAATATGATCTTAAATAAAAAAATAATCCTAAAGTGGGACCTGAATATGGACTCTGCTGCGCTCTAAATCACACGTAGACCCCAATGTCGGTCAGTACGATGGCGATGCCTGGACTGCCCGAGCCATCCAGCCAGGAGCAGGAAAGCTCTGCAGGCATTCCCTCCCTGCCCAAGCCATCCAGCCAGGAGCAGGAAAGCTCTGCAGGCATTCCCTCCCTGCCTGAGCCATCCAGGAGGAGCAGGAAAGCTCTGCAGACATTCCCTCCCTGCCCAAGCCATCCAGGAGGAGCAGGAACACTGTGCAGGCATTCCCTCCCTGCCCGTTCCCACTCGCAGCCTCACCTCCAACAGTGCAGGGAGGGAAGGCTCAGCCCCATTCCCCAGGGAGCAGCCCTGCTTGCAATGATGCACAGCTGTGCCACAGCATCCTCTGCCTCTTCTGTCTGCTCTCACCTGAGACCAAAAGGCTTTTAAATGCCATTATGGAGGAATATTATACCTACCCACCCCTCCCTCCAGAAAAAAAAAAAAAAAAAAAAAAAAAAAAAAAAGTGGAAGATTTTTCTAGGAAAGAGATCCTAAAATTCTGACCAGATAATAACCCCAGCCCAACCTCCATTTCCTATGTTAATAGATCAATTTACATCTTTCTAGCAAAATGGTTTCAGGCTATATTATAAAAAAGAAAAAAGTCATGCCTTTCTTCTGAAACTGCATTTTGGGAGAGGATTAAGGAGGAAGGAAGGATATGACTCTTTCCAGGGCTTTGTAATGCATTTGCTTCGCACAGCAAATTAATATTCTCAATTTTAACTCAGGAGTACATTCTTAATTAGGGTATGAAATGTTTTAAAATTTTCTTCACTTTACAAATGGCTGCTTTTTCAATTAACTGTGCTTCCCCAGCCTCAGGATGATCTTTCTATTAGCAACAGAATGCTTTCGAGTATTTTGTGAATACTAATTCACAAAATTAATTAAATGCAGACTTAACTCTGAAAACATATATTTTACCACCAAAAAACCCTGCTGTCTTCCAACTACTGACCGATCACAGGCTTTGCTGGGATCAATGGAATCAAGTCCTAAAGGCCCAGCAGTCAGAACTGAAGGTAGGAGGGTTAAAAGGAAAAAAAACCAAAGTTCTTCATTTTGTATTTTAAATGCTCCAAACACAGAGGGGGATAAAAAAAAGATAAGTATCCCAAAGTTCACACAAAGTGGCCACAGGAGCAGGACTGTGGCACGTCTCTCCCATCGCTCACAGTCAGAGCTAGCAGAGCCCTTCGAGCTCCCACACGTGTTGTCCGTGTTTAAACTCAAATAAACTGTAGTTATTTCGATGTAAAAAAATCTATCAAAGCAGCACTTAAACATAACCAGATTTCTGCTTACCAAACCAAAAAAAAGCTTTTTTCTGACAAATGTTAAAAGCTAATAAAAAAATGTAGACCGCCCAGCGTCATGCTCGGTGGTGTTACGTTAAAACACTGAACAGACACAAACAGATTTGCTGGAATTGAAAACAAACAGACACAAAGTGCCCCTCTGCAGGGTCTGGGCAGCACCTCAGGCTGCAGCCAGGACTCAGCTCCTGCTCGGGAGCTGCCCCTGATGGATGTGCACGTGTGCATCCCAGGGAGAGACACCGGCGGCGGGCAAGGCAAAACTTGGGAAAGTGTTGCTTCCAAATGGATCAGACCCAGTCCTACAGAGAGAGATGTGCCCTACATGTGAGTCAGGCATCTCAAAAGGGCACAAGCATGGAGCAAAAATACTCCCATAGCAATGCCCGTGCTGCTACAAAAAATAACCCAAGTACAGGAAAGAAACACAGAACAGTGGTGACCACGTATTTTTGCATTAGTGTGGATAACAAATGCAACACTAGGGCACATTTCTAGACCAACGAGTCTTAAAACTTCTTACATCAACTAAGGAAAATGCATTCACCCCATCCAGATGCTTTTGTCATTTGCCAGGAGATGAGCAGAACATGAAGCCTTAGAGATGAGGGCACTGGCAGAGAGAGAAGAAGAAGGGGTGCTCAAGAGGGGAACAGTAAAGCAGTATCATCTAAGATGTTCTCTTTGAAGTATTAAGAAAGTCAGCTTGTAAAAATTAATGGATTAGACCTCCAGCTGTTCAATTCTCAGCTTTAAATTTAGAAGGTATTTGACTTTGGAACATTGGCACATAATCCATAAAATATATTTAAATTTGTAAAAAAAAACCCAAAATCCTTTGTATTAAAAGGCCACTAATAACCCAGAATGTTTTAACTGCACCAACACAAAAGCATCTGGCAAAGGAAAAGCAGCAAACTACATAGAATCACAGTATTTTTATATAAGCCAGTCATCTAATCGTTGTGTGTAAACTGGGTCTATCTACAGAACAGCAAAAATTCGGAATCACATTTTAAAAACTCAGAAATCTAACCAAGACCAGAAAGGTGAGGGCAGAACTTGAATTTCCTGGGTGATTCCACAGCTTCACCTATTTGATTATCATAAGGTTCCCCACGTCCCTTACCCAAGATCTGGTGCACAGCCAGCCATGTTCCGAACAGCCCTCACTAACAGAGGCTCTCATTTAAAAACGCCTCTCAAAAAACAAAACTATTTCATATTTAAAAATAAACAACACAACTTGTCCAGCAAACCTTAATCATGTGTTTACAGGTGCAAAGATGATTCTTTTCAGGGGTGTAGATTTTTCAATGGAAAAGCTGGACCGGCTGGGCAGGGAGGCGATGCCGGCCGGAGCCGCGGTGCGAGGTGGCTCTACGGGCGCCTGACGCCCACCGCCCGCACTGCCTGCATCCAACGCGCTCCAGTCCGAAACACACACAGGGACAACCTATTCTGTACCAGGGATAAAACAGGGAGTGAACCTCTGCCTCCAGTTTGACAGGTCTCTTTCAGTATTCTCAATGCGCTTGAGAAATTACGGCATGAAACGGTTTCTGGTATTTCGGTAAATTTAGCGTTAACAAAGCATACGCGTTAGGCCACCTGAAGATTCATTTTAGAACTGGCTGTGCACTTTGTGAGGAGACTCCCCTCACACTCAGATTTTACAGAAATACACAAGAAACCATTGACTGAAAATGTACAGCAATTTGTCTAGTACTAAAATTTTATATGGCCACATAAAGACATTTTACTGTACCAAAACCTTTCCCTGGTATAGAATACTACCGAGGCTGGGAGTCAGCTGGTTCAAATAAAAGCAGCCTATTTCGTTTCAGGTTAGACTTTTGTTTGATGCCTTATTCTTTGTTCTACACAAGTAACAACAAATTATATCTATAGACATTGCTAATTAGTAACACTTTTAATCAAAATATTATTTGCAGTTCTATGGTCGAGCATTCCACTAGGTGATTGGTAAAAATACAGGTATTGTACCATAAAAAGTAAGAGGAGACTTGGTGTAATACATCACAGATCAAAATAAATCTATGCTGTCATCCAAGCTCATATATAAATACTAAGTCTAATTCATTTCCTTTTACATCATACATAAAGATCTGAAGCACATTCACACACCAATTTCAAGAAACATTTCCCTCAAAGTCGGTCTCATGCAGATCCTCACACCAAGTGTGTGCAAAACAACCCCATTAAAATTCGCCTTGCAATTGAGTGGGCATCAGAAAATAACACACTTTGGGGCAAGGAAGCACCAGGATGCAAACCATATAGGTAATCTGCATTCATTCAGACACAGTTAGATTATCCACTGAAATGAAAACAGGTAAATCTAGAGACCAGAAATTAACAGCCAGACAGACAGACGGTGGATGCAAAGGCAAACACTGGCCACAGTTGTTACTGAAATGCCAATAAATTTACATATTTCCTGCACTAAATATTTTAGTATATTACAACAAGAGGAAATACTACTGAAAATTCTGTCCCTTGCTTTTTCTAATATATGCCATAAAGGTCGACAAGCACACTGCTACATAATGTTTATAAAACAAAGGAAAATATTTCTAAACAGAACCATTTTCTAGTAAAAAGTATTAAAAATTATAGTCAGTCAAGGTAAACAATGGTGAATTTCTATCATCACAGGAGGCCAAGCATGGGCAACCCTTCCAATTATTTTTTTTTAACAGGTTAGAAAAGTTTAAAGCATCATATTAAATCCAAATCTAATGCACACCAAACTCTCTCCCAGGATAAGCAGCGGGAGCATTCTTCCCTCATCACTCTGATTGCTGATCCAGATGATTTAATAAAGATGTAGATTTGATATATGTGGAGTTTATTGTGTAACTTCAAGACAAAGGCAATAGCTTCTTTTTTCACTAAATTGTTAAAAATGTGTAATTTTCAGCAGCCTAGTGAGACAAAGCAGCATCGGGAATCACAGCCCCCTCGCTGGGAAAGGCGCTGAGCTTTGCTGCTGAAGTCGCTTCCACAGCGCTCACTCCAACACAGCCGCTCACAGCACAGCGCTTGCAGTGAGGGTTCAGTGCCTGAAAAACCTCACCAGAGGTCTGACAAACTCAGTCCCGGTAAACAAACACAGTCCCTTGGTAAAGCCTCTAAAAGAACTAAGCAGTATTTAAAATAAAGCAGGCAGCAGAATGCACTGGAAAGGGAAAGAAAACAAAGGCTCCCGGCCGCATCTGGACCAAATTTGACCTTTGTTAATGTATTTCGAGTAATTCACAGATGTTACACACTGCTCCAGCAAGAGGGCTGGCCTGTGGGCTCATTCCAGTGACAGGTTCGGTGTAACAATGAAATATGAACAAAAACTCAGAGATGAAGGCTAATGGTGCCGCGTGGCACGTGCCCGTCAGCCCGGACTGACGAGCCCAACAGCCACAGAGCAGCAAAACACACTCCCATCCTTTCCACCTGCACAGCTCTAGGTACATACTGATGTCTTCACCTGACACTTGCAGTATGGGACTTTCAAAATTTCAATTAAAACTAAAAAGCAAAACCCCACCAGCAATTATTTAGTGGGTTTCTAAAGAATAGTAATACACATTTCACTGAAGGGAAAATTGTTCTGGTTCAGTCAAACCAGGAAAAGCAAAACCCCATTAAACTGACCCCAAATTTTTAAGTGAATTTGAACTGGTTATTCTTTGTCAGCTAGAGCTGTGGTGTTGGAAGTCAAGACAACCACTCCAGACTCAGTGTTATTTATCTCTCATTCCCAGCTCAAGCTGTTAGGCAGAGGAAAACACGAAATTCTAGAAAGCATTTTCAGGGGGAAAAAACCCAAAACCTACCAGCTACTTCACATAAAACATGTTGGTACAAGAAATGATGCAACAGAGAAAACTTACAGAAAACACATTTGAAGGCAGAGCCATGTCCAGGCAGCATTACTAATACTACATTCCGGAATGGAACGCGAACGCACGCACAGAGCTCGCGGCAGGCCAGCGCCGGAGGTGTCACACCTCACAGCACCGGGGTCTGCTCCCAGCAACCCCCAGACCCACAGCTCACACAACTGCCAGAGACCAGCAAATCATTGTAATGCCATTATTGGAATAAAGGTGAGCTCCGAGGAATCTGAGCAGCCATTAAAACAACTCAAGTTGTTTCCCCCATAACCTGCGCACTAACAGAGTATTTGAGAAGTTCCTGATCCTGCTGTATTTTGGGGAGCCTGCTCTCTCCTTCATGGCCAGCACTGAAGTCGGACCCTCTGGTCCTGGAGAGTGGCAGGCAGTGGACAAAGTGCCCAGCACGGCACCGAGGGGAAGCTGCCCCCAACACCCACCTCCCCCTCCTCCACCTCCCCGCACCTGAGGAGCCGCCGGTGCCAATCCCAGCAGTGCCACATTGAGAATAAATCCCCAACCGCTCTCACAGCAGGTGTAAATCAGAAGCCCCAACAAGCCTGCACTGGGGAGAACCCTGGGTCTGATGCTGCTCTCACTAACACTGCCCAGCCCCAAAACGGTGCCCACCTTCCAGCACGGAACGCAGAGGAGCTGCCTGAATTCGGAGGAGCGCTGTCTGGAGCCTGCGCATCCACCCGGACACTGGGTTTCTGCTGGAACAAACACCACAGTGCAAATCCCAGCCCACAGAGAAGGTTTCAAATCTCAGCCCATGACTAAAGGAAGCCTTTTCTTAAACACAGTTTCACACACTCAGGGGTATGGCAATGTTAAGTTTAATTATTTCTACTGACCGAGGTGAACAGCCTGTTTTGTCTCACCCATTGTATCTTTATCATCTCTAACAACAGTTAAAGTAAATTCTCTGTGAGTCTGTATAAATTTCCTCATCCGAGGAACCAGCCCATTCAAATCCCTCAAGTGACTAAAGCATGAACCAACCCGAGCGCCTCTGCATTGTTGTGGAACTGGTTTGCTATTTTATGTTAAGCCTCTGAAATACTAAAACATATCCTTATATAGGAACACTGATTAAATGGTTTTCCTTCCAAGTGATGAACTGTTTTAACACCAACATTGTGGTTATCGCGACCAGAAAGCAATTACTTCTTTCACTAGCTGTTACTAAGAATAGCTGCGATCAAAGTGACTGGAGGAGTGCTGTTAAAAGACGCTGCAGAAGCATCGCTCCATATGACACACACACACACAAAATATAGATCATTTTTAACAAAATTACACTTTTAATAAATGTGCTGTTCAGAATTAAATAGCTGCTCAGGATTTCTTTTAAATCACTGCTCAGGATTTCTTTTTTTCCATCCAGGAAGTGAAGATCTATAGAAGTTATTATTTCAAAATCTATTTCTAAACACAGCACGGTGTGAGATGTGTGTATCTGTGTGTGTGTGTGTGAAAGTGCACATGTAACGGGGTGCGTGTGGTGTGAGAGAACGTATGGATGTGCTTGAGCCTGCCAAGGCAGAAGTAACAGGAACTGTGATTTGTGCTAACTAGCTATTGATCCAGTCAGATCTAGATGTTGTGTACAAGAAACAATAAAAGAGAAGGGGCCAGGAAGGATGCTGTGTGCAACTCCATTTAAAAATGGAAAAGAAGGGCCCCAAACAAACCAATTTATGTCCTTGCCTGGGTGAAGCATGGAGAATGCTGATGGGCTTCCTCGGGTCTGCCGTGCATGCTAAACACTCTGCTCGAAATGAGAGTCTCCTGCGCTGGGCATTAAACATGAACAAAGAGACAAACCGAGGGGGCTAGGATTCACGCTTCAGAAAGCCAAAGCTGCAAAGCCAACCAGAACCAGGTTAGCAAACAGCCCAGTTTCCTAACCAGCTCCCTTCTAATTTCACCAGCAACTTTCTTAGCAAAATTACTAAATGTGGAGGGCTGCAAAAAGTCAGTTTCTACTACCAGAGATAATGAAAACAATTTCAAACTACCCTGCAGTACCAAAATAACACCTTTTCTAGGCACAAATAATGAGTTTATATTGTGTAAACTGCACACATGTATTTCCAGCACACCAAAACCCACCCGCCTGCCCTCAGATAGCAGGTACAGCATGTGCACCCATTGTAACAATCACACATACAGCTAGGCAGGTTGCAAAATAGGGATTTGATAAGATAAAATAGAAAGCAATTGAGTCTATAATCATCCTTATCTTAAACAGCTTTTATAATAGAGGGTTTTCCGTTAAAATATTTTTTCCTAAGCCTGGGGAATTATGATGCCCTCTGGACACAAGGAAGGATCAAAAATGACAACTAATGTCAAAATTAAACATCTGTCAACTAAGCAAGTTTTACACTAACAGACCCAGAGCCTTATTTTAAACTACCTTTCAGTTAAATCAAAATAATTTGTTACAAGCCGTGCAGTTCAGTATCACACTGCTGTGGGCTCCAACTGCAACCAGGGGGCACCTGGACCTGAAGGGGCAGAACTACCAGCAGATTCTTGTTTTTGTGGTTAGGGAAAACCTCAGTCACAGTTTTGGGAAAGTGGCTGGAAGGTTAAGCTGGCACCAGGTTCTGTAGGAGCCCCCTCCTCAGCACCCCATGCCTGGTGGGACCCTGCAGGAGCCCCCTCCTCAGAACCTCAGGCTGCAGTTCCCTTCTGCAGCACCCCAGGCCCAGGAGCTCAGGTGAGGCTCACTGGGAGCCCCTCTGCTCAACACCCCCACCTGCCTGTTCTCTAGGAGGCATGATGGGGACAGGGCTGGCAGCAGAGATGCCATGGGGCAGTTGTCACCTGGACCAGTCAGGCAGCAGGCACTTTGTCCCTGACACTGCTCCCCCCATTAGATCCACCCAGCATCCCAGCATCCTGCAGCTCCAGCCCAGGACGTGTGTGCCCAGAGTACCAGAGCTGCAGCCTCACCATGTCCCCTTCCCTGAGCAGCCCACAACCACCCCTACCCCTGTGCCAGCCCCCCTGTGGGACATCTGATACCTTCTTTGCTGGGGTTCGGGGGCTTGGGCTTCTCCCAGGGCGCCATGGGCTTGTCCTCCTCCTGCCCCTCCATCAGGGCCTTCTCTCCAGGCAGGTACCAGGTGGAGTTGTGCTCTGCCATCAGGGAGTCCAGGTCGATGGTGCTCATGGTGCCCTTGACACCCTCCGAGCAGCAGCTGCCCAGGTCACTGTCCCCATTCTGCCCCGCACACTCCCCCTTCTTGCTCTTCAACCCCAAGGGCTGGTCTTCCGAGATGCTGAACTGCTGCCGCTGGAGCTGGATCTGTGCCTGCAGGATCTCCAGGGGGTGGATCTCATCCTGGGCCGAGGTGCTCGTGGGGGTCCGCACCTGCTCCATGCTTGGCGTGCCAGGGTGAGCGCCCGCCGTGGTGCTGAGCCCATAGCTGTCGGGGGTCGAGGTAGATGTACTGAGAAGGCCAAGGGCCAGGGGCTTCTGTCCGTTGAGAAGTGCGTGCTCCCCACGGGGCAGCTTGGGCGAGCCACCCAGCAGCGGGCTACGGGTGGGCTTGGAGGTGGCATTGTCGGAGCTGGAGGACACCTCGTCCTCGTTGCCGTAGCTGGTGCTGACCTCGTCGGGAAAGTCCACGTGCGGGGAGCTGCCGTCTGACTTGGTCACGCTCTGGATGCCGCTGTCCAGGGAGGACATCAGGTCGGGCTGCTCCGCCAGCAACAGTTCGCTGCCCTTGCCCCAGGATGGGGAGGTCAGGGGCTTGTCATGAGGGGTGCCTCCACCGCGCTCAGCGCCCGCAGCCCCCGGCGGGGCCCCCGCCGCCACCGGCACTGCCGGCTGCCCTGGGCTGACACCGGCTCCCCCGCCCTCGGCAGCTGAGAACTTCTCAAAAAACGTGCCGGGGCTGACGTGCCCACTGTCCCGTTTCCGGCGACCCCGACCCCGCCCGCCACCCGCCTTCCCCTCGCCACCGGGCACCGGCTCCAGCGCGTAGCCGGGCGAGAGGCTGCTCTCCGCAGGCATCAGCGGGGCAGCGCCCGCTGCCTTGCCCGTGCCACCCCCACCTACTGGCGGCCCCGCTGGGAAGTAGTCCGGGGCAGCAGGTGGCGGGTCAGGCTCGGCCTGGCTGAGCTTGCGCTTGGCCTCGGCCGGGCTCTTCTTGTTGAAGGTGACGTTGAGATTGGGAGCGCCCAGACTCGCGATCATGTTTTGGCAGGCAGTGGAGAGGGCAGCCAGGCAGCTCTGCCCGAAGACATTGTCCTTGCTGGCCGCCTTGCTGAAGGAGCCCAGCGAAAGGGCACCCAGCTTGCTGGCAGCGGGCCGCGGTGGGGGTGGCGGGGGAAACTCGGGCGGGGGCGGTGGGTAGGCACCTGGCGAGGCGCTGAGGGCAGGTGCAGCCCCGTGGGCCGCCGGCTGCCGCGCAGTCGCCCCAAAGGGGAAGCCAGGCTGAGCGGCGAAGTCGGCGGGGCCACGGCGCTCGGCAGGGGCACTGGGCAGTGCCACACCGCTGCCTGGTGACTGCAGCTGCGAGAGGCCACCCATTGTGGGTGTGAAGGGCGGGTGCACGCCGGGCGACGGCAGGGCCTGCGCTGGCCCCTCGCCTGCCATCCGCAAGGGCTCCTGCAGCCCCAGCCCGCTGGCACCCGGCCGGAAGAGCACGGCAGGGCCACCCGGCTGCAGGCCTAGCTCATGGGGGGCTGCCTCGGCCGGTAGCCCGGGCGCTGCCAAGCGCCTCGGCAGCAGCTCCCCGGGCGGCGGTGGCCCTGCGAACCAGGCGCTGTCGGGGGCCAGGTGCGGCGCCGGCGCATCGAAGCTGCGGCCGCCACCAGCCTCCCGCTCGAAGGCTGGCGGGGGCAGGCTGCCGGGTGCGCCCACCTCACCATGGTGCCCCAGCTGCTGCAGACTGGGCGGCCGCAGGCGCTGCTGGCTTCGCGAGGCCATCTGCTTCATCACCAGGGCCGCGTTCTGGCGCTGCGCCAGTGCCGGGTGCTCAGGGCCGCCGTGTGGCAACGGGCCCCCAAAGGCCTCAGGTGCCGGCGGGGTGAACTCGCCCGGCAGGCCAGGGTAGGCCGTCGGGGAAAGGTGACTCTCCATGGCCGGGCCGTGCATGCCGCCGCCCCAGGAGGCACAGCGCTCGACGCCAGGAGTGTTGGGGAAGTCAAACCGCGGCCTCTTGGCGACGCTCACGTAGGGGGCATCGAAGTGCTGCAGTCTTTGATTTGGTGGCTGTTGCGGAGGAGGGTGCTGCATATTAAACACGGGGTCGGTGTAGGGATGCATATTCCTGTTCTCCAGTCTGTGAATAGGGTATTCAAACTGTGCATGCTGGTTCTGCATTATGGGCCCATTGTCCTGCAGGTTGGAGTTGGGAGCGTTGGCTTCTGTTTGCTGTTGCCTAGGGATGGCTGGCGGGCAGGAGTTCTGTCTGGCCAGCAAGCCCGGCGGCTGCTGCGGTGCTTGCGGTGGTGGTGGCGGCTGCTGCTGCTGCTGCATCAGCGGGTGCCTGGCGTTGGCCCCCGGCTCCAGACTGGCCGACATCTTCCGCGCCCCCCCGAAGCGCTCGAAGAAAACACCGTGCTGCTGAGGCGGGTGCGCCTTGGCCACGGCCATGCCCGGCGCCCGGGGCAGGGCGGGCGCCCCCGCGAAGCTGCCGCCCGCCGGCACCTGCCGCCCGCCGCCGTAGTGCGGCAGCTGCCCCTCCGGCTCCGACGGGGAGAAGACGGGCAGCTCGAAGTGGCTGGCAGGGCCGTCGCCAGGGTAATTGTATTCCAGCGAGTCCACGCCGCCCTGCGCCGGCAGCCGCCGCGGCTCCAGGCCGTGGGGCTCGGAGGAGCCGGCCGCCGGCAGCCCGTGGAAGGAGGCAGCGCGGTTGGGGGACTGGTCGAGGGGCAGGCAGGGCGCCGGCACGGCGTGGCTGGCGGCGCCGGCGCCGTGGTGCTGGAAATCGGGCAAGGTCCCGGGGCGCTGCTGCCCGAAGCCCTCGCCGCTCTGGCCCTCGGCCATGTGCTCGTAGCCGTCGGCGAAAG
This sequence comes from Zonotrichia leucophrys gambelii, assembly GCF_028769735.1. NCBI lineage: Eukaryota > Metazoa > Chordata > Aves > Passeriformes > Passerellidae > Zonotrichia > Zonotrichia leucophrys. Next base: position 5,124,981 of record NC_088185.1, read on the forward strand.
CCGTCTGCCCGCCCAGCGCACCGCTGTAGCCCAAAAGGCGCCCGCCGTGCACGCAGGAGGCGCCGGGGTCGGGCCCGAAGCCGCCGCCGAAGTGCGGGGGGTGCTGGTGTGGGTGGGGGGCGCCGCCGGGGCCGCCGTGCGGCTGCTGTCCGCCGAAGAAGCCGTGAACGGGCGGCTGCATGCCGCCGCCGTGCAGCTCGCCGGGGCCGCGGCCCGGGAAGCCGTAGCCGTCCCCGGCCAGGCTCATGTTCATGCCCAGGAGGGGCGGCTCGCCCAGCGCTCCCAGGGCCGGGTCCGCCGGTGCCGGGCCGCCGCCGGGGAAGGCCGGCGCCTTGAAGTGCGCGCTCATGCTCAGTCCGGGCTGGCCGAAGCCCCGCTCCGCCTGCCCGCCGCTCCGGCCGCTGTTCTGCGGCTCGAACTGCTCCAGCCCGAACATCCTGCGCGGCTCCTCAGCAGGGCATGGCTGCTCCGCGCCGCTCCGCCGTCCCGCTGCCCGCCGCTCCCCGCTGCTCCGCTCCGCGCCACTCGGCCGCCCCCGCTCACATCCTGCCGCGCCGCCGGCACCGGCCGCTCGCCCGCGCTCACCCCGCCGCTCGCCGCTCGCTGCTGCCCGAGAGCCGACGGGGCGGCGCGCCGCCGCTCACAGGCTCCGGCGCCCGGGAGCTGCGCGCCGCATCGCCGGCCGGCCGTGCGCTCCCGCGGCTCGCAGCGCTCCGGCGGCGGCGGGGCCGGGGCGCGGGGCCGGGCGGGCGCTGCGAGGGCTGCGCCGCGCTCCCCGCGCGCTGCCGCGCTCTCACCCAGCGCTGGCGGAGCAGCAACAAGTTTTGCATTTCAGCGATGAATTTCAGCCATCGGGGCTGCGCCAATGAGCGCCGCGGTCCGGGGCGGGGCTGCCGTTAAGGTGGCTCCGCCGCCGGCCCCGTGCCCCGCCCGCACCGCGCCCCGCACCGCCCCCCGTGCCCGGCGGCGCCGCTGCTGCTCCCGCGGCGCACGGAGCGCGGGCGGACCGGGAGGTGCGCGGTACCGCGGGGTCCCGGAGCGGGGTCCTGAAGCGGGGCGGGGGGCACTGGAGCCGGCACCAAGTGGCGGGTGTGGGGAGCCACTGCCCACCGGGGCGAAAGCCGCCCGGCAGCCCCGAGCCCGGGGAACAGGAGCGGCCCCGCCGGCCCGCCCCGAGCCGGGCACCGCACGGAGCCTCGCGGGGAGCGGGCGCTGCGGCAGCGGGGGGAGTCACAACCCTGTTCCCCCGGAGGGACAAACACCCACCAGGCCCGGGGGCCCACAGATCGCCGGCGGGACACGGTGCTTCAGGTGCTCGCGGATGCACATGTCGATAGTTTAAAGAAATAGTAATGAATATTGCTCCCACCGAAAAAAAATGAGATCTATAAATAAGCGGCTGAAGACTGTTTGTATATGGCAGGAGAGTTTTAACGGGATTTTTTTCTGCAGGATCAGGATGCTGCGCTGTGATTAAATATTGATTTTGTGTAATTAGTTTTCATGTGAACTATCCTCCTTGCTGATGGCCTGGAGATTTCAGAACTGGCGAAGAAATGGAATTGGACGTGGAAATTATTACTTAGCGAAGTGACAAGGGGGGGAAGAGGGGGGCGCGGGGCTCGAGCTGCGGGGCGGGCACCGGGGTGGAAAACGCAGGACGCGCGGCGCGACCGCGGCACAAAGGAACCAAGGGGATGTCTCGCTCCTCGCTACGGGAACGGCGGCAACTGAGGGAGAGACGAAGCCGCCGGCCCCTGCTCCGCGTCCCTGTGTAGGGTCAGCGGTGCGGACCGGCCGGGCCCCGCACCCCGGCTCCGCTCCGGGTCAGAGGCGGCCCCGCGCCCGGGGCTCCCCCAGCGCCGCCGCCGTCGCTCTCCCTCTGCGCCTGCGTGCGCGCCGTCGGAGCGGCTCTTCCGAACGGGCACAGCGCCCCCTGGCGGCCGCCCGGGCCCCGCCGCACCCCCGCCGGGCGGAGAGGTCCCGCTCTGTGCCCCCGCCAGGCGGAGAGCTCCGCTCCGTGCCCTGCTCCGTGTCCTTGCCCAGCGGAGAGGCCCCGCTCTGTGCCCCGCTCCGTGCCCCCGCCAGGCCACTGAGAGGTCCCGCTCTGTGCCCCGGTTCGTTCCCTTGTCCCCCTTCGCCCCGACGGCGGTCGTAGAGCCCCCGCTCCGGCCCACGGTCCGTGCCCCCGTTCCGCCCCGGCGAGGGGCAGTGGGGCCGGACGGGGCGGGCCGGGACCCGCGAGCATTCCTGGCCGCGGCAGGGCAGGGTCGGGTGCGGGGTTTGTCGGGCGGAGTCGCCGGGAGCGGCCGCCCGGATTCGTCCTGGGGCAGCGGCGCCGCCGCCTCTCCCTTCCCCGGCCCGTCCTGCCGCGTTTCTGGGGGCCTTGGGCGGGCAGCCCACCGCCCCGGGATGCCGCCGCTCCCTCCCGAGCCTCTCCTCGCCGTGGGCACAGAACAGCCTTAACCCAGCGGCGACATCGGCCCCGGGGCTGCACCCGCACCTCAGGTCCGTGCCCTGCCCCAGCAGCTCGGCCCCGCTCCCTCCAGAGCCGTCCCAGCCTCGCTGGGAAAGTTAGTCTTGCTAAAAATCTCATTCCCAGCCATGGCTTGGCCTAGCTCGCCCAGCACCGCTCCTTCTGTGGACCTTGGTGGGAGCCGCATGGTGTCTATAGCTGGATAATGGCAAACATGGAAATAATCTCGGCCGAAGCATTCTGACAGTAAAAACTGAGCTGTTGGAATGGCAAGGTCGGACACCAGCTGCGACACCCGTGGTGTGCATGTGGGAAGGTGGCTCAGCCCATTTCTTACCTGAGATGTGCTCTGGGCCTGCCAACCTGCCCCACAGCTCCTGGGGTCCAGCACAGAACTGGGAGCACTGGTGGCAGCGTGGCCCTGGGCTGGAGCCAGCTCTGCCAGGTCACCCGTGTCACAAAGGGCCACAGTCCCCAGCCAAGGGGAAGGAACCCTCTCTCAATTAGACCAAGCAATGAAAAGTGTATTTTATAAAACATATTTTTACTTTCATTCTTGGGGTTTTGGTCATCTTGGGGGAAGCAAGGAAAGGCATTATTTAAATAGTTGTAGCTGCTGGGGATTATTTTCTAAATTAACAATAGTAATTGTGCCTGCCAAATCCAAAGTTGAGGGGATTCATTTATTTCAACTCTCCAGACAATAGCACAATTTCGGGTTTCATATTGCAAGCTCTGAAAACCAAATAGTGGGACTGATGTTTAAAAAAATAATTCAAACAACATCAATTCATCAGACTTAAATCCAGCTCTTTCCACTGTGGCAGTTTAACTTGCACTTAGAAAAGTTGCTGCTCAGCAAAAAAAAAGAAAAAAATTCCTTTTTAACAAAATGAATGCATCATACATAAAACATCACGGACCATACAATTAGTAAGCAAATGTAAGAGTTCAGCTCAGTTCATAATTATTCAGCAAACCTATTCAGAATGATTTTTTTCTCCCTCCAGCAATCTACTGTGTGGGCTCATTACCACTGAAAATCTAACGAAGAAACCACCACAGAAACTGCACAAAATAAGCCCATATGCTCAAGACACTTTAGCTCAGCCAGCCCTTAGCAAGAGCCTCTTAAACCCTGACACGGAGGGAACCAACCCAAGCTCATTTCTCTGTTATGTTTGCACTCCCAGCTCTCCAAAGGTGTCCTGTCTTTAGTGCAGCTCCAGGTCCTTCATTTGCAGCCACTCCCTTGTCCCCTGTGCTGCCACCAACGCCTGCTCCGTGTCACACAGCCCGTGACGGGCTCTGTCCCTGGAGCTGAGGCTCCCAACAGCCACCTCACAAAAGAGCTGATGGGTTTCTCCTGGCAGGGATTTCCCTTCCTAGCAGGGATATTCCGTGAAAGGAATTGTAATATTTTGAAGGACAGGTCTCCAAATCTGGCAGCTGACATTTTCAGGGAAGTTTTCACCATTTCTGCCAGGAACAGTTTAGGGAAACTATTGTATCTCCTGTCTCTCAAACTACAGCGAAAGTGCTGGTGGGATGGATGCAGGAGGCAAATGTGGAAAATCATTAGATGAGCTTGTGAGTGCAGAGCCAGCTCCCGAGGGAGGGCATCACTCCACAGGGGAGGTGTCTGTCTGTCTGTCTGTGTGCATCTGCTCAAGCTCCTGAGAACAGAAGGGGTTTTGGGTATGGAAGAGCTCTGTTCAGGGCAGGTCCCAAGGCCCAGCTGTGCCCAGAGCAGGCAGAGCTGCCCTGCACATCGTGCCTCACAGGGATTTGCTGCCAGCACGGTCACACTGCTGAGCTGGGAGGCTCCAGCTCAAAAGAGACATGTAGGCATTGCCAGTGATCCCACCTCTGCCACTCCTTGTCCTTCCCTGCTCGAGTGTCTGGAGGTGACATGGTTTGTAATTGAGATTAAAGACAATTTCATCTGCAAAACCTGATTTGCATTCAGTTCCTGGGAAGTTCACCTTGCCGGTGTAAAAATTTCATGCTTAGTTTTACCAACAATGTGGTTTCTGAAAAGACTGAACCAAATCCCTTCAGACACTTTACTGCTTCCCATTTTTAAAAATGCATAACTGAATAAACAGAGTTAAGGGACTACCACCATCTCAGTCATTTTCCATAGGGGTAAACTGCAATTTTAGAACTTAGCCCTTCATAGGGATTTTCCTGTTTGGTTCTTCTGCAAGGTTGGTTCAATTGGTTTTAGTTCCTTTACATGGCTGCAACCTTAAGCTCTGTATCTTTCCTGTTTGGGTTTACAGGTTCCTCAGGTGGATCATGATATTTTCACAATATCAGTAGAGTTTTCCATTTTCATTGCTGGAAACAGCTTTTTTTTTTTTTTTTTTTTTTTTTTTTTTTTTTTTTTTTTTACCAATTTAGTATATTGGGTGCCCTTTATCCCATTTTGGTGAAAACTTTTGCAGCACATGAGGCACTTTGGTGTACATATAATGAATACCAAAAATATATTTTGATTGAACATAAAATTTGGATGACTGAAAAACAGGATAGTGCTAAAATCACACAACATTGAGAGTGTGCATTAGTAAAAACAGAGGAAAACCTAAAGCAATTTTTCCTGCCCATAGCACAGTTCATTGCTTGGGCTTTTATTTTTCACCTTCAAATTCCCATCCCTAAAACACACATGTAGGATCAGGTATTGGGAAGGGGATATTAAAAAAAGAAATTATTTTATATCTATCTATATATTTAAATATATATATTTATTTATTTTTATATATTTATATATAGCACAACAGAAATAGAAGTAGTGAATTAGTTTGACTACAGGAAAAGTAAAAGTTTTATGTTTCCTAAAATAGCTCAGTGAAACATAAATAACAAAATGGCACCTCTCTGTATGGATAACCATGTTTAACTCTCCTCAGTGTTTTATGGTGGGAGTTTGTGTGACCAACTTTGTTCTGCTGTTTTCCTAAACTTGAACCAGGTGGGAATTTATACAAGTGTAGTGGAGCAAGAACAATCTTTGAGCATCTGGAAAGTCTGGCTCACTGTGGGTGATGCCAGAAAACCACCAAAGTTAATTCATTTTTCATCATCTTATAAACTGTGGAAGGAGAGAGCCAGAGGGTGTTTTATAAAGTCCTGATGACTTGATTTCCCCTAAGTATGAGCTTCAGGAGAGCACTTGCGTTGGTGGTTCCTCTCCATCCTGCCATCCATCCCCTGGGATGTCACACGCCATGGTCCCATCCTGCCCGGACAGTGCAGGGCACAGCGAGGCCACTGGTGTGGGTTTGGAAGTCACTGGATCTCAGGAGGTCACCCCACCCCTGGGGACCAGGCTGGCTCATCCTGGAGAGCCTCCCCCAGGGCTGTGTGTCTGAGCATCCCCTGCATTCCTTGGTGCCCTGTGACCGCTGCCATCCCTCCCATTCCATCAGCGCTGGGGACACGCTGGCTCCAAGGCTCTCTGCCTTCAGCCCCTGATCTCCTGGCTCTGCTGGAGAACACACTGCACATCCCGGGGTCACAGGGATGCTCGAGTCCACAGGGCCCAGAACTCAAACCAGCAGGCAAATAAAGCTGCTCCTGTGTTTGTTATTTATCGTGTTACTTCATAAGGTCTAAAAGCACAACGTGCGTTCCTCAGCCACTGGTCAGCCTTGGCTCACAGTCCTGACTCTTCCAAATTTAAATCAAGTGCTCCTGCCCACATTCTGTAGGGAAGAGGCATCCCAAGGCAGCGAGCACCCAGTCCAGCAGCATGAATTCACCTGCCCTGCATAAAGAATGATTTGCTTTCCAGCAGGAATTATCCAGCACTATTGGCTGCTCCTCACAGCTGCCCCTGGCCCTCGCTGACAGCGTCGCCCAAACCTCCCTGTCCCCGCCAGAGGCACAAAGGGTTAACGATCTCCTGCTGCCCACAACCATCGCTCCTCCACCACCACGGCCCCTCAGCATCCGTACAAAGGGCCTGATTTAATCCGGGTTGCAGACGACTCACATTGTACTCGCAGCCTCGGAGTGATGTTGGGTGATCAGGTTTCCAACTAATATCCAAGGCGCAGCCCGAGCACTGAGCGGGAACAAAGGCACCTTTGTTACTGAAGAAAAAAAATCCCCTGAAGATATTAGCAGTGCAGTAGAGTTCAAACTGTTAAATGATTCAAATATTATTTAATGAATACATTTGAAATGAGGTCTCGCAACCCAGAACACTTTTTAGATCATCATTTACAAAGAGCCGCCTCTTCGCTTACTTCTTTATGAAGTTGCTGCTTTCAGATTTCAATTATGGTCATTTTGCTCCCAGCCTTTTTCAGGGACTTCCCCTGTTGGTGTAGCTCAGTTCTTTTTATGGTATAGTTTAGACAGTGACTACTGGGTTTTCAGGAGTCCTGATAATCACATTCCATTAATTTACCTTGGACTGTGTGGGAAACAAGGGAGACAGAGCCTTGTGCAAAAGGAGCAACAGCATTAGGTGTTGTTCTAGAGGGTGCTAAAGCCAAGCTTATGAAACAGAAATTTGGTAAAGAAGCATATCAAGATTTTTAGCTGGGATTGGAGAAGCTCTATAGTTCAGGTTCAAGAAATATCTCAAATTTCTTGTGTGTCTTGGATATGCAATTCTAAACCAGAAAGCCATGTAATTTTAGATATAAAAATTAAATAATAAAGGTAGATGGGGTTCAGGAAAGAAACATGTCTCCAACCTTAGGAATAACGTTTTAAAAATAAATTAGGGCTTCCTGTGCTTATAGCAATAAGAAATCCAAGGCTGCTCTGAAGCATGGACAGCAGCTATTGTCCCTAAAGGGTGACAGCAGCACATCTGGGGCTGTGCTGGTGCCTGCTGAGAGGTTTTTAAAAAATACAGCATTAAATAGCAAAAGTGGGGAAAGAGTACCAGAACAAAATTACTACAAGTATCAGGATAAGTACCAGCATACCAGCAAAAAACAGCACAGGGCAGTGGCAGAAATAGCTCCAGACTTTCTTCAGGTTCACTGCAAAGAAATCTCCTCCCCTCACACCAGGCACCCTCCTGGCTCTGCTGCCAGGGGCTGGGACCTAAACAGCCTCTGCTGAGGAGACAGGGACAGCAGCACATTAAGGATTTCACTTAACTCTCATTAAAGGTCCTCATGCAGGTGATGCCTCAGGTGGAAGCAACTGAAAATCTGCCTCCAAAACCTGGGCTTGACACATTATCATCATAATCTTTATAACTACTGTGCATGCCAGAACTCTGTGGTAGGGTTTGCACACTGAACTCTGCCCACAGCAGGCAACAAGGAGGAGAGGAGGCTCCCAGGAATGAAATGTCTGCAGCCATCACTCTGGATAATCTCTGCTTCCCGACAATTATATGCTCTTGATTAAAATTAATTTTTCATATAAATTCAAGCAAGTAGAAAGTCTTTCATTAAAAGTTACAAAACTTCAAAGAGAAGCTTTTCCCAATGACTTTATCAAGACAGAATTCAACGGAGAAGACTCTTGAATTGTACGAACTGAATAAAAACCACAGCAACAGCCTCGTGCTTCAGATTTTGCCGTAATATCATAGCACTGCATTTCAAGGACATGATGTAGCTCCTAAACATGGCTGCATCAACTGAGGCTTGGAAATGCAGAGTAAATTGTCTTACAGGACATTTTCAGATTGCTCAGAGAGGATTTAGAAAGACCTGAGGGTGGAAAATCCCAAAAGACCCAAAAATCTCAGCAGATTTTTTTTCCCTGACATTTCTCAGTCTACATGTAAAGGTAAAAGACAGAAATCATTCTCCTTTCTCTTCAGTGATTAAAAATCCTTCAGAAAAAAAGCAAATTCCTTACAAGTCTCCTTTAGATCACACTTGTGCACAGCCAAGTGATGGATTTCAAAGGTTACTGCTGGAATGTGGTTCCCAGCAGTCTATTGCAGTGAGTAACTATCACGTTTACATATCCATTACATCAAAACTACGTTACACTTCCACTGCTTCCTGTTGGCTCACCATCTGGAAGCTAAACAAGCTGGTAGTAAAGACAGAATTCAATTCTGCATTTAGCAAAGGAGCTGTACAAGCTTTGCAGCAGGCGATTGCACAAGCTGAGCAGGCAGAGCCCTGCCCCAGAGCCAGCCCAGGAATGGGACCCCAGGGAGGGACACCCAGGAGCCCCTCAGCCCATGGGAGGCACTTCCCAGCCTGCAGCCCCTCCTCATGCCCAGTCCCACCTCTGCCAGCCCAGCTCAGCAGTGCCAAGGTTCCAGGTGCTGCTCAGCCTGAAATCCCAAACCAAACCCAGCCTTTGGGACCCCAAAAACGCCAGCTCAGGAGCAAAATGTGAGTGCCTGAGATAAGAGACAGAGCTTTTTATGATCAAATTTATTTAATTAAATTTCATTGCCTGCTTTACTTGTCAGTTGCACCAGAGACTGCCAAAGGAAACAAAACATTGTACATTCACTACAAGATTCTCTCAAATGTTCACAACTAGTCCAAATCCATGGAAGTCATAGGGCCCCTTTCCCTCTGCATTGCAATACATTAAAAATGGCAGGACACAAACTCCAGCACTGTGACCTGAGCCCTTGGGTTCCAGGGGTACTGAATGACCTCTGTGTGTGGTTCCAGGGGTACTTCAATGACCTCTGCATTTACAGCCCAACCTCCTGGTGGTACAGGAGAAATAAGCACTGAGCTAACCCAGAAAGGAAACCAAGCACATGAAATACTGTGGGGCTGGAGGGGGGCTGGTGCAGCACACAGGGGAGGCACCAGCACCAGGCAGGTGTGGCAGTGCCAGCGTGCCCAGCACCAGGACAAGGTGCACAGCACCCCTGGCCCTGCTGCCAGTGCAGGAATGCTTTGTCACTGATGGTAACAGAAATCAGAACCCTCCTGGGAAGGCAGGCAAGGCTTGCCCTGCCAAAGCTGCTGGGAAGAAACCAGGCGTTATTAGATCTTTATCTAACTAGTGCTTTTAAAAATACTTTTTCTTTGATCTAACAAGCATTAGGTTAATGTCCTCCTGTTATGTGCTCTGAATAGTTCCTTAAACATGCTGAAAACCTTTTCCCTTTGGAGTTTCCTACAGGAGGCATCTGTTATCCCAGGGGCTCTCACACATCAGCCCCACACAGACAGCAGGGGAATGTGTCAGGGGCTACAGCTGAAACTGTCAGCATATTTCAAAGTCTACATCTCCCAAAGTGTATTTCCAACATGAAAACAGCTAAAATCACAATTATATTCCATTGTTGTGTGTGAAATCCAGAATGCTTGCATGGCTTCCAAAGGGAAGCTCTGGAAAACAGCCACTGCACTGGCAGGAGTATTCCTGGAGGGAAGGGCTGACCCTGTCCTCACTGCCCAGCCTAAGATACACTGGAAAATGCTCTACAGAAACTGTCAGTGTATACTTGTCTAAAAAGCAGGTTCTGAAAAATTTCAAGTTGCAAACTACTTTATAAATCACAAGCCATTTTTCCTTAGTCTTGCCAATTTTAATGAAGAAAACTGTTAGCATTTCAATGTACAAAAGTCCAATAAAACATGATTTTTTTCCTTTTAAATCAGTGAGTGGGTAAAGTTTGGGTTAAACTTATTCAACAGTAACAGTCTTCCAATTTCCACTAATAGAAATTTTTTTTTCTGATTTGACTAGAGGATAATGACAATCCAGAAATAAATAGCTATAAATACATTCATTGTTCCTATTCCAAAAACTCATCACATAGGGAAGACATAAAACTGAAATTAACTTGTTTGAGTGTTCCTTTACAATGAGAGATGGGCAAGTTAGAGCAGAGTGACTTGGACAGGAGAGAAAACAAGTAGGGCAGAAATTGGTCCAGTATTGACATTCATGAACATACCAGTTAGCAAAATTCATCCTTTAAATGACACTACTCAGTTGATTCTTTTATTTGCTTGGGGTATACATAATGAAAGCAAGTTTTCCTTGGAATCTTTGCTAGGACAGGTATAGCACCCAGAGAGAGACACTGTAACCACCCCTTGTGTCTGCATGTGTGTGTGTAGTTATATACAGAGCCATGCACCCACACACACAGCCAGGATCCGGCACCGGCGTCCGTCCGGCGTCACTCGTCATTGGCAGCACTCGTTCCTCTCACTTGGCCTTGGTTACGCAGCTGTGGAGAGAGGAAGGGCAATTCCTGCGTTAGCAGCTGCTCCAGACACAGCTCCAAACACACAGGGAGATTATCTCCAGGGAAAAGCAGGACAGGGCCTCAGAGTCACACCAAAGCAATGCCAGCTCCTGAGGGAATCTCAGCGGGAGCTGTCCTTGGTCAGGACCTGCCCCCAGGGCTGGGAGCAGCTCCCTTCACTGGGGAGCCCACACGGATCAGTGGCATGTGGAACCCTTGGGCTGGGATGTTACAACAGTGCCTGAGAGGAACAGCAGCACCAAAGGGCTGGGCACAAGCACCAAGAGCCTCTAACTCCTGGAGAAGCTGCTCCTGCAGCAATAGCTCTGACACAGTTGAGAGTTCTGGGTGGAACTGGATTTCTAAGAATGGAACTTGTTTGGAAGGTGATGCTCCACAGCTTCCCTAAGTGACAAGGACCAAGTCCAGAGATCACTTTGCTCCTGTGTGTGCAGCGAAGTGATGCTGGCCTGTGTGACTGGAGCCCAGAAGGGGCGAGCATTGCCACGACAGCAGCACATCCCACAGCTGGGTGCCTGCACTGGGGGAGCACCAGGCACCAGGGCAGGTGCCCAGTGCTGCAGGAACTCTGCTCCCAGCCTCAGAGCCTGCACAGTGCCCACCTGCTGTCCTGGGCACCATGGGCCAGCCCCACCTGCTGACCACCACACCACTACCGAGCAGGAGGAAGGCAAGGCCCACATGGGTTATGTGGGCATTCAGATGATTTCTGCTAGCAATTCCCATCCAAAGAACATCAATCCCTCTTCTCCTTTTCCATCCAGCAGTTGACTTACACAGCTCGCTTTGCCTCAGAACCTACAGAGAACTCCTCTAGACGTCCGCAGCCAAAGTGCCTCGAACGGAACCCTTCTTACGCATCTGAAGTGAAATAAAAGGTGAGCTCCACACACAGAACCTGCCATGCTGTGGTTAGTATGAGACAAGGAATGACCTGCAGGGCCAGGATCTGCCTCTCCCTGGCCAGGGCCAGCTCCAGCTACAGCTCAGGGGGTTTGGCCATGCTATGGCATTTCTTTTTGGCAAGGAGACCTGGGAACTGGAGAGCAGCTGTAAATAATGCTGCTGGAATTTTTACCAAGCCCACGATGCTCCAGCATGGAATCACTGCTCAGGACACCCAGTGTGGCATCTCTACCCTCACACAGGCATGAGAGAGGTTGGTCACAGGGCTCTGGCTGGATCTGATGCTTTCCTACTCTGCACTGATGAGCTGATGCATGTTTCATGGAGCAGAGGTGCTTCTCATCTCCAGCAGCCAGAGACAGAATCCACCAAGTGAAACATAAACAGTGATAAAAAGATGGACTGGGATAGAGGAACTCTGGAAGAACACTGATGAGGATTCAGAGAGTAACAGAAAGTAACAAAAGTAGAGATCCTGACTATAAAAATCGACTGAAGATGAAGCACAGGAGCAACAAAAGAACTGGAATGTGCACAGAACCCAGAGAAAGATCAGCTCAGAGCAGGAGGAAGAAAGGGTGTTCATGAGGAGGGGAAGAGAGCCAGGGAAAGAACATGCACTGCCAGCCCTGCTTTGTGCCAGGTTTGGCTCTCAAGCACCACAGAACTGCCTAGGGCTGCCCTGGCCACTCCTGAGCACTGCAGGGACAAATCTGTGTCACACTGAGCACCTCACCCCTGAGCACTCACTCCCAGAGGTCCTGGCCATAAAACACCTTGTGGTGTACTGGGGATGTAATGGCAGTTACTGGTGAGCACAATGGATGGAGTAGTTGAATATGAAACAAGATGACAAATTATTTTGGATAAAACTAGCATTGATATTATTTGGCAGTGACATTTTTGCCCTTAGGTTGTCTAATAATGCACTGCACCATAATCCCATGGAAATTACATCATTTAGAGGTGTTTGTAAATACCCCTCTTGCAATAACTGGAAAACCCCCAAGACAGTAGGTCCTCACTCCTCTCACATTTCACAGAAATCTGGGTTAGTGTAACATCATACATTTATCTTGTGAAAAAGAACAAACCAAAACAACCCAACTTTTTCAACAATACACAAATTCCAAATTCCTGACACTAACATCTTACACAACAATTTGCAAAAAACAATTTGCCTTTGCAAAATGAGAAAATATTAAGTAAATACATTTGATGTTTAAGAATGAGGATAAATGTTAGACACATATGAGCTGGGTTTGGCTTAAGGTAAGAACTAAAAGAGCAGCAAATGTTTTGGAAAAAAATATGTAAAAGGAGCTACTTACCAGTGAGAAATGTGAAACAAAACATCCACAGTCCAGAGAGACACAAAGGAACAATCTCACCATGCACACAGGTATGTAAAATTCTGCTGCCTCTCTCCAGCACACCTCTGGTGTGCACTCCTCACTGCCACTAGCCTTGCTCAGAGAAACTGGATAAAGTCTGTTTCAGTCCAAATTAAGAACTATGGATGTGCAAAGGGAACCCTTCTGGCAAAAGTCAGTTTAGAGAGGACAGCTGTTATGCTTCCTCCTCCACAGACACCTGGGAGCTGGTGGCTCTAGGAACAGGATCAGGCATCAGTTATAATTCGAGAAGAAATCCCCTTGATTTGAGAAAACAATTGCCAAAAATACCCAAATGCCCATGAGAGGGCACAAGATCTACAAGAGTGAGTGAACACCAACCTTGTCCACAGCACATTCTGGGGCTGCTCACCCAAACCCTCCAGCTTATGAGCAAAGAGCATTTGGTGCTACAGCTCAGCACAGGACTGTGAAGAAACACTTTTCCAAATGCAGGAAACATCCCTGCACAACACAGGCTGTTCCACACTGCCTGGAAAGCCCCTGGAGGGCACAAGTGGGGAGGGAGGAGCTGCAGCTGCTTTGGGACCAAGAGCAAAGACTCACCAGGCACAGAGCACAGAAGGTGCCCCAGGGCTCCTGTTCTGGAGCCTTGGGCAGCCAGGTCAGAGGTGTCTGGCATGGCTCAAAGCAGGCAAACAGCAAGTTCAGCTGAAGACACATTGTGTCCTGGAAGAACCAAGACACTGGAAATGTCTGAGTAACCTGACTGGGTTTGAGGCATGAAGCAATTGTCAAAATGGGAAGGAAATACAACTGCAAATCCAAGAATGGCAAAAATGCCAGTGGGATTGAACATGGGAAAGGTTCATGGAAAAGGTCATGGCCTAAAAAGACTCTACAGAAGAAAGCTTCCTTCCCAGCCTGGGGTGGTGCTCTGCCTCTGAATGGAGAGAGCAGGGACAGTGCCCTAAGGCTGGGCTTTCTCCCAGACATCACCCACATGGGTTTGGCCCTCACAGCCACTAAAGCAGGAAAACTGACATGATCCCAGCTGATTTTACTGACTTTCTTTTTGGAAGACTTTGGTTTGGTGTGCTAATCAGAAGTGGAACAGCTGACAGGTGACACAAACTTGCTTGAAGAGAAAAAGTAATCAGATCTAGTGATGAGCAGAAATGAGACAAAGCAAGACACATGATGGAATGGGACAGTGACAGCTTTGAGTTCCAACCAACAAGTTGCAAAAGGGCCCTGAGTGGGACTGTTGCAGTGGGTGTGGTGCCATAAACACAGAGATAATCCTGCAGTTAATGACATCAGAGGTACTTACCTTAAATCAGCACAGAATGCAGGAGCCCAAGGGGCCACAGTGCCCATCAGCCATTGCCCAAACACACACACACAGGCAAGGACACCACACAACTTGCCTCAGTTTCTGCACAGATAAATCTGCAGCTAGAAGCACACACAGCCTTAAAAAAAAGCTTTCTTACCGCTTCCAGCTCCTTCTGGGTTTCATCCTCCATCCTCCTGATGTCCTCCATAGTCAGCTCAATCCACTTGTCAATCCAACAGAACAGCTGGCGGTGGAAGTTGGTAAATATCCTTTTTTCTTGCTTTAAGAAGATAAACAAGCATTAGATCACAGGCAGGACTGGTCAAAGGCTGGTGAAGTGATAGCAGCTGCTCAGTTTGAAGAGTTAAAAGCTTCAAGTGAGTGTTGCTTCACACTGCTACAGATTCAGCCACCTCACACCCCTGGATCCAATTTAAATTCACCTCATCTCTCAAACTGACCTCACCTTTAATATGGAAAGAATGAACAAATTTCACTATCAAAAAAGAGTTTCAAGAAAGTTCAGCCATTCACATTACTTGAGAATTATGAAGAATGTGGTTAAAATCTGTTCCAGCTCCAAGGTGGCAGCAGCCAAACCAGAACAGCCACTTCCTGAAGACTCTGCTTTTTTTTCCCTAGAGAATTTTTCTGGCAATTCCAGTGAAACCCCACTTGCAGCAAACCAAGACACAAATGGTTTAACTGGCTGGGGGAAAGGACAGGAATTCCCTGGCTGTGAGCAATAGGAAACTGCAGCAGTGCTCCTGCTCAAACCCCCACATCAGCACAGCCCCAAAAGGCAGAAATACTCACCTTTTGTATAAAATTTTCCACTTTGTTCTGCAGTCCCCACCACTTAAATTTGATGGTCACCAATTTGTAAGCACACATTTTGGGACACTCCTCATCAGTTGCTAACTCTTTCTGTTAGAAATAGAAAAGAAGTTTTAATACTTTAAAAGTTCAATTATTAGAAATTATAATTCTAATTAGAGCATTAGAATGAGAAATAATATAATTTATAGTAAATTAATTCAATTTAACAATGTTGTTATGATGATAAAATATGATTATTACAGAAAAACAACATTCTAATCAGTTACTTGTGGCTGTTTCTGACAGACTCCCTGTGATTCACTCCAGGGCACAGGAGTGGGATGCTCAATTCCTGTGGGGATCTCTGGTGTGCACACACAGCTCATTCCCTCCTGGGACAGATTCTGATGGCTGGCAGGGGGGTGCTGGCAAGTTCTGTGCTGCTTTTGGGGTGTCACTGGGGTGTCACATGAGGGATGTGCTGGGCCACAGAAAATTTGTTCCTCAGCTGGAGCTGAGCCAAGTTCTGAAGGAACCATGAACTTTGTTCTTGTGCTGATAAAGAATTCCTAAGGCTGTAACAACAGTTCCTAGTGTAGAAGGTATTCCTACCTTCCAGTTTGGCCCCAGAGGTCCTCTCTTTGTCTTAACTGACTGGAATAATGCAGGATCTTCATCAGCTTTGTAGTCCTGTAACATAAAACACTCTGAGAGTCAGAAAACACCACCAGATTCAGTATCCCACTGTGTAAAGCTTCTGCTGGAGCAGGATGGGAGCAGCACAGCTGCCAGGCTGCCTCCATCACACCTGCTCCCAACACAACACAAGAGCTCTCCAGGGCTGCCCTGTGCTGTGCACAATGTGACATCTGCACTGTCCCTCTGGGTCTGTCACCCCTGAGCGGAGGAGAAGGAAATAATTCACAACCAGCATGCCAAAGCTATTCATGGCCCCTGCTGGGGAGGCAGAACAGGAGGGAAGGAGGCAGAACAGGAGGGAATCCTGCTCCTGACTGCATTTTAAAAATTTCACACAAGCACTGGATAGAAGACGTTGTAGTGAATCAAGCTATAGCAATGGATAAACAATTTTGCTCTATGTAACTAATTGTTGGCAGAACTGCTGCTGGTTTGAGGCAGCAACATGCCAAAGAGAAACACAAGAATTCCACCTCTTAGTGCCAGTTTTATAAATAAAAGCAGGTACTGCATTGAGACAAGCCTGAATTTATTGTCACTGTGTGAGCATCCTGCCAAAGCAGAGCTCACTGTAGTGGTGTGAGGCATGAGGCATTCAAACTGAGCTCCATGTGCAGCCTTGATCTGCCTGGTTTATGGGGTGGAATGATTGGTCTGGGTACCCCAGGGACATCCACATGATGCTGTCACCTGCCATCCTAGCTCCCACTGCACAGGGACACTGCTAGAAAGCAACTATGCTCTTGCATTTAGGACCCACATAAAAATAACCACAGCTGGAAACACTGGGGAAGAAAATGTTAACTATGAGTAAAATGTAGGAGTGAAAGCAGAAATTCCAAGGAAATAGGTGGAGTTTTCTATGCTAGAGACAGAAGCTTTGAATCAAGACCTTTTAGGACTCAGTTAACCCAAATCCTATTAAGGACAGGAAAAACCTTTTATAGACTAAAGCCCAGATGGACAGGAGAGCATTGTAGGAACTCTTCTCTACACACAAATCCTACAAGCATGCAGGGAAGAAGACTGGACTGGAGCCAAAGTACAAATAAACAACAGTTCTTTGCAGAGTTTAAGGAAAATATCTGTGCAGCAAGAGCTTAACTCCTGACAACAACAAGTCCTTCTTAGGAAGAAAAACAGGCAGCTGCTGGAGCAAATATTACAGCTCAAACCCCTGAAGCCCTCTGGAAAGCTAGACAGGCAAACATCAGCCTGCAGCAGCATAAGAGGACAGAGGAGCAAAACCATTTCAAAGAAATACACACATAGCATTTCCCAGGCAGTTTCTGCTCAAAATCTCAGTATAATATGCATGAATGCAACCATCCATTATTAATAATGATTTAGAGAGACTGTGAGCCACATTCAATAAAGTAATATCACAACAAACCCAGAACCTGGGCCCTTCTTCACAATTCTCAGTAACAGAGCTCCTGAGAACTCATGGTTCACTATCAAATGGTATAAAAATTCAAAACAGGACAGAATGATTTTAAGAAAACTTTTAGAACCTAAAATGACAATTACACAAGTTTGATGCTTGATCTGCAAACCATGAAAATGGAACTGAACATGGAGTGGCACCACACTAACTAGGCAGGTGGACACAAATTCTGGCTTTCCAGCTCAGTACTGTATTAGTGTTTTAAGCAGGAGAATGTACATACTACTGGTGTTATGAAGCAAAAAACTCACATACAGATCCTGAGGAAGGCACCACCTACCAGAACTCCCCTCCAACATCATCCACACTCTGACTGCTCACTCACAGCACACCAGAAGACCAGAATCAGGTTTATCCAAGTATGCCACACTCCCACCTCAGTGCATGATTCCCATCTCTCATAACTCAGTCACCAGCACCACTGTACACTGCCCTGACAGGCACTGCTGTGTTTTATATAAATTTAGCTAAAAGGCTTTTAATAAAAAATGCCTTGCAATCACTGCCATCTCCTGAGGAGTCCTGCAGCTGCAGCACAGCTATCAGGGGAACCACTGCCTGAGATCAGATCACCTTTGAAGGAATGCCAAGGTTCAAATGGGAATGGAAGCAGCCAGGCTATCAGGGACACACACCGTGGTGCCAGGAGGTAAAGGTCACTGGGAACAGGCTGGGAGAGATGAATATTTATAAACAGCATGAAAAGAGGGTACAAAAATAAAAGCACATCATATTTGTACACAGATAGGCTGTCCCATGGGATGTGTCACTGCATGATGATTCCAAGGTTCAGCACTAATAACATGGAGCTGTTTAGCTGCCTGTTGTGATTAATTAAGTCTGAAATGACAGAGATCCACCTATCAAGCTCTGCAACTTGAGAATCTTTTAACACTTCCTTACAGACTACAAATAGCAATTCCTATATTCCAATATATTTCCTCAGACTGTAGAAAAATGGACAGCACACAGAAATCCAAACTCCAAAATCCAAATCCCTTCGGACAAAACTGTAACTTCAAAACTTTCTTTCAAGTAATAAAAATCCACTATGACCTAAACAAGACATTTAATGTCTTCCTTGTACAAAAATACCTATAAACCTGACTTCAATTTGTTTTCACTACACTCTGCTTTTCTACAAATTATTTCCAAAACCACAGCCTCCTCTGATGTTCATCAAGTGCTCATTTTTGCTTACACTTTAAAAAGTCTTTCTCTCCTGGCAAGTCACTTTTATATACAAACAACATAAAGTGACACAGACTGCATGCTGGAGATGATTAAGGGAAGGCAGGGTTAAATGTGTATCTAAAGAAAGTCACAGCTGTCACCTAAATTATTTCTATACATACTTAAATGAGCATGAGTCTTGGCAATTTTGTTATGATGTAGCTGAACTTTCAAGAAAAAAAAATAAATTCAAGTTCCACTACCTAAACTTGATAAAGATATCAGCACAAATAGAAAGTGTCTCTCCTGAAGTCCTAAGAAGTAAAGAGAGAGAAGACAAAGGCCAGAAACTTCAGGCTTTTATAACAGAAGAGACTCCAAGTGTGGGTCCCAGAGGATTCCTGATGTCTCATCCCAGAAAGGGAAAACAAGAAACCAGCAAGGATGTCAGTCTGCAGGTAACTCAAGAGTTACCAGGGTCTGCTAAGAGTTTAATCACAAAGCCAGGCTTTGGTTAATGAGGTCAGGACTTAGCAAAACAGAGTTTCTGGGAGATGAAATGGAAATAAAAAATTCAATCACATGGTGAAAATGAGTCCCAAGTATTCCTACACAAAAATGGACTATACTGTGAGCTTGAATCTGCAAATACCCTGGAAATGGTGCTAGAAGTTTATAAAAAGGAAACAAAAATGTAGAAATGTAACAATGTAGAAATGTACATCAGAAGAGACTTAAGACTCTGGATGAGACCACTCTGCACTCACTTTTGAGACTCTGTAGGTCAAATACACAAAAAAAAAAGAGGATTTTGTACTGAAAATAGTTCCAAGGACTTCCTGCAAAGAAGTCCTCTTCCCAGAATGTAGGATATCCAAGCATCTACCTTCAGAAAACAACAGTTAAACAGTATAAAGAGGCTCTCCTTGCACAAAACCAATCACATTTATTGTGCAAACACAGTCTCCATATTAGTGCCTATCATTTCCCTGCTGCCCAAAAACTATTACACATCCAACAGTCCAGCTGTTAAAATTTAACAAACCAGGCAACAGCCCTAGCAGATCCAGATGTGCAGAAAGAATCTGCAGTAAAACCAAAGAAGGAAGGCAGGCACATCAGTGAATGGTTCTGTTAAAGACACTTCTCATGCCTCTGTTGGGTGAAATCCACTCCATTTAAACTTAATCACTAAAAACACAAAGCACAAGTGGAATCTGCATGCTCCATCTCAATCTCAAGAACAGAACATTTACTTACTCCTGGTTCTACTTGAGTTCTATCTGCAATGTCAATGTGGACAACCTCAACACTCTTCCATGTGTTTGGATCTAAATTGTGAACCTGCAAAAGAAAAAAAAAAAAAAAAAAAAAAAAAAAAAAAAAAAAAAAGAAGGAATTATTCCCATGCTGGGAATCCCACAGTGATCACTTGGTGCAGTACATGTGTGTGCCAGGGAGTTTTTCAGGATGCTGTAAAGGCAGCATTCTCCAAACCTATCCCTTCTTCCTCTGCCTTTCTAAAGGGAATGATCTCCACAATTACAGTTTAATTCACTCACTAATCAATTTCAAACCAGCACAAAGACTTCACTTCTTGTGCATTCAGGAAACCTGCATTTAAGATTAAGCTCTATTCATCTGTGACATTTGTTAGCACTAATGAAATCAAGCTGTAATTAAGAGTCATTAACCATTCCATAATCTGCATGAAGTTTTGAGCTAGAAAGAAGGTGTAAGAATTCCAAGTGCAAAAATGCAGATTTCAATAACCTGATCTCACAGGTTCCCAGAATCACAGGACTGCCTTGAAGGTGGACCAGGTGCAGTCTGAGGGTGTGTGAAGGTCAGAGGATGGAATCAGCTCCACACCTGTGGTCTGTCCAGCACACTAAACCCAGTTACAGCCAGGGGAGCTGCCCAAGAACAATCCCCTCCTGTGCAGCACATCCAGAGCTACAGCTCACCCAAGCACTGGACACAGCCTGACAACTACTCCTCTCTGGATGGTTTGTAAATGTTTGTCACTACAGATCAAAATTTTCTTTAAGCGACACATGAACCAAAGTGACTGACTGGGGAAAAACCAAGAACATCAGCAGCTGGGATAATTCAGAGGCAGCTTCAGTATTTAACTAGAGCATTCACAGATCAACTCCAGTGCTCTTGTGAAATCTGTTTTCAAATAAACTCATCAGCCTAACTCTCAGTAGCAAATCTACAGTAAAAGAAATGGAATTAACAAAAGGACCTCCTGAAAAGCTATTTAAGTATTTGCATGAAAATCAAGCATCTGTATTGGCCTATAAACAGAAAATCCAAACCCCTTCTCCTGACCTCCTTAGATGAGACAGCTTGACCACCCTGCAAGGACCTGAGAAATGCTTTTCTTGCTTTACTCACTGGTCAGGCATTGACTTTATGCAGTAATTATCCACCATCACCAGGTATAAAATACTTGATCTGCACAAATTGCATTAAGGCTTAGTATCCAAACCCCAACTCACGTTCTCTGTTGTTCCCAAATCTGGTTTATGCCAGGTCTCAATTTTTATGAAGAAATCATCTTTCATGTATTCATTCTGTAAGAATTAAAAGCAAAAGGCACAAGTTTGATTACATCTCTCTGCTGTAAGTTTAGATAAATGGTATCTACACACATGCCACTACTAATCCCTTACTAGAAACACAATATATTGAAATTACCAGAGAAACAGCCCCTTACCTACACATAGAAATAAGTCTATGATAATCTTAGAGTACTAAATTAAAACCAGTCATGTTTAAGAAATCCAGCTCTACCTGTGCACACCAGTAGAAATAACCCTGCCATTTGCTGTCCTCAACCCTGAAGTTCCTTACCTCAATGTTCAAGTAATTTTCAAATTATCAATCCTGCAGTTAGATGTTACTGTACAGCACAATGACAATCATAAAGCTGGATCACAATGGTCCAGCTGCCACCAAACTGTACATGTAAAGTCAGTGACAGAGCCCTGCTGATTCCAAAAGTCAGAGGGCACACACCTGTGTGCTCAGGTACCACAGTGAGTCAAGCTCAACAGCTCAAACTCACTTGTGTCACATCCACATGGTAACAATCTAAAGCATGTTTGCAAGGGAGCAGATAAAGCAGTTTAACATTTAACTAAAAGTTGTCCTTAAACATGTCACCAAAACATGTAAAAAAATCTTAATGATGTGTCTCCCATGCATCTTAAAAAAACAAACCCAAATCCTGAGCTGTGCTGATCCACTTAGGCTCCCAATTACCCCATTTTAACTGGGGCAGGAATTCATTTTACAGCAATGGCATTTCAGACAGGCAGGGACTGATTCCACTTCCCTGCATTCAGGAGTGCAGAAGCCTCTGATATGTCACTTTTCCCCTCCCACTTTTCTTAGCATTATGTCTTACCAGGACAGACATTATGCATCATAATTAAAGGCATAAAAGAAGACATAGAAAATGAAATAATTTCTCTGACAAATTACAGTTCTAATTACAGCCACATGCAGACAAATAAAGCACAGGGAGTTGCTTTGCTGTACTCTACACCAGGAGTCCTAGCAAGGCACATCTGACAGGCAGGAGCCAGACAATTGTAATGGCAGTAACAGATAAAATATATCTCAAAAAACCCCAAAATATGATTGGTAGGATTTCAAATACTCACTGTCACAACTGGAGTCATTGGAAAACACGTGCAATGCAAAGGAAAAGAAAACACAGACCATCATTAGATACAATTGTTTCTGAAGGGTTTCACATATTAAAACACCAACAGAAGAACACACAGGGGGACACTCACTTGTTCTACAGTAGGGATATGCATTCCAGGCCTTCTCATGGAACACCAGGGAACCTTCTGGAGCAATCATCCTTACAAACCCAGGGACTTTACTGGGAAAACAAACATGGACAATGTGTTTAAAATCCTGCCAGCTCAAATTCCTCATTGATTCCTCCCACTCCAATAAGAAAGGCACATTCTACCCAAGCATTTGAGGGGTTGTGATGTACATTGGCACCTGCAGTGAAATAGACAGGAACTCAAAAAAACTTTCTGATCATGACAGGGTTGAGAAAAATTGGGAAAGGTAATGATAAGGTGACTGAGAGTGAGCTGTGTGATCATGGGGAGTGCTGTGCTATCCCTCCTCTTGCAGAGCAGCAAAGACACCTCCTGAAGAAGAGCACAGAGCCCTCACCTCCAGCTCCCTGGCAAGCAGCTCCTGACCTGCAGCAGGAACTTTATGTCCCACTCATCTCTGACTCCTGTCCAGAGCAAGCAACAATTCCTTCAGCCATCCCAAACAAGTACCCCACATATTTAAAATCCACAGTATTTCACATTTCCCCACTCACCAAAGCACTCATGCACCATTCAGCAAATTAAGCCTCACCTTTCAACATTTCTTGCTCAATACCAAGGGACTACAAGACTTTTCTCACCTCTTTAAGTGATAGATTTTGTGAGTATATTGTCCCTTCTCGCCATCCTGTTCATAAGGCTCATTTTTTAAGACCTGAATTCCTTCCCCACCTCCTGTTTCGTTTTTGCTAGCTTCTGCCACGGAATAAAGCTGCCCAACTTGATACTGCAAAGGGAAGAGAAGTCAAATGTTAGCACCAAAATTGCCAAAACCTTTTAACATGTTAAAAACAATTAGCTGTTTCCTCTGACAATTCAGCAGTACAAAAAAGACTATCAGCAAAATAAAATACATCATAGAAAAGATTTTTAGTGAATTCTGACAATTTTTTGGCAACACATATCTGCAGCTCACAAACACCAGGTCTACACCCCAGCTGTTCCACAGCCACCCAACACTTTGGTGCACATCATAATTTCATTTTTCCTATCCCAAGAGCTAGGTGCATTTGTTGTCCTTCAGTGCACCAAGAAATGTCAATCTGGAGTTTATAAATTTTGGAGTGACTGATTTCCAGCTCTGAGCCTTCCCAGTTCACACTTTCAACCAACTAAATGCCCTTACAGGACCCAGGAAATGCACCCTACAGAACAAATGTGGTATTTCCCTCAGAAGCACATTCAGCACCCTGTCATGACAGAGATCCTATCATGACTCATTGAACTGCACTTCAGTGCCATTGAATTGCTGGCTTCAGGATGTGGGAAGACAATTCCTTCACCTGTGGCTTCAGGAAAAGGCTTGGAGTCCCTCAGTGCTGGATCAGCAGCAAAGTGTTGCCACAGGGCACAATTGCACTGCCGGCAGTGGAAAGCTCGGTGCTGCATTTGCTTCCTTGGAAATTCCTTGCTCAGAACAGGAACCACACCTGTGTCACTCATCTCTGTCAGTGCAGCCACAGCACAGGGAATGTTTGCACTCAGGCTGGCCACATTTCTGACACAAAATCCCCTCCCAGCCCTGAATAAAGCAGGGAGGATGATCAGGACATACCTCTTGCACGGAGCAAGGTAAAACCACTCGGCTGAAAAAGGAAAAGAGAAAACTCAATAAAATGAATCCGTAGACTTCACTTGCAGATAACAGATATAAGACAGATGCTGAAGAAAGAAGTGTCAAAAGGAGCCAATTCAAGTTTTCTCTTCAGAAATCTCTGTGACAGGAAGGCTTTGGATATAACCCAAAAAAACCAAGTAAAGTTCAGTGTCAGACTCAAAAGGAAACACAAGGGATGGAACATGTTAGAACCCGCACAAAAGAGCCAGGAAATCTGAGATCTACTTCCAGCTCTGCCACAATAACTTCGTGTAATGCCAAATTTGTTTATAAACTTTTCAATCTACACATTACCTGCACTACCACTGACAGTCACTGGACTTTGAAATAATTAGCAAAAGCCGGGACAGAGGAACAAACCAGCCCGAGCTTCGCTGGCAGGAGCCCCCGGGGCACGGATCTGCCCATTGCCGAGCCGGGAGCAGGGCAGGGCAGGGCAGCGGCCCCGCTCGGGGCTGTCCCCGCTGCCACCGGCGCCGCTCGCTGAGGGGAACGGGCACGGAGCCCCCGGGCCCCGCCGCTGTCCTGTCCCGGCCCGGCCCAGCCCGGCTCCCGGCGCGGAGCTCGCGGAGCAGCCGGTGCGCGGCCGCGGCTCTCGCTGCGGGCAGGGCCCGCCCGGCCCCGCTCGAACCGTGCCCAGCGCCCGTTCCCATCACGACGGCTCCGCCGCACCGAGCGGCTCCGCGCCCCGCAGGAAGCGGCGACCCCGGGGCCACACGGCAGGAGCGGCGCGGGCGGGCCCCGGCGGCGGCGGGCGCGGCTGGGAAAGCCCCGAGGGGTCGCGGCCCGGGCGGGGCGCTGGCGGGCGCTGCGGCGGTGGCGGCGGCCCCGGTGCCCGCTCGGCTCCCCCCGGCCCGGCCCCGGCGCGGCCCCGCCGCCCCCACTCACAACTCCTTGATCAGCACCATCTTCCCGCCGCTCCGCGCACGCGCCGCTCCCGGGCCAGGCCCCGCCCCCGCCCGCGCGCCCAATCGCGCTCGGGCCTCGCCCGGAGGAGCGCACGCGCCGCGCCCCGCCAATCCGAGGGCGCGCAGCCCCCGCGAGCTCACACCTCACCCGTCGGCAGCCAATCAGAACGAGCCGGGCCGGCTCCGGTGCGCCTCCGCCCCCCCCGTCGTTGCTGACGGGGTGACGTCATCGCCGGGCGCCTGTGCGGGGCATGAAGGGCCCGGCGGGGAGCGGGGCCAGAGAGCGGGACCGGGAACGGGACCGGGGGTGGGGCCGGTCTGGGGCTCGGTGCCGGCGGTTCCCGGTGCCGAGCGCGGCCCTGCAGCGCAGCGGGACGGACCCTCCGCACTGCCGGATTTAACACCCCGGTTGGCCGCTCCGCCCTCACGCCGCCGTTGCCGGATGGGGTCACCCGCGGCATGCGGGACGCGATGAGTTGCAGTGTCGGTGAATTTCGGGAGCCCGGTTCCGCTGTCACACCGGCTCCGCTGCCCTGGCGGCACCGCCCGCTCCTCTGCCTCTGGCACACTAAAATCCCCTTTTACACTTTTCCAATCTGCTTCTAGCGAAAACCCGCGGATCGCAGCTAACCCTGGGCTGCCCCTGTGTTGGCACACAAATGAAACCACAGAAAATCCGTACAGCTTCGGTTTCCGCGGCCAATGCCGCCCTCTTGTGAAACCATTTCTTTTCGCCTCCATCGCAGTCACAGGAAGGACAGGGATTAAAAACGACCTGACAACTGCAGAAGGTTCCGCCGGGCTGGAGCTTCCACCTTCAGCTGGCGCTAAAAAATAGAAAGTTAAAGGTGTCTGCAGGTCTGAAAGCTCAGAAGCATTGGAAGAAGGCAGAAATCAGCCCGAAGGGGAGGAGCCCTTCTGGCTGTGAGGAGCCTGGAGGACAGGAATGGCAGTGGTAGCTCAGGGGTGTGATCCGGCCAGTGCACGGCAGTGTGACAGGGACAAGTTCTACCGAGGCTCCTGG
Organism: Zonotrichia leucophrys gambelii; assembly: GCF_028769735.1. NCBI lineage: Eukaryota > Metazoa > Chordata > Aves > Passeriformes > Passerellidae > Zonotrichia > Zonotrichia leucophrys. The sequence continues at coordinate 5,150,808 of NC_088185.1, forward strand.
CTGGGGGCTGTGAATGCCACAAAACAATCCTTAGCAGAATCCAATTACCAAATTCCTTCAGGTAAATAATCCAACACATTGCACATGTTCACAAACACAGGAGCAGCAAATGAGATAAGAATTGTTTTGATCATTCTTTGCTTCTCTCTGTTCAGAGGACATGTGAATACCACAGAGGGGCAGAGGGATGTGACCACCCAAGGCCCGTTCTTTGTGTTGAATTCGGCTTTATCCTGGTTTACATAATGATGGAAGTTAATCCTGTGGCAAAATGTTGTCCTAAGAACAAAGTAGCCAGGAGATATACTTCCACTTAGAGGTTCTCAAAAGTTGTAATTCAGGGAAAACTGCAGGATTTACTTTAAATAATGTATTCTAAATGTATTGATTTTATGTATTTCAAATATATTGATTTGCTTTCTAGTTCCTAAGAATTCCCTTTCATTTTTATCTCCAGATGTTTTCCACAGCCATGCAGGCTTTTGCTTTCCCTCTGTTTGAAATGCACACACAAATGTAAAATGAGGTAAGCTGGAAAGAAAAACCAACCACAAGGTGCACACTTGTGTTCCAGTGGTTCCTTTTCCCCAGAGGTGACCCATGGCTCTCTCTGCAGCCCCCCAGCTCCCCTTTCCCTGGAGAAATTCTACATTTCCTCTTGCCAGGAGCCAGAACCAGTGAGGCACACTCCAAAGGACAGAAATCCAGATAAAAATCAGGTTGTCAAACACTCTTCCCTCAGATAAAAGGCTGTAAACCTTCAGCAGGCTCTTCCCATAGACATCTGTTTCCATGGAAGTCCTTGAGTGGTGACTCAGGCCTGCCCTGGCTCTGGCCATGAGGAGCAGCAGAGATCAGGGCTGTAAATCAGTTTCCCCAAGCATTCAGGATTTTCCTTTATTTGGTTTTTCAGAACGCTGGCAGCGTGCAGGCCCTGCTGCTGCTCCTTCCCCATATGGACAACATTTGTGTGGTGTTTGCTCAGTGCCCAAAGCCTCTGTTTACAGCTGCCTCCTGCCACACACCAGTGTCACAAGCAGCCACATCCTGCTGAGCCCAGGCCTGGCACACACAAACCACTGGAGCCCACTCCAGCACAGCCCCTCTCTGGAGGAGGGAACACTGCCCCAGGAGCTGCTGCTCATGGCAGGGCTCCAGCCCAGGCTCAGAACCAGCACTGTGGGTTCAGTTTCATGTGTCTCCAACACTTCCCTGCAGTACAAGGGCACCAGGAAGATTTAACTCATCAAGTTCCAGCTGGCATCAGTATGGGGAGAATCCCTCATCCCTTTAGCACTGGGCTCTCTCACAACCCTCAGAGCTCCTCCCAGCCCTGCTAATCCTCTTCTACAAGAGATAAAAGTAAATATTGGTGCTCCCACCAGGTGCCAGGAGGAAGAAAAGCAATTTCCAGTGAGCACTGGTGACAGGAACACTGCACAAAAAGGGGAGGGAAGCTCCAGAGGGAGCTGAGGAGAGCTGCCCTGAGTTTCAGCCCCACTCTGCCACAGGACACTGTCACACAGGGGAGCTGGGTGTGGGCAGAGAGCAGAGAACCAACAATCACCCATCCCCAAATCCTTCCAGATCAAGAGACTGAGGCACTGAGAGAACTCATGCTTTAATAGACACTGAAATCACAAAGAAGAAAAGGCCAAATGCCTTAGCAATTTCAATAAAAATATGAAAATCTTTTTACATGGTAAATTTCATAATATAAAAAGTTTAATGCTGTCTGGAAACAGAGTTTTAATTTACAAAGAAAGTCCATAGAGGCCAAACATGGCTAACACTGCACGTAGGGAGAGCGAGTGCTGAAGGGCTGCTGCTGGGAAGCCTCTGCTGAGCATCCTCCTCTCTGGGTCACTGCTCTTCTGCAGCTGAGGGGAGCAGTGCCCACACACAGTGCAGCCCTGCTGGGCAGCATGGCAATGCAAAGAACCCAAAACTGCTCAAACCCATCATCACCATCCAGCTGAAACTAGCAATGCTTCCTGACAGATTCTCAGACACCTCTGTGCCCCTGGATCTGTTCTGCAACTTGGAAGAGATGTTCACAGAACGAGCTTGCCCTAATGAAAGAAATTATGGCCTGGAGTGATATGCATGGGTGTAGCACTCCCTCAATGCTTTTTTTGTTTCAGTAAGGTATGATTAAACAGAAGGAAAACCAATATCAGGCCAGAGGTACAGGCTAACCAACAAAATCAAATTAAACTAGATTTTGATCACAGGGGTTGTTTACTGTTCCCATTTAGTTGGACCTAAAGACAGTCAATAAAAAATCTGAAATCTCACACAGTAAAACGTACAGGGCAAAACCAAAACATTCTGTGGCCTTGGGGAACGGTTGCATGTGGCAGGTTTCATGTGAAAGTGGTCAATACCTAATTGTTATTGCTCACTGTATTACGCAGTGTTGTCACTTGTACCATGCACAAATACAACAACGACAAATGCATTAAACCCACAGAAGGAATTCTAACAGCAAATGGAGAACATGTGATTTTCATTTCCTGAATTTCTCCACGAATTGGGCAAACCTGATAAAACTCTTTTGTTTTTTTTCCTCACAAAGGGGTTGTTTCTCATTCAGGAGGTGGAGGAGTGAGGGACAAGGTGTGCAGTGTCTCCCAGCCACGAGTAAGCATGCATTTCATGGCTCCTGGCAAGCCAATGGAAGTGACCTGTGCCAAGTCAACGGAGACCTATTTCCCAAAAGACTTGTTCTAGTGACACTCACCTTCCATATTTATACAACATCAAATTCCCCAAATACTGAACTTTCTCTACATCTGAACCCTTCCCTGCTTCTAATGCTCCCCCCTCCTTAAAAACAACAACAGAAGAACCACTCCCCCACACCCCCCACCCCGATTTAGCTCTGTCTGAAAGCTTTAAGCCAGCATGAAACCTGCTGGAGCACAGAAATGGGTTGTAACAAAATGGCAGCATAGAATTTCTACAGGTTAAAAGATCCTTTAGTTATGGAAGTAAACTACAACAAAGAGGCTTATTTCTGGCGTGTTATGCAGCACTACAGGGAGTATTTGCTGTTGCTATAAACAAAAAGCTGCCCACTTCCATCCTGGGTGTTCCTGGGATGTCGTTTCAAAAAGTTTATGCTGGTTAGAAACAGAGCAGGTCACATGAAGTCTCTCAGCAGTCCTGTGACCACAGCAAGTGGCACGATCAATAGCATCTCTGTCTCCACAAGGGGCAGATGCTGTGCTGACTCATTTTGGCCCACTATTCTAATTTCTCCTGCCAAATGACACGAAGGTTTAGCACCAATCCATCACAGGAAGATGTCAGGTACAGACAAATAACTTGCACCATAATGAGTTGAACAGATTGACTCAACTGTTCTGCTACATTGTGTACGAGTAGGTAACTACTCCTTCTCTCTGCACTGAAAACTTTGGTGATCTCCCCTCCCTTGTTAGCTGGCTGTAACAACCCAGCCCAGTATCCTTTGCCTTTAGTGCTTGTGTTCATTTCTTGCCACAATGAAAAGGAAAACAATTCTCCTGACACCAGCAGACTCCAGAATATTCTCACAGCACGCATCTGATTATGCCTGTGAGTAAGCTGAGCCTAAGCATTCTCATGTTTCCATATCAGAACTGAATTCTCTGCCCTGCTACCATGCTTTTCCTCCAAGATCCCTTAGAAAATCACAAATTATCAGATCCACATTTACAACAAGAGCATCCAGCCATGCTAAGTACAATTCTCTGCATCAGCAACATACTCTGGTACGTCCACAGAGCTGCCTGCACTCTCCATCCAGCTGCAAGACTGGAAGTTGACTTCAGATCCAGCTAAAACTCAGGGCCTAATGAATTCAGCCTCACAACACCTCTGTGAGGTAGCTAGGTAAGTATTTACTATCCCCATTTAGATAGAAAGGGAAGACGAGGCACGGAGAGGTGAAGTGATTAGCCTTCAGTCACTCAGCCAGTTCTGGGAGTGCAGAACAGACACCAAACCCTTGGTGAAACAGTGCTCTGACTTCTCAGCCTGGGAATACCTTGTGTGGATCTGAGCTCACATGGTGGGGTCAATGCTGCTGCACCCCACAGTTTCAGTGCATGCAAACCATCACTGGGATCCTGATCACAGCACTGCATCCCACAGCCACCTAGAAACCATCTCCAGCCTGCCCCAGCTCCTAAACCCCACCTAGCCTAGGGAAGCTGACTGTTTATGTCGCCCTGGGGGTGCTCTTGGTCCCTTTTCCTCCACATGTCAGAGGGCACTCAGGTTCTGCATCCATCCCCTCCGCCTGCTGCCTCGCCTTCTGCCTCCAGCTGCACCAACACTGGCACACCTGCTCCAAAGGAAACCTCCCCCCACAGCAAGGAGAAGGCTCCCAGACCTGCCTGTGCTGAGCCCTGGCAATGATTTAGCAGGATCAAGGAAGGATTTTTTTGGCATGGTGATGTCTGAATCACACACACTGATGTCACATTCTTGCCTGCTGTGGAACTGCAATATAATGTTCTGAGCTGCAGCATCGGCTATTCTTTTCTGTGCTCACTGAGCAGACAGAGATGTAAGTACTGCCCAAAACTTGCCAGGATAAAAAGTTCACTTTCACAATGTGGTGTGCCAGAGAGACCAGAGCACTCAATAAAACCAGAACTTGTCTCTCTGACACACTCATTACCTCACACACAGGCTCACCTGTCAAATGTTTGTTAAGCCCCAAAATTTCCTTTGAGCAGACCAACCAGCAAAGTCTCATCTGAGGGCTTTCCCTCCAAAAGTTACCTGAGATGCAGATTTTAGAATGGAGCACCTCTCTCCTCTTGTCTTTGTTTCACCAGTCTCTAAATGATGCATCAGAACTGCCAGATCCTGCTGCTATGGAGTTTTACTGAGAGCAGTTTCTGGTCTGGCCAACCTGGCAGAGGTATCTAGAGGCATGTGGTCTTCTCCTCTGTCAGCCTTGGCACGCAGTCGAGTAAATGGCTCATCTTTCTCCAGGCAGAGACTTGTACCCATGTTCTTTGTGGTACACAGCAATGTTCTGCCTCCTCTCCCTTTCCTCTCCAACCCCTGATATGTGTAATTTCTGTACAAAAAGCCAGCTGTAAAACTTCTGGTTAAGAAATACAAGGAGGTGGCTTAAAAGCCAGTGTTTAATGAACAGACAAGCAGATGCTTTGCACCTGCTGCTGCAAATACTGAATACTACAGAGAACCTGTTATCAGGTGAGTCTGGCCAAGGTCCTGATAAGGGAAACAAAACCCTCATGTGTGTGAGGCCGTGTGCCCCCACAGTGACAGCAGGCCAGCCTGTCCCATCCCTGGGCACTGCCAGCTCAGGGCATGGCCATGGCTGCTCAGCTACTGGTTCTGTTTTGGTAAAGGCAAGTGGGCACAAGCAAATACTTCAACAAGACTGTAAGTCATGAGCTGGTACTTGGGACATTTCAACATTTGGAGGAAGGGAAAAATCTTCCTGGTGACAAAAATTTATACCCATTCCCAGCTGGCAGCCTCAGGGGACGCACAGCTCCCAGAGTGTTGCCAGGTGAGGAATGAGCTGATGCCATGGAATTTGTGGTTTCAGGGCATCTGTGTCCATTTGGAGGGATCTTCTGTGGTGAAGCAGCAAGGTGTTGCCCAATAGACAGGTCCTTCAGTTCCAGCTTCTCTGCACTATCTTCTTTGCTGTGCCGTGGTGATAAATTGAGCAAGCTGAGGACATCTTTCTTGGAAGTCATTGTTCCAGGAGCTCCTCGGAGAATCTTTATTGGACCAGTGGAGTGGTGGGGAGTGCTTTGCCAGAACATCTTTAAGTTGTGAATTGCTTGCACTTTTTCATCGATGGCAGCCAACTTTAATTTGTCAATGTCTGGGGCATCAGCAGGGCTTGAGCGAGCAGAACCAGCTGAGGAATAGGAAAGAGCAGGAGATGGAGTGCTGCCACCAGGAGACTGATGCCCTGAGCTCGGAGAGATATTTCTGGGTGATTTAGAAATGTGAGCACTGTAAGGAGAGCTGGGATACTTGAGTTTAAAGGGAGGCTGCTCACTTAAGGACCCATGCGAGTCACAACCCGGAGACGGCTGCCCACTGTACTGACCTGTGCCTTCTCTGTTTGACATCTCCGACGTGGTGGGGCTGTTGTAGCCAGAGCTCACCTTCTGAAGGGATGAGCTCCTCGTTGGAGGCTTTGGTTTGATGGCAAGGGGTGAAGAAGCCTGGTTCCTGTGGCTGGAGCTGAGCGGGCGGCTGAAGGCGCTGGTCTCTGAGGAGCGGAAGGCGGACACGCCACCGGGGCTGGGAGCTCCATCCTCAGAGCTGCTGCTCTTGCTGATCTGGCTGCTGCTGCTCCTCTGAAGGCGTTCAACAGCAATGAGGTGACTCTGAGTTTCCTCCAGAATTTTTTGGGCCAACTCTTGTGGATCAAGCTTTGCATTGCTGTCCTCCTGGGATTTGACGGTGCTGTCAGTCTCAGTGCTGGACTGGTCAGATTCCCCAGTATCTGAACTTGCAAGTTTCCCAACTTTTTGGAAAGGTGAATTTGGGCTGGGGATGAGAGTCATTTTAACAGGAGAATTTGGAGTACTTATGCTCCCTTTGGAGTTGATGGATGCTTTAATGCCTCCGTTCTGACTAGTTTTGGGCTGTTTGTGATCAGGGGAAAATCTTGGTTTTATGTTTTCTTGGTAACTGGCCAAAGGCTCATTGCTGATTATAGAGAAACCTTCATACTCTTCCTCATCTTTGCTGGCTGCAGTGGCTTGTGGTGACAGCTGGCTCTGAGCTGCAGACCTGTGTGGATAGATATTCTTGGGCCTCTCATAATCCTGCCTCCCTCTGTGTCCTGCCCCATCCAGCATGTTCTCTGGCTTGGAAACAAAGCTCATGGAAGAAGCAATGGAGCTCAGGCTGTACACAGAAATGGCATCTGAGGCAAGGCTGTCTGGACAGGTAGGAGAGAATGGAGGGTTTTGATACTGGGGTACAGGGTTGGAAACAGACTGAGCAGAAGCCAGTGACTCCAGTGATGAGGAACTGTCCAGGCTAAGGCGCTTGGGCAGCTCTGTAGAATCTGAAAAAGAAAAGACAACAGTATGCACATGCCCCTAGACACACCATAAAATGAAATAAAACCAGGTAACATTCCAGCAGAATTAAGAGAAAATGCTACAAAACATGCCCTCAGGCTCTGTGCTACCTCAGAACAACCAACTAATACTTAGGTAAGGAAAAAGAAGTGCACAGCCCAGGCAAGAACCTCTGTCCAAGTATCCTAGATGGAAACTGTCAGTTCATTATCATGTATATCTCAACACAAAGAATGAATTATTTGTCCTCCAGTCACTGGACTCTATCTCCAGCTTCTGCACAGACAAGTCTTTCCCATACAAAAATAACATTTACTCCAGTCTGTGTATCAAATCTGGTCTGTGTGACATGTGTGTGACCTCTGCAATGATGCAAGTGGGAGATTTCAGCAGAAGCCATTCTGATCAAATCATCAGATGACACGAGCAAAAACACACTGAGCAGCTTTACCAAAAAGTGCCAGCAAGGATTGTAGAGCAAAGTGCATGGTCCTCCTGGTAGCTTGTTTCCCAGTTTTCAGAATGACCTCCTCTTGGCCAACTTCACAAAGGTCAAAACCTATAGTGGGACATGGAACAGAAAATTACAGCTCACAGAAAGACCCTCTGTCTCAAATAAGAGTAATGTCATTTGTAACACAGACAGAACAGAGAGGTATGACAGCCTGCAGCACCCTCAGAAGGATGACTTCACCTCTCATGTGCAGTTTGTTGTTTGTTATTTTTTATTGTTTAGCACACCTTCTCCAGGTGTTGGGAGCTTTGTGGTGCTGGACTGGGATCACACACACTCATTAACAAATCACTCCTGTCAACACTTCTGTAGCTGCAAATTACTTGGAGTTGTCAGGAAATTATATACCAAACACATCTCAGGGGACAATGTCCTACATGCCAAACAATTTATTACTGATTTATTATTAATTCCACAGAAATGGAGCTGAAGAGCACAGACCTTGGAATTTGGCAAATGCCAAATGCAGGCTGAGCTGCAGGGGGCAGACAAATGTGAAGCTGTGAGCCTTATCAGTGTTTCAAACCCCCACATGAGACACCTGCAATGGGTTTAGAGAGACAACAGAACAAAGTGTTTTCCTACCTAGAGCTGCCAGAAACTCATGACAGCCAGGCAGCCTCCAGAGCTGGACACTGATGGAGACCTGGATTGGTGCAGAGGGGAAATCTTGCTCCTTTTCTCCTGCTTGAAGTTGAACCAGGACTTGATGCAGCTGAAGACAGCAATACAGACATTAGCCATTCCTGACAAGTCACATCACTGCTTCTCCTACAGCCACTGATAAAGCAATGCCCTCTGCACACCCTTTCCCTGGACACCCAGTTCAGCTCCTGAACAGAGCAGTGAGATGGGAAGGTCTGGGAAGAAGGACAGTTCAGGGACAGCAACATCAGACAGCCTGGAACAGCAGCAAAGGCAGGGACAGACCAGGGGTGAGGGCTGGGGGGTGGCCAGTGGAAACTGAGCAAGAAGGAAGCACAGCAGGAACATCTGTGAAGGGAAAGAAAAGGAAAGAGACACTCTGGGGCTGCTCACAGAAATTTACTAAAGCCCATTCCATGACTGAGCCATACTCCTTATGCAAATCCTAAGAAACTCATTAACTGGGCAGAACAAGTCATATGAAGCCATGGAAGACTTTCCTAACATCTCCATGGCCTCCAGGAAAGAAGTTTCTCAACTGTGCCCAAGGGACAGGAGTAGCAAGCTAGAGAGAAAATGTGTTTATGAAGATCTGACACAAATTAAGATGCCAGGATCCCGTGTAATTCACCAACACAGCCAGGGCAGCAAGGATGGAAAGCCATTAATCAGGGAGCAGCTAACCTCAGGACCACCCATCTCTCAGAACCCACAAAAGCTTACACAGGCCTTTTTCCACAGTAGCTGTGTGGAGCAAATCCCAGGCCTGAGAGTGGGTGCAGACAGGGTGCAGCACAGGGCAGGGTGTGCAGTGACCCCAGCACTGCACCCTGCACCTCAGGGTCCCCCCCTGCACATCATACTCACCATTCCCACCACATTTCTAACAGCCTTCGGGCAGCAGGCAACAAGAAAGGAAAAGAGGAGAAAAGAACATGGGTTACTCTGTGCTACAAAGTGCCTGTGCTGAGGAACCCTGCAGGGACACATCCATGGCCAGGCCAGCACTCTGACTGCAAAATCCTCTGTCCAGAGAAAGAAAGGAGCAATGGGAATGGTCTGAGCCGGGAATCCAACAGCATGGGAACAGGCAGTGGAATCTGGGAGTGCCCAGCTCATGACAGCTCAGACACTCAGCAGGCAGACACTCAGGCCAGCCCACTCTCTGGCAGGAGGCTGAACATAAACCAGCCCTTCTCTTGTTTCCTCTGGGACACAGAACTGGCACTCAGTGCAGGCAGAAATCACTAACTTTTCCTTGCACATGCAGTAATCTGAAGTTCTCTCTTTTGTGGCTCCTGCCTTCTCTTTTGCACTCAAAATAAGCATTTTCTATCCAGTGCAGCTGCTCAGGCTGCTTCACTAATGCCAAAAGCACTCACTCCCCTGTGATGCTGATCACCCACTGAGGAAAACCAACCAGCAGCACCCAGGGACTGACATGTCTGACCTCCTGCTTCTGTCTGGAACAAAGTCTGCTTTCCTCTGGGACTGCAGAGCCTCAGCTGCTCACACCACGAACTGCCAAGACGCAGGAGAGGAAAATAGCAATAACCACAATGGAGGGGAGAGCTGCTGAAAACCAACATGTAACGGGATAGACTGGTGCAAAAGGGAGTTCTCTGCCAGGAGTCTGGGCTATGGAAGAAAACTTGCAATATCCCTGCCAGTATTTACTCTGTGGGGCAGTGAGGAACGGGTGAGTGTGTCTTTTGTTCGGTAATTACCTTGGGTAATTTAATTATCTGAGGCAGGGCAGCAATCATGAAGCCACCTCATTAGCACTCTAAGGCATTTTGTGCCATGGGAATGCTGTCCTGTCCTCTTCACACCCCTTGGACCTGGCCTCCCTTGGGTGGCCATGAGGGAAATAACCCTGAAGTTAACCACACATCTCAGGCACTGAGGAGAGCCAAGGCAAGAGGCAAAACACCACCAAGGACATTGGAAACATCTCAAACTCTGCTGCAGATCCTAACAGGAACCCTTTCCTTGGAGCAGGCTCATCCCAGTGGGCTGCCAGAAGCTACTCAGCAGGTCACAGAGAGGCTGGGGCTCTTCTCTGGCTTTTTTTTTTTTTCCATGTGACCAAAACAAGAACAGCCTGATACCACACAAAACCAATCCCAGCTCCCCACCACAGCATTGCCTGGAATGTTTCTGCATGGGGAAAAGGGAAAGACAGTGAGATTTAGGTCCATTCCCTGTGTGAGTGTGTCCATGTACTACAGCAGGCAAATGATGAAGAGAAACCTCACTAGAGGAGCACTCAGGACAGCAAGAACCATGGAATGGGAAGCAGCCATGGTGGCACAGAGAAAGGTCAGGTCAGGCTAGGCATGCTCCAGAGACAGGAGAGGGGAGAGTGTGAAGGAGGCTGAGGGGAGCAGGGAGAAGTCCCATCACCACAGGTAGCACTGCCCTTCTCCTGAAGACCAGAAATCCCTTCCCTGGAGCTGTGAGCACACACAGGAGCAGCACAGGCTCAGGGAGTTTTCTGACAGACCTTGCATTGTCCACAGTCAACCAAACCTTGGGACTTCAGTAAATTGAGTGGGCAATGGGCAGCTAATGTGGGCCTAGGCAGGATGGCCAAACAGCAGTTAGGGGTGACACTGCTGGAGGGATCATGCCTTCACTTGTCACTGAACAGGGAGTCCCAGGGCCATGCAGCCCTGCAGCCACCTGCAGATTTTCCTTCTGGACACACTTTCATTCACACAAACAGGCAAGTTTAGAATTTCAACCCTCAAGTCTCCTAGCAAGCTCTGGGTTGATACACCAGGGCATCAACCATTCTGCATGTTTCTGAATTTACTGACCTGGGAAGAGCCATTTGGAACCTGGTACTGGAGGAAAACCTCCCAACTCACCCTGTTGATAAGCTGCTCTCCTGTTTCTGAAGCTGTGATAAGTTTACAAAGTGCCTGAAGTGCAGGGTTAGGCAAACCTGAAAAACATCAGCAGAAACATCTGTATCTGTTTGACTGTAAAAAATGCAACAAACCTCAACAGAACACACACTTGGCTAATTGCTAAAACCTCTCCCCCACATCACTGGACAGCTCTGGAAGCAGCAGCAATTTCCAGAAAGCAAAGGGTTTGCATCTGATGACAGATTTCCTGTCTGAGAGCTGAGAGAGAGGAACAGTCACATCACACTTACTCAACCCAGCAGCCAATGATTCTCATCTGTGGCCAAATTTTCAGTTAACATTTACTTTTAAAACTTCTTCCCAGCCCAATACATTGATTTCACTGATGTAAAACATCCCTTTTTCACATGCTGACACCACAGAAAGGTGTGAAAGGCTGATGCCTGCCTGGCCAGGGCCCACAGCTGCTCCTCTCACCTAGCAGGGACTGGATGGTGGTGCTGCACTGCTGCAGCCTGTCCCCAGGGTCTGAGGTTGGGAAGAACACTGCTGCTGGGAGGCCGCTGGCTGGTGGGTCCAGCCGAAATCCCACTGCTGTGAGGAGTGCCTGCCAGCCTGGAATGCCACCAACTTTATTCTCCACACTCTGCTGGGAGGTGTACATGGAGTTGTGCTGCCCGTTCTGGATCCGCTGCAATGATTTCTCCACCTGTGAGGAAATAAAACACCTTATTGTACAGGATGCTGCTACTGACTGCTTCTTTCTATTGCAACAGCAGGCAGGGAGACAGCAAATCCAAGATTGATCCTGGCCTGTCTCACACAAGAGGACATTAGCGCCTTGGAAAGAAAAGCTCCAGGAACTGAGCTTTCACAGCTGCAACATCACAGTGATGAGTGTCAATGTTCTCTGGGATGCTGGGAACAATAATGCCACAAGAAATGAAGTAGCAGTTTGTTTGGGATAGCTTCCTGTAAGCCTGGCAGCTGCATTTCTCCCTAAAGATGATTCACCTTGGGGTTCCAGGCTGCTTATTACCAGACAAAGAGCCTGCAGCCACGCAGCAAACAGGAGAGAGAGATGAGTGTCCACAAACCCCAGCAACTGGGAAGGCCAGCAATATTCACAGGTTTCCATCATTCTGTGGATACTTCACACTCCTGTGAGACCACAGATGATGCATTGGGAAGAAAAGTATTAGAAGTCATGAGTGATCACTGCAGCCACCTGGCAGTTGGCTTCAGTCCCACTGCTCCCCAGGACAGACTGGTGGCACAGATGGGGACAGAAGGGCCTCTTATCTTCCAAACACACTGAGACAGCAGTGACTGTGCTCTGTGTTTCCATGACTGCCATGTTCAGAGCTATTTCCCTGTATAAACAATTAATCCCAATGCTTACCCCTTAAGCAGAAACCCAATTCAACAGCTAATGCAAACCAGATGGGTCTGGGGAGGATTCTGTCGCAATACAATCCAAGATTTTGCTTACTTTGCTTCTTTTTGCACTGAACACTTCCTTAGGTGTCCAAGTCTTTCCACACTGACCCAGAGTTTTGCAAGAGGATACATCATGGCAGGGGAGGGAGGATGAAGGTGTATATATTTTTTTTTCAAGTGGGAGTGGCTGCACATCAGGGAGTGGCTGTTCCACTCATGGTTCCACTCCTGCCCTCAGGTGAGGGTGTCTCAGGACTGAGTGGGCTGTGGTGCCACTCGTGGCTGTGACAGATCTTCCCTTCCCTTACCAGATGAAGGAGCACACGCAGAGCATCCCGGGCCCTGTCAGGGTGCTGCAGGATCTCAGTCAGGGCCTGTCCTACCAGTGAGGAAGGGCTGTTCAGCTTCATATCACTCCCAATAAGCATGAAGCCTGCAGGATTCAGAATGAGAGACAGTCAACCTCCTGTTGTTATGGAAAATGTTCAAACCACACACAGATGTCCTCTGCCCTCAGACCAGTGAATGATGGTTCACTGTACCCTGCACAGGGACATTCTTTTCCCAGAGCTGCTGCCCACTCCCTGCCCAGTCATTCAGACTGAACTTCCAGAAAGTTTCTAGAGTCTTGCTGTCCCCTGCTATTAAATCAATAGTGTCTTCCTGTTCAAGCAAGCAGAAAACCACTGGATTGCAGCTAAACTTGTCCAGGTCTCCTCTGCAGCCACAGAAATCAACACATGCCAACAGTGGCTGTAAAACAGAACTGTGAACATGGAAAGTTTTTGCTGTCCTGGTCAGAAACCTGCCCTGGCTCATGCCCCATTCAATGCCAGACTCCCCAGATGCCAGCACAAGGAGTTCTACATTTCCCTTCTCATTCATGCAGTGAGGATGCAGCTGCTCCTGGCTCTGCTGCTCTGTCCATGGGGATGCAGCTGCTCCTGGCTCTGCTGCTCTGTCCAAGACTCAGTGCCAAGGGTCAGTGGTGGAAGTCAGGGACTGTGTGGGATGAACTTGCACAGTGCCATGGAAGGGGCAGTACTCAGCCTGAGCAGCTGAAAGCCTCTGCTTGCTGGCAATGCCAAGCACTGTGTCCACACTTTCTTTTCTGCCTAGAAAGTGGTCACTTTTGGGGCTTTTTAGTGGTCTTTTCTTTTGAGACAGAAAAGTCTTGGAAGGAAAATAAAATCCCAGCTGAATTGTGGACCGTAACCTGAACTCAGCTCACAGCTGGTACTACCTGAACCACATCCTGATGCTGGACAACATGCCTGAAATCACTGTCAGCCTGACTCATTTTAACAAGTTCCCAGTCCTCCAGCCATATGCAGTTCTCACCAGAGCCATATTCACCACAGTTTCCTGAGCTAACTAACATGCTTCTGCTGCCTGTGCAAAAATCAATTTGGGGAATGCCTGCAGCTTTCAAAAATCAGGCCTTGTGCCAGGAAGAAAAATTAGGTTATCTGCACATATTCCTGTCACAGCACTGCTGAACTCCAAGACTTTGTCATTCCATATCTCAAACTACAGATCTAATTGAGAAGGAGCAAGAACCAGCACTGCACAAGGAGCTGACGCTGCTGAGACATTGCCAATGGAAGCAAGAGAAACCTTTCTCCTAAAATGACCAAAGGAATAAGCCTTGCAAGGTTTATGTCACAAAAATCACAGCCACTTGATTCTCCTGCCTCCTGTGGAAGTGTCACTAAATTTTCCATTAAAAAGTCTGTGTGTGCTCCAGCTGACTCCATCCCACAGACACTGGAAGTGTGAGCCTGGAGATTTCAAAAACAGAGAAGGAGTTGTTGTACTGCACTTTATTTCTTTCCAGTCATGAAACACACTTCACCTCACAACTGCTTCTAATTATACCCAATCCAGACCCACCTACTGTGCCCAGTGAAATGCTGGTGAGTCCTGTGACACTGACATTCAGCCACACTCAGCTGAATCAGAGTCTGAGACACAGGGGCTGAATTCCGGGAAAGCACAAGGCACACACTGCTCCCAATTACCAGCACTGCTCCTTGCTTAGCTCACATAGTTTGGCAGCTCCCTAGTTAGAAACCCATCTGATTTGTCCAGAAGAAGACTTCCTACCTGCCCAGTTGGCTGGGTGGGAGAACTGCTTGCTGCTCTGCACAGTTTTCATTGCTTCTCCCAGGGCTGCGCTGGCTTTCATCCCGTTCAAGAGAGAGGAGTAGAAGGCATGCACAAACATTTTGGAAGCAGCCACAGGAATGGGCCAGAGGGACACAAGGACACACTGAGCCCCAGCAGCCAGGAATGCTCTTGTCAAGCCAATGACTCCATCAGAAGTGACTTTGCTGTTGGACTCTTGGTAAGAGCCAAGAACCACCAGCTTGACAGGAAGACGCAGATCCAGCACGTCAGCCGCTGTAAGCAGGAACTCCTGGAGAGGAGGGCAGTCTGAGATGCTCTCCACATCACTGGCATCATCCTGCATCCTAAGAGACTCTGGGATTGTGTAGGGGTTCCCAAAGGAGCTCTTGCTGCTGGCTGGGTTGCTGTCAGTGTTGGGTGTCAGGACCAAGGCAGCCAGTTTCCAGGAGACGTGGGTTGCAAAATGGACACATTCTGCCTGAGTCAGGGCACTCATGACTCTTTCTTTTGTTGATGAGCTGCCAACTAAGGGCTGGCAGCCAAGTAACTCAGACACCATATAGGCTTCCTCTTCTGCAGAGGGCATAGGTCCCCAGAGCCACCTGTCCATAACTGCTGAAGGGAGCTTGGGATTTCCTATCACAGCTGCCATTGAGGTAGAACTGGAGTAAGCAGGAGTATTCTTCCTCACATGGGACTACAGAGAGAATGAGAAAGAGAAAATGGGGTTCAAAGATCTGGTTTTTGTGTGCTGGAAATAAAATACCCTGTCCCTTTGGCTCTAAACATAAGTCTGGTTGTCATAATTACAGGAAGAGTGCATTTCTTTAGTTTCTTCTGTTCAACAAGGTACACCTCTGTTTGAGTCTGGTCAAGACTTCTATCCCCAGATCACAGATACAGCCCAGGTCCCTTTGAGGGCTGCAGCAGAGCTAAAATCATAAAGAAGATTCCAGGTTCTCACATTACTGGAACAGCACCTGCAATCACTCACTAAGTGTTCCTCATACCTGTATTTCCAAGATCAGTGTCAGCACTGCCAGTAGCAGGTGCTGCTGAATGGAATAGCAGTAATGCTGACAAGATTCAGACCCTTCTGCTGTTCCACTGACTGTGCTTAACCCAGAGCAAACCAAGATGTGCCACAAAACACTGCCCAGCAAAAGCAAATGTGATTTGGTGCATTCTCCCAGAGAGCTGGGCATTAGAAATGCTGCTGCCAAACCTCAGCATGAAGATACTTCTGCAGGATCCACCTGTGGGATTTGCTTTCCCTCATAGCTTTGGTGTCCTGAGACATCAGGATGCATAAATGGAAGTGAACATAGCAGCAATGTGACAGGACAGTCAGCTTGGCAAGGAAGCTCAGCACAGATCTCAGACACCTACATCTCTGTAGCCTGCCATGTAGTTCCACACCCAGCACATGCAATCCTTTAGAGGAGGATCTCCAAATGATCCAATCCCCTTGTCCTTCCTGGCATGCCTGGGGTGATTGAGTGCTACAGGAACTACATCAGGACCTACTTCAGAGCTGTGGTGCTCAGGGTGCTCCTCACACCCAGGGTGGCCTGGCTGTGGTTTCTGTTGCTGTGTCTGGCACAGCAGGACAGAGCTGCTGCATTCTGAGCATGTACCAGGACCTGCACCCCCAGGAGAGGTTTCAAAAGCAGGGCCAGACCTTGGAGCTGGGGTTCAGTGACTGGATGGAGGGCACTGCAATGAGGCTGAAGCGCTCGTAGAGGTACTCGTTGGAGGAGCTGCCCTTCAGCAGAGCAAAGGGAATGAGGTACAGCTCTCCCTCCAGAACCAGGACCAGCTGGCGGTGGCGGCCCACAGGCCCACTGGAATGCATCAAACCCTGAAAAGAAACAGCAGAGAATTAGTTTGGCCCTTTCACTGCACACACATCCCTGGCTGCATTTCCCAAGCACCAGGCTCTGCTCTGATCCTGTGTCAGGTTTGGAAGCACCCACACCAGAACCTGCTCTGTGTGACACATGGGCACGTCCTGTGCAGCTGGGCTATTGCTCACCTGTGCCCAGCCAGCTCCAGGGGGACAAGGGAGCACTGAGGGCACTGACCTGTCTGCTCTGGGTCAGCACCCTGGCCTCAGCCCATGTGGGGCCCAGCCTCGCCCTGCTCCAGCCCGAAATCTTGGCTAACCCCAACCACCCATGCCTTGTCAGTATTGTCATCATCTTTCCTTTGTCAGAGAATATTCTTTCTGATATTGAATTTCAAAAAAGCCATTTCCTCTGAACAGTGAACCATCTACAGACAGATTTGTGGCCTGCACTTCCAGACACTTGAAATCATCATCAACCCAGAGTCACTAAAAGATCTAACCAGGAAGCATCTTATGGATGGAAGTGAAGCAGAGAGAGCAGTCAATAGGGAACATGCAGCTGGGCACAAAATGTGGCAACTGCTCCTGGTCCCATGGAACAGTGGAAATTTATTCCTCTAGTGTATCATAAAAACAATTAGTTTTCACTCCAGGAAAGAGTAACTTCAAAGCACTGCAATTTGCTCCAGCTTAAACACTGGCAGCCCACAAAAATAAAAAAAGTACTCAGGACTAGATCCCTGTCTCTAGGTGGTCACTAAGACCCCTTCCACCCCAGACTGTTCTGTGCAAATATCACACTTCAGAAACCAGCCCCAAGCTGTCTGTTTTTGCTTTCCCACACTGAGAGGGTTTTGGTGTCTGTGCAAAGCCTTACTCCTTCCATGGGTCCTATCAGTAAGTCGTAGAGAGCACGGAGGGGGGGCTTGGTGAAAGAAGTCTGCCTCCTGGGAAGTGATGATGTTCCATCCTTTACAGGAGACATGGTACTGCTGAACAGGCTGGTCATGCTCTGACAGCTCCTGTGGGCAAAAGCCAAGAGAGAGGTTAGCTGCAGGAATCTGAGCTGCCCTGACTTCTGACAGTGACCCTGTCACCCAGGGCACTCTGCTCTCCAAGATGCTTCATGGAGGACTTGAATCTCCCATTCAGCTTCACACCTCAGTGAGCAGTGACACTAATGGCAGGATGAATCAGCTGCAGACAGCACATGACATTGTCTGGAGCTTCTCTCCACGCTCCAGTGCCTCAAGTGCTGCTCCCAGCTGCTCCTGCACACCTATGGGCACAGCTGTGTGCAGGCAGGCATGAGACCCACTGACAACTGACCACAGCCACAGGAGGATCTGCACAAACTGACCTGGTGATGCCAGAGGAAATGTGACAGCAGGCAAACCACGAGACATCAAAATTCTGCACTTCAGGCACCGCTGAGCAACACCTGGTGCCCATTTCTGATAGTCCCACAGAGCCCTGCACGTGATCTCCTGGCATCAGCAGCCACAAATGTCTGCCCTGCTGGAAATTAAGTTGCCCCATTCTGGGCTCACTAGTCCAGCAGCTGTGCTCCCCAGAATTGTTATCCTTGGCTTGGGACCATTTTATGTGAAAAGGGTAACTTTCCAAAAATTTTTAGCAGGTGGACCTCAAAGGAGAGGTAGGGAGGCCTGGGACCTATCCCAGCCATTTCTGATACATACCTACACACAAACTCAGAAATTGCATTTTCCTCTCTCTTTCTCTCCTTAGCTGCTGCTACCAGCCTTCTGACCCAGCTCACATCATGCCTAAAACCTACAGTTCTCTGAAGAGAAAAATGCTCTTACCACCCACAAGGAATTTCCATCTTATGGGCACACAGGAATAACCTCAGAATGCCAACAAAAGCCTGGTGTCCGACTGCCCATGCTCACCAACACAGAGATTCCAGTGACAGTATGAGTATGCTGCTCCTGCTGCTGCTTAGAGCTGCTGGAAACTCATCTGGGGGATTTGTGCAACAGGGGATCAGCACAGGCTTGGTGCTGTTTGCACCCCTCCTACCCATCTGCCCCACTTCACTGCAGCACCTGACTGCAGGGTTCAGCTTTATGAAGCACAGATTTTAACATCAGATCAGGAAAGAAAATCTGTGCAGGGATATCCAGTGGTCTCCAGGACCTTGTGCCCCAATCCTCCCTGAGAGGCTTGTTGCCATCAGGCAGCACTTGCCAGCCCCACAGCCCACATTCAGCCATTGTTACACTCTCATTTACTGCAGGGAATTGGGGCTTCATTGCTCCCATCAGCAAAGCCCTCCTGCATCTTGAGTTTCCCAGCCAAGCAGCTCCAGATTTATTTCTTCACCACTCAGATTGCTTTTTATGAGAACCAATCCAAGGAAGCACCATAAATCTCTCACATCTCCTGCCTCTGTGTGTGTGTGTGTGTGTGTACACAAAGAGTGAGCAAATCCACAGGGGAGGATGGACAGATCTCTTGTGGCAAGTGGAACTGACCAGGAGCCCTGCCCAGCCCATCCTTTCCCCCCAAAGAAGCCAACAAAAGGTGCACTGATGATTTGCACCTTGCTCTTGCAATGCAGAGGATTCCCTGATGTCTGAACAGTGAAATCTCTCATTTGGAAGCCTCTGCTCAGACTCTGCAGTGCTGCTGATTTATAACCCTTTGTACAGGCAGCCCAGCCTGCAGCAAGCAGAGAAACAGCACAAACAGGCAGGGCTGAGCTCTGCTCCCTGCCTTTGTCTTGGGGATGCAGGAACAAAGCAAAGCCTCAGAGAACAGGCTCAGAGTGACCCAGCAGCCTCACAGGTGCTGGCTCTGCCTGCTGAGGATGAGTGGCTGGGCCCAGGCAGAAGGAGGGTTCATCCCAGAATCAGCACAGAGCTGCTCCTGCCTTAGCACTAATTAGGATTTTAGACAAGTTAATACTCCCCATGGCCATTGAGAGGGCTGGAAGTCAGGCTGGTGCTGAGGGGTCTGACAGCCTCAGGAAGCTGGATACCCATCAATCCTTCCTCAAAGAGACTCTTCCTAAAGATGCAGCCCTAAATCCACATTCAGGGCCTTGACACACACACTGTACAAAGCTGCAGTAAGCTCCAGAAAACAGCCAGATCTGAGCTCCCTGTAGATCCTTTCAAGGATCCACAAGTATCACCTACTGTTCTCTGCATAAAAGCACCTACCCTGAATTCAGAGCTCAGCAAGCCAGCTGCAAACAGATGTGGCAGTGTTAGCTCCATCCCCAGGTCCCCCTGCACAGGCAGGAGAGGGGCAGGCAGGGAGGCCATCCAGCAATGTCTCCTTATTTTTTCACCTCAGTGCTCATTGCAAGAACATCACAGACACGGCTGCTTCTAATGCTTCCCCTGCTTCTCTTCTGAGGGTGCTTTTAGTTAAATACCCAAGATGCCCCATCCCTGGGCTGCTCCTAAGAGCTGCAAACTACTGACTTGACAAGACACCTGAGCTAAGCTCTTAGGTCTGGATTCCAAGTAAAGTATGTGGCTCCTGTGAAGCAGAAAGACAGATGTGGCATGGTTGGCCACTGCAGTGTTCCTGAAGATTAGCATTCCCTGGAACAGAACCACATCTTACTTTCCCCTGTAATCAGGACAATCTCCTCTCTTTCTAAGGCTGATAAAATAGCAAAACACCTCAGCAATTCTGGGGATCTGCCTGTGTGATCCAAAACTAGCAAGTACTCGCAGTCCTTCATCAGTGCAGCAGCTTGAACAGATATGCTTCTGCATTCTGAAAAGAAAACCAGGCCAGTTGCTGGTGCCAGCAGGCAGCTCCCAGTTCTGTGGGGATGCTGTAACAGTTCACAAGCTCCAGTGGTGGCTCACAACACTCCAGGCTGATCACATTTTCTTTTCCAGCTGAGAAAGGCCTAGGGTGTCCTGTGCTCATAAACCACAATCGAGCACAGATCCAGTCAGAAACCGTGGGTTGCATCACGCAGCCACACTGGAAAAATTCTGTCCTCAATTTTCTTTCCAAATGGTTGCCTTAAGCCCTAATCAGCACAGTCATGTGAAAGGCTGAGAACAAGGTTTAAGAGGCAGAAAATGAGTGGAGATTTGCAGCTAGTACAATCCTGTAACTCTGGAAATGCAGCATATTCCCACCTAATTGGTACAACACTTGAGAACAACAGAAACATGTATTTCTGTAACAAATGTGCAGGAGAGAGCTCCAGGCTCTGCATCTCACACATAGCAGGGACAAAACAATTGCTTGGAGTCTCAAAATCAGCCCTTGGCCAGGAGAAGAGCAAGTTCAGAACAGCTTTTCCTCTGGACAGTCATCAGTTACAATGGGGACCAGTCCTTGCTGGCTCTGACCTCAAGCACTGGCTGCACCTAAACTTGCAGTTTGGAGAGAAGCCCATCACCCAGACATCTCCTGCTTGCTGATCCCCACAGCAGTGCTGCATTCTCACCTGTTCAATAGGTTGTTCCTGCTGACCATCCTCAGGAAGCCAGTTGGATCAGTCATTGAGTTCAGCTTGTTATTCATCTCCTCAAACTGCTGGTCCATGATATCCCCAGCTTCACTCTCTGTCTCGCTGCTAGCACAGGCTCTGGGGGGAATCAGTGAGATGAAGGGTCACTGATGCAAGAAAGAGCAACAGCTTGATGACAAATGTTTGGCCAGTCTGAGCAAAAATATTTTTCAAACAGAAGCTCAACCAAACACTGATGCCAAATCTTCCCTGGCTTGCCTTTTGTCAGGCATATAAGACAATACCAGCCTCATTTCCTCCTCTTCTAGGATTCCAATGTTTACTGAGTGGCACACACAGGTGGGAGTCCAGGACCCTTTTGTGCACTGCAGGCAGGGATTTCTAAAGCTGCAGCACAACACTGAAAAGCTGAGTCTGCAGGAAACACCAGCTCAACCCTTATCTGCCTAAGAACACGTGTGAGCACATCCTTTCCAAATCTCCACAGCTCCACATACTTCCTTCACATAGCAGAGGGAGCTGTGCTGCCACTCCTGTTACACAAAGAGGGAAAGCACACAAAGATTTGCTCTATCAATGCCCCAAGTGCAGCAGCAATACAGAGAAACAGCCCAACAATTCTGAATTCCCAGTCTCCTGACATTAATATCTAAATTTTCTCAGTGCAGTTGGGGTGTTCATGGTGGGCTGGGTTGGGCTCAGTGAGAATTTTGCACGTGAATCATTCTCTCTATTTTGTACACGTTCGTTGTTAATGTTGCTGCTGTTACTGCTTGTTTCCTTGTCTCATTCCTGTTTCCAGTAAATTGTTCTTATCTCAACCCACGATCTTCACCTTTTGTGCCTCCAATTCTCTTCTCCAGCCACCAGGAGGGAGAGAGGGGAAGGAAGGAAGCAAGCAGTATTGGGGTTTGGAGAGTCTCAGTGGGAGAACCAAACTGGGGAGTACCATTCCTAAACCACAACAATGGCACATCACAAACCTTGGAATTTGTACATTTAGGATAAACCTAGGATGCTACTGATGAAGCCTCCTTGCATCCCATTTCTGCTTCTTTTTTGGGTTCCTGACAGCTTGAAGCCTCTTCTCAAGGGCATGTTTCCCAATAAAGAGCACAGGAATTAAATGAACACAAAACCTGCATTTGTGCAGGCAACCAGAGCTGTATCTCTGCTGCTGTATGGATCATGGATCTCTTGTGAGTGAATTTCCTGATCAATATGATTTATAACCTGGTAAGTCCTGACAAAAGCCAATCACTTCATGAACACTGAAATGGGGACAGCTGAACCACAGACGGGGATTAAAAAAAATCCAACAGAAGGGGGAAAAAGGAAGAAGAAAATGTTGTCAACAGCTTCACCCTGCACATTTTTCCTCCAGTTGAGGCATGCTCAGCTCTGAGTCCTGGCACAGTTTGGAGTAACACTCACAGCTCCTTAAAGAGGCAAAAATCTTGAGTTCATGAACCCAAGAGAGCAGGTCACATGCTCTCCCTAAAGAGAGTAGAGTCTGTTCTGACACAAGTTCAAGCAGATTTTAAAATCCCTTACACTTCTTTTTTTTTGCAAGAATGCATAACTTTGAGGATTAATTAGACCAGCTGAAAAGAAGCCTTTCTAGCAGAACCTGAAGGCTGCAGTGTGGAACTGAACATCCTGTGCATCCCTTCCCCTCCAGAAAGTGTGAAGCCATGCTCTGGAGACTCAGCACTACCTCTGACCCTGCTCACAGCAGCGTGGACACAAAAACTCTTCAACCTGAACCCCAGAGCCCTCCAGCAAGCCAGGACTGAGTAGTCAAGCTCCTTCACATGTGCTGTGCAGATTCACACCCTGCTGGGCAGAGCCTGGGGCTGGGACTGAGCCTGGCAGCTTCTGCTGGGGGGCTGTGGAATCAGCAGGGCTGAGGGAAAGGGGTTTCAAAGTAGAAAGTGATGCTCACCAACGTGGAACAGCCAAGATTTGTTTGCTTGATCCCCTGCATGTGATTTTGACATGGGGAAAGAACGTCTGTATATGATTGTACCACACTGGTCCAAGGATCTTGGAGACAAGCATTAAACCCAGAATCCTAAACCAAAGAACACACCCCTACCACTACCACAAGGTGAGGAAGAAGCTGACATCCCAGCAAATTAAAAACTCATCCCAGAACCTGAAGACTGAAGGACTGCCTTTGCCAGGAGGAGAATCTGTGGTGACAAACAGTTAAGGAAACTAAAAAACTGTATGTGCAAAACTGCCGCATGAGGCCCAACTGCAGATTTCAGTTATGGATCTTGTGTGCATGTCTGCAGGGTAAGACTCAACAATCAACATGTGGGTTCTAAATTATTCACTCAGCTATAGCCACAAGTCACATTGGGGGTGGCTAGAATTTCTATGGTATTTGCAGTTTTTCAAAGCAAATCGTTGAAAGAGAATTAATTACACTGGAAACTAAGCAGGATGAAATCTGCCCATATGCAGTCAGACATGGCACCTGCCTCCTCATCCAATCTACAGATTCACCACACAGCCTGTGGGTTTGGATCTTATTTGCATGTGCATGGAGTTGTTTGGCAGGAAAATAATAATGGTTACAAAAACAAAGCCTTTTTTTTTTGTTGCTGCACTGAATATTGGCCCCTTCTCTGACTCTCAGTTCTCAGACTTCTCAGTCAATTAGTTCATCCCAAAATGTTATAAATTCAGAACCCCTGATGCCAACTCACCTGGTATAATAGGAATCCACCCCCAGAGCCTCCCTCACGCTGGAGATGTGCTGCTCCAGTGCTGAGTTTGTCAGTGTCTGCAGGGCCACGCCGTTGGCTTCATGGAAGTCCCCAGCATTTTCTGTCAGGCTGTCACCCAGATAATACTCATGGAATTTCAGAATTCCTGCAAGGCACCAGAACCAGGAGTTATTTCTGCAGGGCTACAACAGTGCTGCCAGCAGCTGTCTAAGAAGATGGCACAGCCCCAAGCATGTAGCATTTCACAGCAAAACTGGGGCAAAGTGTTCTATGCCAGGTCTCCACTGAACTTCTCCAGTATTTCCAGCCTTGTTTTTAAAATCTGGGTTTGTACTTTGCAGATAATGGCTCAAAGGCACAAAGGCAGAGGAGAGCTTTTACGAGATGCTCAGAATGCCTTTGCTATTGCAGCACTCATATAAATTATAAACCAGATCTTCCATACAAGCCCCTACTAGAGTAATTCACATTTCAATTGATGCACATGAAAAATACCTATTAATAGCCTCTGAGAAAATTAACTGAACACACAAGGCTGAACAAGAGTGTTGTTACTACAGCAGAATCTCCTCACATCACACACAGTGATTTCACTCTATAAAAGGAAAGAAGATGGATTAAAGCACAGTGAATTATTAAAAGATAGCATTTCACAATGGGTAAACCAGATAAAGGCCACTTCCTGTTTTGCTGAGAATTCCACTGCAACTGCAGATAAAACCTTCCTGCTTTCAGACTGATCTATTCTTCCTGAGATAATTAATTCTGCAGCCTGTGATCAACAGTAAAAAGCTGCTCTGGATGCCTTAGCAGCATCAATTATTACACACAGTCAGAGAAGAGCAGAGGAACAAAGAATAAAGCAACTCCTCCTGCAGCCACAGCAGCAAACACAGCAACAGCCAAGGGGTTCTGAGGGTCCCACATCAGTGGGACAATGAGGACCCTGGGCTGCCACTGCAGCTGCTCCCTCTGTCAGTGAACAAGAACAGGTCACCATGGCTGGACCAGAGTCACTACTGAAGGGCTCCCAGCAAAGTTTCCTGAACAAAACACACAGCCTGTACCCTTCCCATCACCTGACAGAACCTTCAAAGAGGCAGTCACAAACCATGGACTCAAACACTGCTTTTCTCCAAGACTCCCTCTGGGCAAGGAGGAGATTGATCATGATGCCCAGTGGCAAATCCTACACTTTATCCATATAATTTTAATAAGCTTAGCCTGATAGTGATACTATAGAATTATTGGCATTTTATTGTGCAAACGACAGCCCTGAAGAGCCAGTTAGTGACTGGAAGCAGAGCAGGACAATCCCATCTTCACTCAGACATTGCAAAACACTCCCAAAAAGAGTTTCTTCCAACCACTGTCATCCCATCTAAATCAGGCATGTGTTAGTGCTTCCTTCCCTTTCTGAAGCATTTTTCATGCAGTCTAAATAGTGCTTTTTATCTCCCTAGCTTTGTCATGATGAAGGACTGCAATTATTAAATTATATCCAGAAAGAACTTGTTAAAATTTACAGTCATCACTTTATTAGATAATGAATAACAGCTGTCTGCAAAAAGCAATCCTCTTCAAATTAATCCTCCTTGCTCCTCTGTGATAAGTGTTTCCACATTCATGTGAGGATCAGGCAGCTCAATGGCATATCAGGAAGTGGGGATGCCCTTCTGTTTTCTGCAATCCACTTCAGTGAATAAACCTCAAAAGCTTTTGGAAGAATAAAGCACAGAACTATAATTAAAGTAGGGATTCTTAAGCAGAGAAGATTCTCATTGAGCCAACACACTTGGAATTTCATTACTCTTCTGTTCTGCCCTGTGGGAAATATAGACAGATTGGAGGTTTGAAAAATGAAAATATTAAATATTTCCATCTCCAGGTGAACATCAAAGTCCTGAATAAGCACTTCTGAGTCATTACTGCTGTGGCTATGCCGTAGCTTTTAGTCTATTCAGCTTTAAGGTACTAGATGGAAATGATTCCCTCCTACATTCACTCTAGTCCCAAATTCATTCCTATTCTCCCTGTTCCCAGGCTCTTGTGTCCAAAAAGGAGCTCACCTGCCCCAGGAGCCAGCAGCCAGCTGTACAGATAACCTGCAGCCAGTGAGTAGTAGAGAACAAGTCCCCTCTGGCCATTCACAGTCTCCAGGACCTGGTCAAGGGTCACAGGAGAGTAGGGATCTGAGTCCTGCTGCCCAGTCTGACGTTCCACGAGCAGGTCAGCAAAAGCCCTCGTTCGTCCTCTCTCTGCTACTGCCAATGCCTCGTCATGGTGACCTGAAAAGACAAAGCCATTTCTCACACCTGACACAAGTGTGCTCTGAAGTGCCACATCCATGGAACAGGGACAGCTGCTATCCCAATCCCAACCTGGGCAAGCAGTGCCACTTATTTCCCAAAAGAGCAGTCTCTGCACTGGAGCACAGTCTCACAGAATATATTTGCTGCAGGCAATAACACAATGAACCACAGAAAGGCAAATCAATGGGGGAAGCAAAGAAAAGGAACCAAAGGTGCCCAAACCCAAAGAGAGAAACCCATATTGCTGTCCTGAACAGAAATGCTGTGCTGTTGGAAAGCTGTGGAGCAAAGGACACATCAGGAACTGCCACCCCACAAATTCAGCCTCAGCATCTGAAGGCATCTCTTACCCAGGCTGACAAGAACTCGCTGCAGGGCCTGATAGGAGGATGTCTGCAGGTCGAAGAGGGACAGCTTGTAGTCAGTGCTCAGCTGCACCTCGTGGCGGATGGTCTCAAACAGCGCGGAGGCACGGTACAGCTGGGAGGGAAAACAGCCACAGTCACCTCCTCATGGACCTACACAGCCCTGCCAGGCCACACCATCCTCAGAACCACAGTCACCTCCTCATGGACCTACACAGCCCTGCCAGCCAGCAGCCACCCCTCAGGAACAGCCACAGTCCCTCTTCATGGACTACACAGCTGCCGGCCAGCAGCACCCTCAGATGGAGCTCAGCTCACACCCTCCCTGGGACACACCAGACATTTCCTTCCCAGAGAACAGGAAGCACACGGGGCAGACCATGGCGTACCTGATGCTGGGACTCCTCCAGGTTCCCGCTCGCCCACAGGGAGAGGCCGAGGCCGTGACGGATTTTGGCTTCATCTTCTCTGCGACCCAGCTGCTCTGCCAGCCTCAGTCCTGGAAAGAAATCAGAGTGAGAAAGTGCCAGAGGGGAGAAGGGGCTGTGGTCTCAGTCCCAGGGGATTTCTGTGCAGGTAGAGACAGCTGTGCAGCTGCCAGCACCGAGACCAAAAGCAGGGCAGCACCAGTGGTGGGGTGGTGAGCAGGGCAGGGACAGCACCAGGGTGACCAGTGGGGCAGTACCAGTGCTGGGCAGCTGCTGCCAGCCCTCACATCAGCACCAGCATGAGAGATGACAGACAATTCCATGGGTTGAGCCCTCCATAAGTGAGGTTAAGGCACCAGCCCCTGAGACACACTCAGTAAGCCCCTATCAGAAAGTTCAACTTTTAAACCCTAAAAGCCATACAGAGAAACAAAATCACACTGAGCTGTCAAACACTGCCAGAAAAGACACCTCTTGCCACATTCCTGGCTTGCTTCCCATCAGCTCTCCCCAGCCCTCTGGCAGGCTCTGCATGGTTTATGTGCTGAGCACAGGGCAGGGGCTGGCCTGAACGACCTGGAGCTCACTTCACTTCCAGCAGCACTTTCTGTGCTGTCCCTGCTTCCACACACTCCAAACCTCCGCCTTGGTGGCCCCTGCTGACAACAGGGACACCTCCTCTGAGGCACCTCGGGTTTCCCCCAGCCTGGTGAGCAGGGCCCTGGCTGTCACCACGCAGCTCAGCAGCAGCTAGCCTTCCCAGGCTATGCAGGAATTCTGCAGCACACCAGGAGAAGGAGCTGTGTTTCATTTCTCCCCTTCCAACAGCATACTGGAATCCTGCCAAGGTCAGTTTCAAGAAAACCAAACTAACTGATGTAATACATCCTTCGGCCTCCAGCTTCATACACTCCAGCTACATTGCTCATCTGCTGCATCAGAGCCCACAGTGTGATCAGCTGCTGCCTGCATGCTGCACCCCCTTGCAGCAGCACAGCTCCCAGGCCAGCACTGACCCAGCACTCAGCAGTGGCAGACAGCTCCTGGACACCTCAGGCTGAATTTCTCTCACCTTTCTATCAACAGCACTTGTTTTCATTCAGACTTTAGGAGAACTCACCCACTTTGTCTCAATCCTAGGTGAACATGTAAGAAGAGCAAGGCATAAATCTCTCCTAACAGACCTTTCAGGATCAGAGAGATTAATCATAATCCTCTGTGATTTTCCCAGACCCAAATCCTGGTATGCAATGCCATTTATAGAGAAGGTTTACACCTTCAGGCACAAATGAGCTCTACAAAGCGACTCTGCTAGGTGCAGTCCAGATTCATGCTCTGAGGCACCTAAGATGCCCTGAGGAAGGCATAGATCATGCTTTGTCCAGAGGACACCAAGAAGGCTCCAACTGAGATGGCAGGATGGCTGTAACAGCTCCACAGACAGCTATTCACAGATGCTCAGCAGTAGCTGTGGATGTCTGCAAGAGCTTCTGCATTTCTGTGTATTTCAGGAAGTGATCAAAGGCCACTGTCAAACACATCTTTTTTGAGCCATGTTTACAGTACCTCACTTCTCCCCGTCTTCAGATCTCCCACCCTTCTGACACTACATTCTCTATTGCGCAACTCATCCTCTCACCTTCCTGCAGGTACATCACAGCCTGCGAGTAGTTCTGTAAAGCATGATGAGTCCTCCCCAGGCTGCTGTAGGACACGGTTTTGGCCACGAGGTCGTTCATCTGCGCCGCGATGCTGAGGTGCTGCTCCTGATACACCACAGCCCTCTCGTAGGTGCCCAGGGACTCGTAGGTGAGGCCCAGGTTGCCGTAGGCGCGGCCCTGCCCCGCGGGGTTCTTGGTCTCCTCGGCGATCTGCAGGTCCAGCTGGTGGTACTGCAGGGCTGTCTCGTACTCGCCCATCTGCTGGTAGACCCCGCCCAGGCCACAGGCGGCGTCGCTCTCCAGGGCTCGGTCCTTCATCTCCCGGGCGATGTTCAGCTGCCTCTCCAGGCAAGAGATGGCTTGCTCGTAGTTGCCCAGCTGGCTGTGCAGGCTCCCCAGCTCCCCGTAAGCCTGGGCTTTGTTAAATGCCTCCCCCAGCTCGTGTGCCACTACGAGCCTCTTCTCAAAGCACACCAGAGCCTGCTGTAAACTTCCCATGGCCCTACAAGGGAAGAAAACAGCAGTGTTTATTTTGTCGGTATTTCCTTGAAAGAAGGTGTTTTGCCATTTCCCCTGGAGGCCAGGGGCTTTCCCCCAGTAGACATCCCCAGCACTTTTGAATCAACCTCCTCCTCTCTGGATACTTCACAATTTGAGCTGTCAGCAGAGTCCTCAGCATCCACAGGATTCTAACTCCTGTGTCACATCACTTTGTGTGTGTGTGAGGCCCTCAGACGCCCCATCAGCACCACACTGCATTGATTGCACTTGTACTTCACTGACACCACAACACACGTGCAGCTCCTTACCTGTGCCCACTGCCCAAGCCTCGGTAGGCCTTTGCCTGATCTTGCATACGGTTCAAGCTTTGAGCCACAGACAGGTACTGTTCATAATACTTTATAGCTTCCTCAAAATCTCCCAGAGCCTCATAACAATCTCCCAGGTTCCCATAGGCTCGGCCCCGATCCAGTACGGATTCATTCCCGCTGAGCTGCTGCAGCATGGCCAGCTGCTGCTCAAAGTAGCCAATGGCTTCCTCCATGACATTCATGTTCATCTTGGTAATGCCCATGTTACCGTAGACCTGGGCTTCAATGCTGGGGTCCTTCAACTTCTGCCCCAGCTCCAGCTGCTCTTCGTAGCACTTGAAGGCCATGGTGTACTTCCCAAGTGACATGTACACTGCAGCAAGGTGACCATGTGCTCTGCATTCACCCGACATATCCCCCAGCTCTTGGTACACCTCCAGCTCCTGCGTGTGGTAACCCAAAGCCTTGTCACACTTCTGCACCATCCTGTATGCAGAGCCCAGGGCTGCATAGGCATTGGCTTCCAGCCTCCTGTCTTTAACGTGATGGGCTAAGCTCAACTGCTGCTCATAAAATTTTATTGCACCATGTACATCTTTTTTACAGACAAAAATATCCCCCAAGTTCCCCAGAGCTCGGAATTTGGCCTGGGAATTGTTCAGAGACTGTGCCAGGGACAGCAGGTACTTTTGACACTCCTCTGCTTTGTTGAAGTCCATCAAGGCTTTGAAGGCCAAGCCGAGGTTGCAATAGGCTTTGGCTTGGCTCAGCTTGTCATGAAGATCCTTTGCTAGGGCAAGATCCTGCTCGTAGTACTTAACAGCTTCCTCATAGTTCCCGAGGCAATAATGGGCATAGCCAAGGTTGTGGCAAACCTTCCCCTCTCCCTCCATGTCCTGCAGCTCTGGGGACAGGCGCAGGTACTGCTCATAGTACGGAGCCGCCTGCACGAACTCTCCCCGTGTGCAGTGGAAGTTGCCCAAATTGCTGAGGGCTCGTGCCTCGCTCTGGATGTCCCGCAGCTCCCGGGCGATGTTGAGATGATTCTGGTAGTGCTGCAGAGCGCGGTCGTGGGCCCCCAGAGCCTGATAAGCCACAGCCAGGTTGCCGTGTGTGGATGCCTGAGAAGCTCGGTCGTTGACTTCCATGGAGATCTGCAGCTCCTGCCGGTGGTACTTGACGGCCTGGTCGTACATGCCCAGGGCGTTGTAGGCGTTGCCCATGTTGCCGTAGGCCCGGCCCTGGGCCGCGTAATCGCTCAGCTCCTGCGCTATGGACAGGTGTGTCTTGTGCAGCCGCAGCGCCGTGTCATAGTCACCCTTCATCTGGTGAATGATTCCTGGAAAACAGCAGAAACCAGCTCAACAAACACAGGGCTCTGTACGAAACCTCTGCAGCATCCTGCACGCCAGGGCTGCCTGCAGCCCAGCCCCTTCCCTGCTGTTTGTTCAGCCCTTCTGCCTCCTTGCTTCTGACAGGGAAAGCACAGGGAAGGTTTAGGTTTCATGTTATACAAAAGCACCCATTCACCACAACAACCAGACACAGTCTGGCCCTATAAAATCACTGTTTATTTCCAGAAGTGATACCTGGTAGCTCCAGAGCTCAGACTCAACACATTCAGTGAGACAGCACTTGCAGATGCTTTTCAATTTCAGTCGAATCATCTTGCATTTGTTATGAGACATGGGAACGGGAGCTCTGGTTCTGCTGATGATACCACCTACACTTCAATTAAATCCTGTGCTAATAATGCCTGTGGCTACTTTGCAAACACCTGGGAACAAGCCTGGAGGTTTGGGAGCCACTGAAGGAGGCCCTGCAAATGTTTTTTGACATTAATTGCAAAAGCTTAAAGAGAAAATATCTGCCATTTTTGGACAACATGATAAGCACATGAGAAGAAGTACAGAAAAGAAGTACAGAAGTTCTCTTGGAGCTGGAAAGAGGCAGCACCAAGAGACTTTAAATTGTGTTCTATTAATAATGTGAACTGTCTTCTCTTCATCATAGTGAGAACCATTAAAACTGCAGAGGCTGGAAAGCCTGGTCTCCACATGGAGCCTGAGTGTTTGGAAATACCAGATGCTTTGCAAAGGTTAAGAACCTGAAACTTCTGGTTAAACTCCACATCTTGTGAAAGGCTGATAGCTTGTGCTTCATCCTCAGTCCATCACCTCCTGCTCACCTCATCCCAGAGTACAGAGTATCTCCCTGCAGAACACTGCAGCAGCTGGGCTCTGTTACACTCCATGTCTGCCCTGCTTAACACTGGATCACACGCTTAAGGGTGCTTTCCATCTGCATTAGGGAAATGCAACAGAAAATGTCTGTTGCTTCAGCAGAGAGGCCAACTCTAACATTCTGGCCTAGAAACACACATTTAGATACATTTTTTTGCCTGTCAGCAGGGTTATTTTGATGAGGTTTTGTTTTGCATGTGGATTAGATGAAAGAGACAATTAAAACTTGACTTTTTGATTGGTACTGGATGCATTTTAAACAACAATAATAGAGTGTCTCAACAAGAACTGCATGTTCCCTTTCTCCAGTATAACTTAACTCTGACAGAGAAGACAAAAAATACAGCCAAATAACAGCTGAAACGTGAGACCCCGCGCTCAGAGAACTATTCTAACACAAAGTGTGGAGTGGCTGAGTCAGCATACCAACTCAAAGTTATATTTAGGCTAAAATCCAACACTGAGAAACATTCTCTGCTGCAGCAGTCCATCTCTCACATCTCTGCGTCTCCCCAGGACTGCAGCCACAGGGTCCCCAAGACAAGGTCCCACACTGGAGAAGAGATGGGGAATGTGGTTTGTGCTTTGCTGCTCATGCAAGACCTCCTCTGCCAGCCCTCCTGCCTGCTGGGTGCTGTCACATTAACAGAAACCTTGCTCATGCTCACTGCTCTCTCATGCTAAGCTGCCCACAAGCATTTTTGCATCACAAACCTATTTTGCCCCAAGGATCCGCCTCAATTTGTGTAAAGGAGGAGATTTGCAACACTAATTAAAAAGCTGTGATTGTTTTGTTTTCTGCAGTTCCCCTTATCTTCTTCATTCAGCTCCTGAAGACTCAGCTACTAAGAGAAATTAAGTAATTCATCAAGTTCTTTTCAATTACCTGCTGTTGATAACATCAGAGTACAATTAGCATCTACAAATGAACCAAGTGCCAACTGCCAAGCAGAAACAGGAGCTGATTTACAGCGTGGGGCAGCCTGCAAGGGCTGGGATTCAGGGGCTGCCAACAAACACTTATTTTGATATCCCAGCACCAGCCCTGCTTTGCTGTTCTCAGCCAACTGAGAACACATCCCAAAAAACAGCTGGAGCACTGGCAGCACAACTGCCACAGCCATGGCAGAGATGGAAATGCAACCTTGGTAACTCCCACATCTGGTGCTGTGAGGCAGCAGGAGAAATTAGGCTTCACTTGAATGGAACTCAGCCTCTCCCAGCCTGCCAATGCTGCTCCTTAGGAGAATGTAAGACTCCTATACCCTAGTATTTCAATGAGTATATTTGGAAAACAAACTTAGTTAGGATTTGATCCACGTGTCTCTCAACTAACAAGGCAGCAATATATCGACATATGGTGCTGACAACCTCCCAAAGAAATGGCCAGGTAACAAGCCACATCACTTCTTGCATTAGTGCAAGAATTACATTTATTCCTAACTCCTGAAGAGCTCCTCAAATGCATTTTATCTTTTCATTTCCCTTTTGCTGTGAGTTTGTGCTTTCTAGTGTTTTTCTAAGGAACTTAATAATTGAACACGGAATGCAGTACAGCAGCACACAATCTGCCAAGGGCCTGTTTAATTTATTAAGGCAGCCTGGTGAAACTGGGGTGACTAAGAAGACAGCACACAGCAGATCTTGGCTATCTTAGCAGCAGCTCTCAGCATCCCATGACAAATTCTGCTCCATGTCAGGACCTTACCTAGATTGGAGGAGGCTCTGCCTTCAGCAGCTCGGTCCTGCAGGCTCTCAGCAATGTGCAACTGCTCTTCATGGTACTGCTTAGCCCTCTCCAGGTCTTGCATACATCGAGCTGCATGGCCCAGGCCAGCATAAGCTCTCATCTCAATGGCCTTCTCAGCCAGCTCCTGGGCCAGCTCCAGCACGTAGTTGTGGTAGGACATGGCCTTGTCGAAGTTCCTGCGGTAGTGGTAAGCACTGCCCAGGTTGCTGTAGGCTCGAGCCTCCTCCCGCTTGTTGCCCAGCTCCTTGGCGATCTTCAGGTGCTGCTCGTGGCACTGCACTGCGTTCTCAAAGTCCCCCATGGCGATGTACACTGCTCCCATGTTGCCCAGCTCCCGCGCCTCGGAGAGCTCATCCTTGGACTGCTTGGCGAGGAGCACGCACTGCTTGTGGCTGGCCAGGGCGTTGGGGTAGTCCCCGATGGCTGTGTACACGTGGCCCAGGCTGCTCAGTGCTGAGGATGCTGCCTGCAGAGGAAAGGGAGACCATGTAAGTACAAGCACTCATGGCAACAAGTCAGATGGCCCCAGTCCTAGAAATCAAAACCATGAGAGGCCATTCTGGTGAAAGAATGTGACTACCAACTAGAAAACCTGCTCTCTGCAGCTCTAAACTGCTCAAGGCAGCTTCTGTGGAGGCAGCAGGAAGGGATGGGGTGGCCTCAGGAGGACGTGGGTTGGACTACCTCTTTCTTTGACGTATGCAGTGTGTGTTTGTTCCTGGCAGAGGGGAAGGACAGCACTGCAAAGATGCAGAGACTACTCAGGAGACAGAGTGATTGTTGTAGTTACCAACATCTTTCCATACCTCTGCTTCACCAAGTACACCATGCTCCAAAGAGCACAGCTCTTATTGTCACCCCACACAATCCAGGGAATGCAGCAAAGACAACAGCATTTCAGTAGCTGGATCCTCTGTCCCTTAGGCACACCCTACCTAAATACAGTGCTGTGAAAACCCAAGTTCCTACCACCAAGAAACAGCTGTATTTAATAAGAGAAATTATCTGAGAATCAGATTCTTCTGCCCTCTGCATCTCCCAGGATGCAAACCTGCCTTCCACCTGGCAGAGCCAGAGCTCCCAACCAGTCAGCAGGGCAAGGAGCCAAGGGCAGGGATGTGCTCCTCACACATTGCTGCCTCAGCAAGGCTGCTCACCCCAGCGTGCTGACCCCCACTCCTCTGCAGTTCCTGCATGTGCATCTCCTTTGCTGCCCAGCTGTGACCCAGTTCCAAACCTCCCAAAAGGAGCTGTCAGGGTGAGGGCAGCAGCTGGCCAAGGGCTGCCCCTCACAGCTCCTGGGCAGTCCTGGCAGTGGCCCCAGCTCCTCCTCAGTGCAGCCAGAGCAGAGCAGCTGCTGTTGGCGTGGCCACAGGCAGAGCTGGGACTGGCTCCTGCTCCATGCTGGTCACCCTGGCTGCAGAACTGGGGTGGTCTGGCCCTGGACAGGCTCTTCAGCAGCACAGTGACATAAATTCTTGGCTGACAATGTGAGGGAGAGCTCTTAGAGAGTTTGTGGGGGCCTGTTTGGAGGCTGTTACAAAACCAACACAAAAATTATTGCTCTGAATTGGACTCCATTTTTACACAAATCTTCATGAAGCTTAATATATACAGAGTGTTGAGTCACTTGCAATCTAAGTAGGGAAGAAAAGGGAAAAAACCAGATACAAGCAGCCATCTTCTACAGACCCAGACCAAAGTGGGGCCCATTACAGGCCTCAAGATGCATCAGAGCCCCCTTCATCCTAAAAGGAAGCATCATGCCCACTGCTTTGGAACAAGGCAGCAGCACCCCCTGGGCCAAGAAAAACCATGTACAAAGCTGTGAGAACTCACCCAGCCTGAAAGTTCAGAAATTCTGCAAGACTGGCCACCACCAGCAACAGAACTTCTGTTATTGCTGGGAAGAGAATAGAAATGCCTTTCTGGAAAACAAGGAGTCAGTGAAATCTGGTGTCTCCTGGGGCTGCTAAAATAAAAAAAAAGTGGACATCCATGCGTGCAGATCGCTGAAAAGATGAGCTCTGGCCAAAAGCCATCAGGCAGAGACTCAGATGATGTTAATGGGCTATGGCTGGGGAAAAGAGGCATAAATGGAAAGCAGCAGATCTCAGATTGTGTGTGCACAAGAGAAACTTGACAGAAGCAGGGACTGCGCATCCCGCACATGGGAAGAAATCTTTAGGATGTCTCCTAGAATGGGAAGCAGATGATAGGAATTGAAATTTGTGAGGCTGGAAATGTTTATTCTTAGGGCTCCTAATCCCTTAGCCCAAGAGCATGCCCAGGCTCACATTAAAGACCTAGAATGAAGGGTACAAGTTTGGCAACCATTCTCAGAGCATGCAAAAACACTTGGCTGACATGCTTGAGTGCCCAGGGCTGGATTATCTAAACAAAGATGTGGCAGGAGGACTAGTGAAGCAGAAAAGTAAGTTGAAGGAGACAAAAAGAGAAATAGAAAATAAAGGGTGAAGAACTGATGAAAAATATCACAACTTGATTACAAAGCTGAGGTTGTTTTGTTTTTTGTGGCTCGCCCAGACACACAGACGAGGCAGGAAGGCCACCTCTGATGTGTCCTTCATTCCAATGGTCCTCATGTTTTATTCTGCACCAGCTTCCACTGTTACCTGACCTGAGAACAGCCCTTCTCAATCCTCTGGGAGTCAGCATGAGGACAGCCTGTGGCACTCCTGGCTGCCCCAGGCTGGGGCTGATTGTGCAGCAGCAATTCTCACAAGATACCCATCAGAGCTCTGTGTGCTCTGGGGGCAGTAAGGGCAGCTTGCCCCTATAGCAGTGTTTAGGACCAATTTGGTGATAATATCTGCTGGGTGACTCCAGTGACTCACTTTAAGGGATTAGGAATATATATAATATGAATTTGTCCAGAAGATAAATTCATGACTGTGTATTTAATAAAATCCTCCACATTACAGGATCCACTGGGAACCCCAAGTGGCTCAGCCCCAAGAGGGATGGGGTGTTCCCTCCTCACTGCAGGGAGAGCACACAGCTGCCACATGGCAAACAGACTCCATCTCTGCTAGCACACACCTCTGCTTGGTAGCAGGGTGATGTGAGACTGCAGCTCCATACCACAGGGGGCTTGCAACAGCAAACAAAGAAAATCAATGTTTTATGTATCTGACAAAGACAAATTTTACAGTGGGGGTTGCTTACACCTCCAATTAAGCAATTTATCACTTTAATAGAAAGCAGATTCTTCTGCCATTGAGCTGAGGCACAGAAGGGAGTTCTGAAAAAGGTTCCTAAGTGCAGTCTTTCTCTCAGAAGCAACAGCCAGCTCAGGTTTTTCAGCTGAGTAAGGCAGAGTCTGATGTTAAACAGATGTACATCACAGAATGGCACCTGACAATACAGAGATGCATTCCCTAGATATTTCACCTTTGCTGGAGAATGGTCATTTCCCAATCATGTTACATTTAAACAAGCCTTCACCTGAGTGCACAGCCTGCTTAAATGAGAACACTCCATAATCATCTTGAAACGGACAAGTTAATGGAAAATGTTCTGCCTGGTATCTCACTGTAAGGTACCCTTAATCCCTGAACACAGACATTAATTAAGACTGATCAGAGATGGAGCATCCCTGCTTCATGCTGCTTCTTTCAACTTCCCTTCTCCCTGTGGGCACACAGTAATAGCAGCTTGATCCCACAGATGTAGTGGAGCTGTATGCAGCAAATTACCATGGATATTCATCCCAGCTGTACTGGGGGCAGGCAGCAGCACCCCAAAAAGCCATTGCACCTCCTCATCTGCCCCCATCACCCCTCACCTGCATGCCCTTGCTCCTGAATGCAAGCAAAGCTGTGCTGGTTCACTGAGAGTGCTCTGAGGGGAGCAGATTGTTCCAGAACAGACACACACACAGAGCTCTGAAAGCACAGGCTGAGTGCTGTGGGTAAACTCACTCAGTAAAACCTCACTGTGCCCTACACTGCTGGAATTGCTCCAGGTAGGAAGGCTCAGGATAACTGACCCCAGGGACACATCCCAGCTCTTTCTCTACAGGAGCTGTTTGTTTTACAGGTAAGGACCAAGGAGCTGCTGTGTACACAGACAGGACAGCACTATGATGGGGGTACTTCCAGGACCTGCTAAAATGATAATTTGCTGTAAACTGCACTTTAGCTCCACTTCTATTAAGCCCCTTCATCATTTCTTCAGAATCCTCAGGTGTGCCTCAGCCTGGCTTGGACAATGCCTGATTTATGCACAAAGACAAATCTCACATCCAAACAGAGCAGATGCCCCATCAAAATTAAAACTTGTCCTTCTCTCCTCCTTTCAAGGTGAGGCAGATGTGCCAGTCCCACATCCAGCTGTTTCCTTTGTGTGCCATGCTTTAGAAAATCAGAAAGGAAGCAGCAGGCAATACCCTCCCCTCTCACACATGATCATACACACAAAGAAGGAATGGATTTGCTTTTAGACAATTATTTACTGAGGGCAAAATATACTGAAATCAATATCCCTGGCAATCAATATCCTTATTTATTTGTAGAAAATCTCAGTCTTTAACAAAGAGCAAACCTCCAAAAAAGCCAAAGCCATGGAACAGCAGCACTAATATCTGAAAGCCTGAAAGGAGCTTTGTACCTAGCAAATGAAAGAGGACAACAAGGAATTAATGACACAATAGAAAGACTCAAAATATACAGCATAAAGAGATGGTCCTGGCTCCCATTTGATTAATGGGTAAAATCCACAGAGCTACTGCTCACAACAGAGCCTGCCATGGACTGTGCTGACAATCTGCTCCCAGCCCTCTCTTGTTTTACTTGCTCAGGAAATTGTTCATGTTTCAGAGGACTTCTCATTCTCCCTTTCCATGGCAAAAGCATCACATGAAGTACATGAA
The DNA here is from genome assembly GCF_028769735.1 of Zonotrichia leucophrys gambelii. NCBI lineage: Eukaryota > Metazoa > Chordata > Aves > Passeriformes > Passerellidae > Zonotrichia > Zonotrichia leucophrys. The sequence goes on from NC_088185.1 coordinate 5,189,021, forward strand.
TCCAGGCAAACGTGAGCAGCACTGCGGGTTTGACTGTCAGACCATTCACAGTTGTTCCTCTTCAAGGGGAATGCTGACTTTCAGCTGCTCATTTGGAGATCAAAATAAGGCTGCTCCATTCCAGTGGAAAATTCACTGACTCCATCTCCTCCCTTATCATTTAGGAGCAAGGTGCCTGTTTCTGCCTAGAACACTTGTAAAAGTAAACCTGAGCTATACCCTCAACAGAGTAATTTTGCAAATAGTTTTGACCAAGTTAGCAAGGTTTTGCTGGAAAGCTGAAGCAACAACTATTTAATTCCATTTTTAGGAGTAAATCTGCCTGTCACTCATACTGACCAGGCTGTTGATTGTGGCACCTGGTGCAACACCCCTCACCCTGTGGTGCTGGGGAGTGGGCTGCCTTTCTGGGTGGGCTCTGCAGAGCTCCACTCATTCTGCAAAGAAATCACACAAAAAACACCAGCCCAAGAACACTACAAAGGAGATCTCATCATCAAGCCTACCCATCACCTGGGGTTGATCTATCTTTACCCCAAGTAGCCCAAATTTGGTCTCTTTCTGGACATAATCTGAAAGGCTGCTGTGAGCAATCACTGTAGGGAGGATGGCTGACTTGACATTTTTAGTGGTGATGTAAGTATTCCTCAGTTAAAACCACAAGCTTCTCCATGGTGGTGACCCTGAGGAGTGACTCATACCCTGGTCAAAGTCAGGAAGAATAAGCCAGCAAGTCACAAAGTTGGATCTAACAAGTTCAAAGAAAACATCAACTCCTACAGCAGTGTGCTGACCTGTGCCAACCCTTGCTACTCTTGTTCACAAGCTGGACATCCCCTCTCTGCAAACTCAATACAGAGGAGAAAAGCCCTGGCTGAGGTGGACCTCCTGAAAACCCAGAGTGCTGCAGCTGCAGCTCCTGCAGTTTTCTGCTTCGTTTCTTTTCCTGCAGCCAGGTCCAGGCCTCAGCAGCAAGCTGAGCTTTGCAGACACTGTGAAAGTAAAACCAGAAGACTGCATTTCCTTCAGCTAAAATCCATGTGCTGTGGAGGTCAAATGGGGACATTTAAAGGAGATCCTCAGGAAGTATTACATTTCCCTCTGGAGTCACAAGTCCAAACAAAACAAAGCATATGGCCTTTTAGTGCATTCCCAAATTTCCTGCACCAGTCAGATTTCTCTTCCTTCTGTTTAATCCTATCACTTTTAAACCAGACAAACCTGTATGAATCCTGTCAAGCTGACTCTAAAATATCTGCTAAGGACAGAAAAAGGCAAAGAATTTATACTCTCAGATATAAATCCAAATGCTGAAGGTCAGGCACTAAGGCTGATTCGCATCACTGAACTCATCCTTTGAGGCACACAGGTGATTCAGTCTGAGCTGTAATACAGCACCAGTGGACCCAGAATTAGAAATGAACTCCAAAGATCAGTGTTCTCCCAGCAGCTGGCACTCAGCCTTCCTCCAGGGTACAAGGCAGTCTGCCCTGGATCCCTAATAAAGCAACACTGCTGTCTGCACTGAGAGGCTGGAATCATTTCCTCATCACAGCCTGCCTCTGACATCTTAGCCTATGTTTCCAGGCATGACAAACTGCTTTAGCCTGAAGACTCTTTCCAGTTCTCATTTGTAAGGTATTTATATCCTGTCCTCATTTTCCAGATTGTTTGCAAATATAACAAAACAACTGTGGTCGTAAGATTTTCAGATTTTTCCTTTCTGAAAAATGTGGCAGCCCCAGGGCCAGACCACCTCTTTGTATGGCTGAGAGCCACACAAATCCATCCCACAGGCAGGGACACTGCCATGGGCTCCCTCCTGTGCAGCTCATGAATGGATGGGATTCTCCACACTCCATCCAAAACTGTTGGTAAGGAGCACATCCTCTATGAGATTTAACTCAGAAGAACAAAAAAAAAAACCCATTCTGCTGCTCCAAACCAGAATTCATACAAGGTCAGGGAGAAGGCTGAATCCATACAGCCCTGCTATTGACTGAAGAAGTGACTTTACAGACAAAGCAGGGCTGGAGGGACACCTGGAAAGCATTTCCCCTTCCCCTCAGGAAAGGGCAGAAAACCTTGGCTTTACAGAATTTACAGATTTCATTAGAAAGGAATGATCTATCTTTCCTTCTGCATCTCCTTCTGGAAACAAGAGGGTGAAATTTGATCTTTGATTTGCACAGCCTGAAGCGAGGAGCTGCACTCTACCAAATGTGAGAGCTTTATACTGAGTTTCATTGCTTTGAAGAGGACTGGGAAAAATGACCAACACTGCAAACCTAAATAACTACTTTGTGAGATGCTCACAAAAGATGTTCAGATAGTTACAGAATGTTCAAATTCCCAACAAAATCCAAGCAAGGATTGTCTGCCCCAGTAACCATACTCAATAATACCCCTTCTCCAGGGATGCCAGGGCTTGGTGACCCCTCCCAGCCATGGCCCAGGTACATCCAGCAATCCCAGGTACATCCATGGCAATGCCTTCTGTATCAGGAAGCAGAGCACCCAGATTCTGGAATCTCCTGGGCTACAAGCCCATGGTTTCTCTTTCCAGTGGGAATTTCTGCATTCTGCTATTCCCCCTGCTACACAAGAACCGTCATAGATATGCCAGAGCAAGGTGACACAGAAAACCCACCAAAGCCTGCTTAATAAACATCTTTCTTCTGTGCTATTTAACTACCCAGTTCTAATTATCATCTTCATCATCCCCATTTCCTGCACATAGTCAGCCTTTCTGAACAAAATCTGCTGAAGCTGCAAACATGAACTCTGCCTTACATTTGCAATCGTTTTAAAAAGCATCTTGAGACAGCAAAACCTGGCTCATCCAGTTACTGAGCACACCCACCTGCTGCAGAGAATTCCCAGAGCCCCAGATGCTCGTGGAGATGTCCAGGGCAGCAGCCAGAGGCTGATACAAGGGTCAGGAATAAGAGGGCACTGAGCCCCAGCAGGTCTGCACCTTTTCCTTCCACAAACAGCTGCTTCCAGAGGGAGGTGGAGGGAAATCCCTTCAAAACCAGGCCAGGAATGATGGCTGCAAGCTGTTGGTCATCATCAGTCAACCCAAGACAGTACAAGGGGCAAGACAGTACTGACACAGTCCATCAGTCTGTCCTTTGTTGACAGAGTGACAAAACTATCCTTTGTCCCTTCAAAAAGGAAAGAAGCCCAGAAGTTTCTCTCCTCAATTAGGTGAAAAAGCCACCCCACTGACAGGCCTAGGGGACTTCACCTCAAACATAAGGATGGCTAATTGGACAGAAGCCAAAAAGTTCCACCTGAGCAATTTACTAGAAAAAGAAGTGAACAAAGAAACTAATCACTTTTGTGAGGTGCTTTACCAGGAGCAAGGACCTTTTGCACCTGGCTTGGTTTTTCTCTGTTTATTATTTTGCCTTTTATTAAACCTTTTTGTTTCCAACACTGCAACAGAAACCATCCTGCTGATTTTTATGCCTCCAAGGGCAGCTGAGCTATCCTGGGTGTGTTATAGACCCTCTGAGAGCTTATTAGACCTGACTCAAGGAGGCTCCTATAACAGTTCTCAGCTCTTTCCCTTCCCTCAGCCGCACTGCTGAGAAAAGAGACACCAGAAACTGCTCAGCTGCACCTAGGAGAATTCAGGGCTGCAGACAATCCTCTTTCTCACCCAACCCTTGTGTTCACTCCTGCATGGTGCAGAGATGCTGCAGCCCAGGGAGAGGCTCAGCTCAGCTCAGAGCATGCCTGGCAGCCAACACAGAGGGGCTGCCAGCACCCAGTGGCTTCCTGGCAGCAGCATCCTCCCCAAGAGCTCCCTGCTGGCAGCACAAGCACTCATTTCATGATGGCTGGTTTGTGATCCTGCCACGCTGCCCTGCTATTTCTGAACAGCAGGGCTGTAATCGAAGGCGTCTGAGGGCCCAGGAGAGCAGGGAGCTATGAGACTGAGAGTTCCTGTGGTGTCCATGGGCTCTGCATGGCAGGATTCAAGCACAGCCTTTGTCAGGGTTTGCACACTGCACCCAAGGAGCTCCACAGCTTTCTCTTTCCTGTCCATCCAAAACTCAAGTGTTACTTCTCTATATGAAATGCTCTGGAAGGAACATTCAAAAGGGTCATCAAAAAGGGTCACCCCAACCTGTCCCAAGAAATCACACATCACTGGCTCTACATGGCACTCTGGCCCTACAGAATTCCTAATACAAGACAGTTCTGGACACCTGAGGAGCAGCTAGCAATGAAAAGGGACACAGGGGACTAATCTTACAGGCACTGAAAGCTTTCACATTTACATTTTGATTCTATTCTTTCCTCTGATCCTGGCATAGCTCATCAGCTGCACAATCCTTGTCTAAATCACAGCTTGTGATGTGGCATCAACACACCCTACCTACATGAGTTACCTGATGGTTTCCAGGAGATTAGGCTACCTGCTGTTAAAACCAAAGCAATTAATTCAGAAAGAGAATATAGACATAACACTCAGCATCTGCATTATGGGCTGGTGTAACTGCAGCCCTTAGACCACTCTGAGGAGAAACAGGCTGCAAGCTTCTGCTGCTCATCAGAGCCAGCTTTTGTGACAAGAAAAAGACAACAAGCTAAATAATGTGATGCAGTCTTCCCTGCTAACATCATCTGCCACTCCTCCTCTGGCACATTCCAGCACCTTGGCTGCTGCTTTGGGGAACCTCTCTTTGTTCAACTCCCAGCACTTTCATGAGCACTAAGCAGAGACTGGAAAAAAGAGCAGCAGCCCAAGCTAGCAGAATGGGATTTCCTTGGCACATGGACTGCTGGACAGTAGTGCTGACATTTCAGACACAGAGAGCATGGAAAACATCACAAGAACATGAGGCTGCTGCTGCTCCAGGACAGGGCTGTGACTCTTTATCCATCTCAATCAATCAGCAAGGAATAAAGACAACATTTCACTCCACTGCAGCCAGGTCTGCTCAGAGTGAACCCTCCTGTTCCTGCTCAGTGGCAATGACCCCTGCACAGGCAGCAGTTCCTTCCTGCAGGACAGGAGAGGGTGAACCCCAACAGCCTGCAGCTGGCTCTGAGTGAGGAAAAGACAAGACCAGGGCCCCACCAGCCCAGGAAAGTTTGATTTTCCACCTCTGCACAAATTGCATGGGCCTTAGTTGGAGCTGGTGCCAAGATCAGCTCCTGAGGTGCCACAGGCCCCAAGCAGGGTCCTGCAGCCCCCTGCCCATGTGTTCCCTGTGAGTTCAGTTGGGCTGTGAGCACTCTCCTCACTCAGGATGGGATGGTTACACTTTGTTCTGCTACCATGGGGCACACAATGAGTGATGCCCACCCTGCCACCAGTGACAAGGCTGAAGCAGGGACAGGACTGGCCACAGAACTAGCTCATTTGAATTTCCTGACCAGCTGCTGAAGCTGGTTAAAAAATCCATCCCATTCCTTACCTGAGGTGTCTGTTTCATGGTGCCCTTCACAGCATCTCACTAAGAACCAGTCTTCTCTCTCACCTGCACAGACCAAACCCATCCTTGTGTTCAATCCCCCAAATTCCCTCTTACAGACACGACAGATATGCCAAATCCCAGTGACACCTGCCCCATGCTCTCTCTGGACACAGTACAGCTAAACAGCTCTGACTTCTCCCCACACTGACTGAAGGAGCAAATGGCTTGCCTGGACACAGAGCCTGTGTTTGTAACAGAGGCTGTACAGACTCCCTGGGCCAAGGAGGAAAAACATGTAAAATCCTGAGTGTCTGTGAGCAGCTGAGATGCTTCCCTGCTCAGCTGACAGCTCCCCTTCTCCAGGTCTGCATGGGGGTGGACAGACCTGAGTGCTCCAAACAGACCCTCTGCAACCTCCTCCTCCATTTATGGGCAGCACAACACAGCAAACATTTGCTCCAGCAGCCTCAGAACCTGACAGGCCCTCCAAAGACAGCAGTATCCCATACAAAGGAGCACTTTTTACCTTTTCTGCCAATTCTTTGTACAGTCAGGGGTAAAACAATTACCTCATTACAGTCACACACCAAATTCCCTTCTGCTGGAATTCACATCAGCCCTACTGCAACTTTATAACATTTGCATTATAAAAATGTCTGCAAAGGAGGCCAAGAAAAACAGCTTTTTGTTCAGAGGAAGCTCTGTGGTCAAGATGATGTCATCAGAAAGCGCCAAATTAATTTCCTGTGGTTACATCCTACAGGAAATCCAAGAAGCTCAGCTTTCTTGCTAAACCAAGTAGTCATTTGTTGTCAATAACTGTTAATTATGTGCCCAGATGTGTCATGAACTAAGGACTATTACCATTAGCCCTCATTCCCTGGACTCCCCTCAGTGAGATCTGTTTAAATCAGTGGGCTGAACACCAGGAAAATGCTCCAGCCCCACATCCCAGGCCAGCCTGGGGTTCTGGGGCTGCTGTGCTCTTGGCCAGCACATCAACTCCCCTGCTGCTGCCTCCATGCCCCACAACGGGGATGAAACCCATGGGGCTCTTCCATGGGGCAAGAAACCCCACAGAAGAGCAGCAGCCACACACGTTACTCTGTCAGCAGCAACAGGGACCCAGATCAAGAAAACTCCACAAACAATGACAAGTAACAGCTTTTGTGCTCTTCATGAACAGAAACAAGGAAATCAGGAGTGATTCAGGAGGTTTTCCAGCTGGTAAAATAATCAAGAAAATGTCTAGCAAGTCCCTTCCCCAGCCACAGTTCTTCCACAACCTACTAAAGATGCATTTTTCCAGGGCTTATTGCTATTTAACTTACCAAGTTAGTAAAGCATTTAGCAAATTCTAGCAGATTTTTTCCACAACTTGCCAATGGGAAATTGATCTTCCTCAGCTTTTAGATTTCTCCCAAAACCACTTGTGCTTACAGGAATTCTCACCTGCCCTGCTGCCATGCAATCATCAGTCTCCATTTTCCCACTCACACTAGAGGGGAATCCCAGGAGCAGGGGATAGGTTTTGTATCTGTGCACTAAAATATGATTCTGTCCTTACAGTGAACTTTCAGTAGAAATGCCTTGGGACAGCCTCCTCAGGCCATGCAGCCACTTCCCTGCACTGGCAGGGAGCCCAGCACAACTGAATGGTCAAGGCAAAGCAGATCCTGCACAATTTGTTTTCAGGTTTACATGGGTTCTTTTTGCTCTCACTGGTGTTTAGACTAAGTGTATTTTATGCAGGCACTGGGGACAGGGATCTTGCCCATTTCTTGGCAGGAAAAGGCACAGCTTAGGAGGCAGCTTAGCAGAGTCCAGGTCAGCAGCACCTGTAACACTGGGAAATGTGCTGAGGACAGAGGGCTCAGCTGCAGCAATGTGGTACTGACACTGACCCAGCAGCAGCTCCCAGCCCTGGAGCCCAGAGCCTCTGAGCTGTAGGAATGTGGATGGTAAGGGGCAGGGAGGCAAAAGGACCTGCTCAGAGCCCAGAGATGGGGGAGGCAAATGGGCAACCCAAGCATCCTGCCCCTCACACTCACATATCATTATCTACAAAGACTTTCCTCAACAAAAGGCAAGTGGACACCCAGGAGGAGAAGTCACAGCTCTCAAATTCTTGGGGTAAAACAGAGCAGACAAGTAATTTTGATCTCTCTGGAAAACCATGCAGTGTAGACTACCAGGTTTGATTGTTTAAAAGGCTTCCTACCTCTCTGTCCTTGAGCTTCATGGCAAGCACCAGCTGATGTCTGTGGTTAGTAAGGGCTTCCCGGTAATTTCCTTTGGAGAAGAATGCAGAGCCCAGATTTCCATGAGCTCGGCATTCTCCTGTCTGGTCACCTGTGTCACATGCAAACAAAACAAAGATTAGCTAATACAGGCACTGCTGGAAGCATCCAGTGGGAAGACTGAAACATGGGGTACAAGTGATGCTGTGATGTGAGAACCAGCATTAGAACAAACTCATCTTTATGTTTAATACACAGCCAAACTTTTCTCTTTGCTGGCCTTCAGAAACTTCTAAGTAGCCATCAATCTTATTTTTAGAATTGTTTTACTTTCTTCTGTGGCCTAACACTTGGCAATTTTCCATTCCTCCCTGTTTATTCCTTGCTTGACATTGTGAAGGTCAGACAATGGCCAAGGCCTAGAATAAGCACAAAGCATGCCAGCTTTCTCCAGAAAGCAATTCTGCAGCACAGCTCAGCTCAGATGTACAAAGTACACCTACAACCATCTCAAAGAGAGCAGTCCCTATGCTCTGAGTGAACAGTCCTGGCTCAAGCCTTTGGGCATTGTCTCTCCAGCTCTGCACAGCCAGGGCTTTGTCTCACACCTGTCTGCTCTCCTACAGCATCCCATGAAGCCAAATGCTCTCACTGTTGTGCAGAATATACTGAACTCAAGGGGAATTTTTGGATTTGTTTATTTTTAAACACTCTTTCTTCATTATTGTGTCACTACTGATTTGTTCCTTCCCTGGCTACTGCCCCAGAATCTCAGGTTAAGTACTTTTGTCCATCTTGGAAAAGCAGATGGCTTCATTTAAGACACATGTAGGGTTTTGAGCCCAAGTCAACACAGGGAATAAAAGCAATTCTCACATACATGACATCAGGTAATTAGAAGACCCAGTAGAACCTTAGCACACTCACTGATCATCTGCCCCTTCACACAGGCAGGCAAACAGGGATGCACAAACCTGCAGGCTGCACATTTCAGAAGCTTCAGATCAGATTTAGCACCTTGTGAAAACCCACAGAGCATTCCAGAGAGATGCTGATCATTAACTTAGCTCTTGATTTGCTTCACCAGTGCCCACCCAGCACTCCAGGAGTGAAAGGAGCATTCTTACCTAAACTCTTGGCCACGTCCAAGTCCTGCTGCATGTATCCAGTGCTTTTCTCCGTGTTCCCCAGGGACCAGTAGGCGCTGCTGAGCGCAGAGAACACCGAGCCCCGCAGCTTCAGGCTGCACGTGCCAATCTTCAGGGCAGCCTCCAGCACCACCACAGAGGCCCCGTGGTGGCCTGCAGTCAGGAGCTCCTGGCCAATCACGGACACCACAACAAAGGGGCTCTTGTCCAGCTTCATCTTCTGCAGTTGTTGGTAGGTGGGCTCCAGGGACTCTGAAGCGCAAAACCAAAGACAGAGGTACTCAGCAAACCAATTTGCATCAGGAATCACCTTCAAACTCATCTTGACTTTTTTATAAACAGATGACACATGACTTAAGGGCCAGACAGCCCAGATTTAACGAAGATTTATTAAGGGAGCTTGGGGCTCAAAGGTACCATCTAAGATGTGGCACATCAAGACAGATCACCTGGCAAGCTGCTGTTTGCCTTGCAGAACGCACTTCAGGAAGGCAGCATAAAAATAGAGCTTAGAGCAGCCTCAGCATAGAGCAATCTCATCCTGAGCTCTGAAATCTGGCCTAATGGCAGAAGGAATACAGAAGATATCTGTGGAATTTTGTAGGAGACTGGAAATGGGCCATCTGCAGTGTCTGAGAGCATTGCAGTTCTTGCTTTTTGAGTACAAATCTTCAGATGAATGTCTGCAAAGTCTGTGCCTGTCCAGATACCCAAGCACATGATTTGTGCTAAGAGAGGTGACCAAAACTGCAGAAAGAAGCTGCTCCTTCTACAGGGGGCAGTGCTTCTGTGGCATGATAGCACTGGACCTGCCCAACTGCTTCAATTTGTCTAACTGCAGCAGGGAGCACAGTTGATACACAGCTGCAGGGCAGTCAGCCAGAGATCATCCTGCCAAATTTGGGGATGCTCCCACAGAATACCATGTAGCCTGCAATCTAAGCAGCAGCCTTAGTACCTTTGGGGAGCAAATCAAATTGCATTCACCAGGTAACTGCTGTATAGGACAGAAACTTCCAGAAGAATTCGTTTTTGAGGATGGAGAAAAACACTGTAAAAATTCAAATACCAACAAGGATATTTTTTCATTTCAGTGCTCCTTGGCTCCTAAGCCCTGTGGCCCCCAGCACCATCTGCTGAGGAGGACAATTGCCATGTTCCCTCCTGACTAACAGCATTAGGGCATTGCAGCACAAAGCCTGCAAGAAACACAGAGCTAGGAGGAGACAACCCCCTTCCTCTAGAGAAAAAAATCTTGGAAACGGGGACACGATGAAAGAGAAAAACACTGCACAGCTCATATGGCTTCAAGGTCTCTGTGATTGCAAACACTGCTTGAACAGAAGCAAATTAGCAGAGCAGCCTTTTTGCCTTCTGGAATGCTGTGTTTTCAGAGACAGCAGTACCACAGAAAAGCTGCTGATGTGCTCTTCTGGGGCAAACACTGGCCTGGGGCATTTCAGATGTGCTGCTCCCAACCTAAACATCATGGGAAGTTGTTCCAGTAACAACACAGGCAGCGCCACAGCAGCACACACCTCTGCCTGCACTGATACTGGAAAAAGGGAAAATGAACAAGGACTCCATGGGAACTGCTGTACCAACCCAGTTTGATTCATCTCCAGTGCTCCTCAAGCTGGCTATCACCATCTTAACCAGCAAGATAGTTTTGGTTCCTTCTGTAACTTCAGGCTCCATTCTTGGCATCCTCCTGACTCGGCAGAGAAGCCAAATCTTGAAATCTTTCCCTTCAGCCCTCCAGGTTCTCCTGTGCTCACATTCTGGGACTCCCCACGTGCTTACCTCGCATGGGAGACTTCATGGCGGCCTCGACCATGCCCACCAGGAGCTGCAGGCTCTTGGGATCCTGCGCCAGCCCCGAGGCAAAGGCGGCCAGAGCGTCGGCATGGCGTCCCAGGTACTGCAGGGCCACGCCCTGACGGAAGTATGCCTGAAAGGACAGAGGGAAAGCAATGACAAACACAAACAGCAACAATAACACAGCTCCTGCAGAAACAGAGGGAAAGCAATGCCCATCACACACAGGAACAAATAACACAGCTCCTGAAAGGACAGAGGGAAAGCAATGCCCATCACACACAGGAACAAATAACACAGCTCCTGCAGGAACAGAGGGAAAGCAATGCCCATCACACACAGGAACAAATAACACAGCTCCTGAAAGAACAGAGGCCAAGCAATGACAAACACAAACAGGAACAAGTAACACATCTCCTGCAGGAACAGAGGGAAAGCAATGCCCATCACTGAGCCATCACAAACAGACACAAATAACACAGCTCCTGACAATGCCCGTCACTGAGCCATCACAAACAGGAACAAATAACAGAGCTCCTGACCTCGTGCTGGTGGGCAACAGACCACACCATGGCACCTCTGGTCACGAGGTTACAATCACTGCCACTGACACTGCAGTCTGGTCTGTGAACCCCACCAGCGTGGACCCACTCAATGTGATCACCTTCTGAGCTTTGTCATCACCTTTTGAGCTTTAGCAAGAATTCTGAACTGTTTTGGGAACTAGGGTTGGTCACTTCTAGTAAAGCAAAGCTTTCCTCTTGGATATGGCCAAATACAAGTTTTAACTACTTATAACCAGATGCTTTTTCTCTAGACCCTCCTTTTCAGTCTTAGCTCACCAAGCATAGAACCAACCCACTCCCTCTCTCATCAGCTCTTGCCAGCGAATCCAATATCAACACCCAGCACTAGCAGGGCCCAAAATGTACTGAGAGCTCAAGCTACAATGAAACACAACACAAAGATGCAGCCAGGAGCTGAGCCTTCTTTCTCCATTCATACCCAGACACTGTCCAGCACTGCCCCACTTGCTAAGTGCACTATATATACAACCCACACACACATACACATGTGTACATTGATCTGTACAAGCTTCTTAGACTATAGACGCTCATAATTCTGAAACTGTTTACAAGACCATTTTTCTTCATTTCTTCATTTTCCAGAAAACCATTTATGGGAACCTGCAATACCTTCAAAGTAACTTGTATCTCCTATCACCATGTATCTCCATTTCTACATCAGCAACATCAATATGCAGCTGCAAAGCATTCCCATACAGAGCTCCCAAATCTGCACAAATTGGCATACCAGGAACCTAGACACAAAGCAGGAACTTCAGACACACACCCTGCTCACACAATGAGCACAGGCAAAGCCCTGGCCCAAAGGGTATCAAGAGCTGCCTGGGAGATACTGGGGGAAAAGACCACAGAAACCACAATCCAGCATTTACAAAGTACTCAAGCATTTGTAGCACACACATCTGACACTGTGCTATAAAAAGGTCTTGAATCTTTAAGCACCTTTGATGCCTGTTACTCAGGTTTTATCTTCATGCCCAGTCAATACCTTTTTAATGCAAATTTTGCTGCATTTTGAGTTCATTCAAACCTATTTCAATAGCACAAATAAAGAGGATAAAGCATTATTTGTATTATTTAAAAGTGCTTTAAGAACCAATTCTGCTCCTTGAGATTGGCTCTCTTGGCTAGGACCTCATGACTCTCTCTTGGTCCATAATAGCACAGAGATCTGCACTCAAGATACATTAGGTATACATCTGGGAAGTCTTTTTACTTAAACAGGAGAACTCTTTAATTAATTTCTGAACTCGTTAGAGCATTCAGGCATTTTTGGACTCCAGTCCAGGAAGGGAGAGATTAAGGAAAATCAGAAATGATGTGAGAAATTTAGAGACATGAATATTTAATCTCTTTTCCATTAGTAAGTCTTGATTGTAGAACCCCTTTTAATGAATTCAATGAAAGCAAAATGCTTTTCATTAACCTTTAGTATAAATGTGTTCTTATTGAACCAAATAACCCACTGTACTGGAAACCCAATTCATTGTTAACTAGATTACAAGCATGAAGCTTTAAATCAAAGAAAATACAAAGAACTAACAACATGCAGCAGCCACCAAGCACAAGTCCTCCCAGCAGAGTGTGAACTGTCACCTAAATCATGCTGTACACTATTAAGTCTTGTTTTTGCAGAATTACCATTTAATTGGTTTCTTTACTGCCTGATGAGAGAGGGAGCTGGACACAGCACGACTCTGACTGGGACCTCTCCAGCCCACAAGGCTGCTTGGTCAGGACAGCTGTGCCTGCCTGGGTCAGAAGGACACACAGCCACCAGCACTGAGCTCCAAGTGGGCATCTTCAGCACCTTGTGCTCCACTGGCACATCCTGAGTGCTGGCAAATGGAACCCCCCCCCATCTGTCACCATGATATTTTCTGAAAAATCCTCTTTGCCCAGGATTTTCTCCTGGGAAACTGAGAAGCTTCAGAGAGGAGTGAAAACAATAATTATCTGATCGCTGCTGCTTTGGAATGTGGCTTGGACATTATTTACCTACAGGTGAATGTTTGATTGGTTCCATGTGAATTGTTTTAATTTCATGACCAATCATGGTCCAGCTGTGTCGAGGCTCTGAGGAGTCATGGGTTTTTATTAGTCATTCTTGTGAAGCCTTCTGATGTAGCCTTTGTCTATCTCAGTACAGTTTTGGAATAGGGAAGGATAGGATAGGATAGGATAGGATAGGGAAGAATGGAATGGAATGGAATGGAATGGAATGGAATGGAATGGAATGGAATGGAATGGAATGGAATGGAATGGAATGGAATGGAATGGAATGGAATGGAATGGAATGGAATGGAATGGAATGGAATGGAATGGAATGGAATGGAATGGAATGGAATAGTATAGTAAATCAGCCTTCTGAGAACTTTGAGTCAAATTCTCATTTCTCACCTCGTCCTGGGGACCTCGCAAACACCACCCCCATCCCCTGAACCCTGCACATGGAGGGGACACACAGGCTGCAGGTGACAGGAGGAGACAAGATCCACAAATGTCCAGTTCAGTTCCGCACATTCTGCACATCCTTTATGGAAAGGGCTTTTATCCGCTCCCCACATCTATTCCTGGAAGTGCCCCTGGAAACTGCTTAATTTGAATACAAATACAACATTCAAAGCCCAAAAGAGAACCCTATTAATCATAGCAGAAAGTACATTTTTTGGCCTATTTTTCTCCTGCAAAAAACCCTTCCTTCCTTCCTCTTCCAGTTTCCAGCATACACAAGAATGCTTTCTGCACATTGTGTTCCCCACGGACCTTTAACTAAATAAATAAAAAGCATTCACATCACCTATTTCCTCCCCAAGAGGCACTCACAAGTTAGTTTAGCATTGGAATGAAGACACTGTATCAAGGGGAAAAGTCTGCAAAGAGGAAATGGTGAGAATCACCCTTTGGAAGAGGAGAGGAAAAGGGAAGGCAGGGAGCCAGCAGCTGCAGCTGAAGGAAGGAGCCAAGGAGCAGCTCCTGGTCCCGACACAGACAGAGCCTTCCCCTGCTGAGAGAGCTTTAAATTTTAAATCACATTATGTGAAGATACTACAGTGCTCACTCTACAGTAACAATTACATTAATTTTCCATTGATCCCAAATAAGAAAAAACTATCAATTCCTTTTAAGAAGATTAAAGCAAGGAGAGAGACACTGTTTCACTAAAGACAAGACAGAAACAGCAGGTGTTTTCTAACCTGGCTCTCTGCATTCTCATTGTCTCAATACAGACAGCTGGAACCATCCCTTTCATTTTTGCAGTCTCTGCACCACACTTTCCAGGAACAAGGCGCTGTGCAAGAAGAAAGCCTGATTCTCAGCTGGAATTTGGCACCAGATGCATCTCCCCCAATGGGAATTATTTTCTCCTGTCCTTGTTGTAGCAGGATGGACACAGCTGTGCTGTCCCTACCCCCAGAGTCCCAGCATGGCAGGGGTTCCAGCACCTGCAGCCACCCCTCCAGCCTGAGCACACCCAGTGCCTGCAGGACAGGGAGAGCGGCTCCTGCCAGCAGGAACCCTTTGGGAAGGGAAGAGGATTAAAGAGTCCAAAGCAGCTCTACAAAGCAGCCAATCTCATCAAGTACCTGATTCTACCTTGGAGAGGCTGTTAAGTGAGATTCCCACACATCTCTGAGAATCAAACACCAGTGCAGGCTCTCACAGCCAGGCTGAGCTTCTGCCCAGCTACCAATTTCATACAGCCAAGGGAAGGAGGGAGCACAAGGAATAGACAGCACTTCTTATCCATAATACCTTTGAAAGCACTCTTGATATTTTGGAAGCAAAAATAAATTATTCTAATTAATTAACTGGCAAAATATATTTGGCACTTGAGACTTCTGAGCCATGCACAACACAGATGCTGCTCACACTGCTGGCCTCAGGACAGAAGCAGCCAGGTGAAGTGGCATCACTCCCAGCACAGCACCCAAAGGGGAATAAATCTTCCTACCTCATTCACGTTTTGCCACCCATTTTTGCAGACTTGCCCCAAGCTTTTCAGAACATCCCATGTTTTCATGGCTGGAATTAAGATTTTACTGCTTCTCCTACCCTCAACATAATTTTACCAAACTTGTATGAGCATGAGAAGAGCACAGGGCAGTTCTGGGGCACAGTCAGCATCTGCCTGGGCAGGCACAGCCCCTGTCTGCAATTCTGAGCACAAGTCCTAGGTTTTCTGCCCAATTTATTGGCCCACGTAGTTTCTGTACACTCCAGTATTTTCCACTGTGTTTATTATAGCCCATTTAATGTAAAAAGAGAATTTCTATCTGTCCTACTAGAAGCAGCCACTGGACTGATGGCTGCAGTGTCCAGGGAACACAAACAAACATGCTTATTAGCTCTTTTGATCTCATCATTTGAGATCCCATCTAGGTAACTGGCTAGACCCTGAATGCTAGATTTCCCTGTGCAATCTCAAACAGGATTAGAATGCAAATGTCATTACTGAATGGCCAATATCAAGAAGGGAGCTGAAATTTTTATTAAATCTTCTGATATCAACATGCAAGAACTGTTTCAGGCAACAGTAACTGGTTTATAATTAATAAAAATATACAATGAAGATAAAAATACAGTACATGTATTTTTAAAAGGCATAGCATGTAAATAATGAATAGGACCTTTAAGCTCCCCAATATTTTGCCAAATAAAACCAAGTCAAGGTCCTGCCCACAAGGAATGCAGCAACAGATTCTACATTTGGGATCTCCCCTCCCTGCTCAGGAGCTCCTGTGCCTCCTCCCTTTCTGCAGGATCCCCACAGCCATCACAGGCCACCCTGCCCTGCCACCAAACCTCACCCCACAGGCTCATGGACATGGCACAATGCTGGCCAACATTAACTGGATAACAGAGACAGAGGAGCAAAACTGGAACAGCATCAGAAGAGCTTGCAGCAGAAAATTCCTGTCAAACAAACATGGAAAACTTGAAAAAAAGCACCTTGGTCTTAGACAAAGGCTGCCATTGTACACAGGGGAGGAAACTCCAGCCACCCTCGTGCTGCTGTCAGCCTCAGATCCTGGACAGTCGGCCATGGGGGCAGGAAAGGCAAACACACAGAAAATGCTTCTTCCATAATGCTCCCTTGGTTTGCCAGAGCAGGAGAAGATGCCAAAAACAGCAGGAATAATCTCTGCTGCATTCAGAGCCTGTTCTCAGTCTGCAGCACACCCCTCGTGCAGTCAGAGGTGCCCCCAGGGCTGCCCGTGCCAGCTGTGCCAGGGCTGAGCAGAGCTTGCAAGGGAGCAGCACAAGGGAGGGGATGTGTGAACAGCTGCCACAGCTTCCCAGGGCCAAGCACCAGGTTGGATCCATCCTCTCCCCTTGTAACTGTTTTACAGCCAAATTTTAGAGAAAAATACGGACAAATCTCTGCTGTGGGATTTCAGGAATGCGAGGAGAGGGAAGACTGCACTTTAATTCAGAACACATGTAGCACATGCATAAATACTGCTGCTGACCACACCAGCTGAATTCCTGCTTTCCCAAAATTAAGGTTGTACCCCAGGTAACACTTTTCCTTCACAGTCCCACATCTGGCTGACACCTGAGCCACAGCTGTCAGACTGCCCTGGAGAATCAGCACAACACATTTGTTGTCTCTGCAGCTTTGTTTCTTTATCTTCTACCTGTTTCCAAGATTCCTCCTACAGAACTACCCTACATAGAAATGGGAATTTCCTCTAAGACCCATGGAGAATATAGAGAAAAACAAGATGGGTTTGTGTGTGAAATATCTTGCCTGGTTCTATCCAAAGAGCATTTAATCATTCTTATTAACTGTGCTTCCAATACCTGCTAATGAGATTCTGTGCACAGCTCACTTGCCCACCTGGAATAAATCGAATTTAATCAGTAAATAAAGAGTCAAACCTTTGTTTACTTAGTTGAAGTAAACAGCCCAGCTTCTCACAGAGATCTTATCCTTGCTGCTCCTTTCTCACATCCTTCAGGTTTACTCTAGGAACAGCAGCTACATCCTGGAACCCCTCTTCAGAGAACATCCCTCTCCATTTCTAACAGCAGCTGCCAGCAGTCAATCTTCCTGTCTTTATCAGCTACAACTCTTAACCACCACTTAACAGCAAGAACCAGCTATGAGTGGAGGAAGGAAAGTGCTCTGGAGGAGTAACAACCAACCTGTCACAGCACAAGGAAAACAGGACCAGCCTCTTCTGCCTGAGGCCAGCAGGCACAGCACTGCAGCATCTGCTACAGCTCCTCCACGAGGAGGACAGGGACAGTTTGGCACAATTTTTGGCTAAACAGCTTCTTTTAGAAATGGCAGAAGAAAAGATGGGCCACCTTTCATCCTGCTCAGAAGTAACACCAGTCTTTGTAAGATATTATTAGATATTTAACAGATACAGTATTATACAAAACTTAAACTAAATTAATTAGCCTACACCTGTATGTGGCTTCTCAAGGAAGCTTGGGGCAGAGGCAGGGCTGGTTTGAACACCATTATTACCTGGTGCTTAATTTACTTTCAGCACTGTACTATTATTTAAATTGTAAATTTAGTCCTTTTCCCCAGTCCAGGGTACTCTTCCTCTGGCTTCCTCTCTGGCTTCACTCTCCATCTGTAAAATCCCTGTATCTTGCACTTCCCAATTATCCTACCTCCTCCTGGTCTTAGCTGCTGTTTGATTGCTGTGAATCTGAAAAGCATTTAGGGCTGTTTTGGAAGCACTCTTGTCTGCACTGAGACGAGATACAGCAGAGGTCATTTAACAACCCTTTAACAACTTTGGTGAAGGTAATTCACCCAAATGACTCAAAACCTCTGTAACTGCTGGAAGTCAGAAACTTTGATCAGCAAATGGTGATTTGTGTCTCACAAGAATGAGTGAAGTACAATATTTTAAAGTAGCATTTCAGGATTTTAACACAGTTTTTCCAACATAGCAGACAGACTCCACAAGAGCAACACTCTGCATGCAACCAAACACTCAAAGAGAAGTGAAATACATCCTGAGAGCCACCAGAATTACACTGGGCTTTGTGAAAAACAAGCCCCAAAACCACTTCCTTACCACCCATCTCCATGGGTCCATTCTCAAGACTGCCCTGATCTTAAGCTACATCTTTTCTTACCGGTGAAGCAGAAAAAAAACCTGAGCAGTACAATCCCCAGAAGACAAAAGTAAGATGAAATTCACACAGTTAGAGCACAGGATAGCAGAGTACCTGCAGTGGGGGGCTGTTCCATATTCCCTGGAGGAGCAGCTGATGCTCAGCAGGGCTGGGACAGAGAACCCAGCACACACCTACTGCAGACATCTCCTGCCTCTTGGCTCACCCTGCCAGCTCCGCCTGCCAAGGACAAAGCTGATGACAGGGGAGAGGGGAAAAATCAAATTTGCAAAAGTACTAAACATATAAATCTCTTTGGCCCAAGTGAACGTGGGAAAAATTCTTCAGCAGGGGCGTCCCATTTAGCAAGTTTTGCCAGATCATTACTCTTGTAATGCAAAGGGGAAAAACATCAACACCATGTTTCCCTACAATGATTCGCCTCCTTTATCACAGATCTCTGAAGCACCAAGTAATTTAGTAGTTGCTATGGAAACTGCTAGTTTTATTGAACAGCCCTGAAAGGGTC
Organism: Zonotrichia leucophrys gambelii; assembly: GCF_028769735.1. Lineage (NCBI taxonomy): Eukaryota > Metazoa > Chordata > Aves > Passeriformes > Passerellidae > Zonotrichia > Zonotrichia leucophrys. The sequence continues at coordinate 5,207,867 of NC_088185.1, forward strand.
AAGAGGTACCATCAAACTGGCCAATTGTAAATTATTTCCCTGCTAAACATCTGCTTTATTTTAGTTGCCCTACCACTTCTCTGTTTTGCTGTTAGAACAGTATCTGGATGGACTCCAGAATAGGTGTCATTCTTCAGTGGGGTTGCAAGAGCCAAGTCCAAAAATAGCGATTTTCATTTTCTAATACACTGTAAAATCCTTCAAACAATGAAGCCCTACTGAGGGCAGAACAGCAAAGGACTGGGGACTCTTCCCCCTCACACACATCAGCACCAACTTGAGGCAGTGTAACCAACACAAAGAGCTGGTTTTCACCATGATCTCTGGGGTTTTCACATGGCTGCTTGCACCAGCCATGAGATGAACAACCCATCAGACTGATCCACTCATGCCTTCAGAAAAGGGACAAAACAGCAGTAGAAGAGCACCCTGGTCTTCTCAGCAAGCACCCAGCTCTTCTCAGCTCTGCAACCCCAAGAAAATACAGTCTCCCTTGCCAGCAAGGGTCTGTGCTCTAGGAACAGAAAACATTGCATTGCCTGTACTGGACTACCAGAAAACAATGTAATCTACCTTCCTTTATTCATCATACACAAAATGGCACCAGAGGCTCCAAATGCTAGTTAGCAGCTTCTATTCCTACAGGCCAGGAGAACAGCAGGAGGACTGGCTGCATTTCCAACTTTGCTATTGAACTCACTGGATTTGTGTCAGTTCCATAAAAATGCCAAAGTCCTTATTATTCCCATTTACTGAACGTGTGTCTATGGAGCAAGGCTTCCTCTGTGGAGGACATGAGCAGCTCCCCTGTGCAGAGGCACTTTCTGTCTCTTCAACATCACCTGGAAATCCTTATTCCAACATCTTTAACTTGCATTTAAAGTTATCTTTAAGTAACCTTTAAGTTACAACTGTATTTAATTCAAATAACTGGAATGAGCAGGAGAGAGCATTTTATTACAGAACATACCTGGATTTAAGAGGCTGCATGCTTTCTAATGACAACCATGCCTAAGTTCTGTGCCCAGGGCAAGCCAGTAAAGGGCAGGCTCTGTTCCCTCCTCATACATTCTCTCCGTTCTTCATCTGGCTGAAATTATTCAAGTGATGACAAAGAAAGCAAAAGCTGTGTCTATGTAGACAAGTTCTGGTCTTTCTCACATATCCTGTGAACTCCATTACTTGTGTAAGGTCTTGGCTTGGAAGAAAATATTCTAAGTTCTGAGGTATTTGGCATGCCTTGGTATGGTGACTCCAACCTTGATTCAGACTTTCCATCCCCAGGAATCCCAGGAGAAATGAAGATATTTTTCTGTACATCCACAGGAAAATTTCTCCTTCGTCAGGCAATGAGTTCATAGTATTAATTTCAGTTCTCTTTTCTAAAATTATCCACCACAGACTAAAATTTCCACACAGCAGATACTGGGGCATTGCTCTGTAAGGATACACTCAGCAGAAGGGATTCTCACAAGGCAGGGCTTGCCTCAAGCCTGGACTCCTGAGGAAGTTATCAGGGCTTTACAGAAACTGCAAATCATGCAGAAATAGCTACAGAGAGACCAAAACCAAAGAGAAATGTCTGATGTGCCACAGTTCCCTCCAGCTCATGGGAAATCACTACATCTGGACTCTGATGCAGGCAGGTGCCAGGTGTAGAAGTACAAATATGAGGGGACATGTAAGCCAAGAGAGACCCTGCACTTCCAGACCTCAGTTCAGGAATGCTGGGGGAGAAAACCAAGCAGTACCCTCCCTGCTCCAGGACCACAGCCTGGAGGGAGCACAGGGCAGTCCCAGCTCACAGAATCTGGTGTGTTAATTCTCTCCTGACTAACAGACACAGCAACTGCCCCTACAAAACCAACAGCTCGAGGTTTACGGCACTGAGGATCTGTTCAGCATTCTGTAACACAGCACCCCATGGTAACAGCCCCACTCCAGGAGCCCCTGGGCATGGGTAGAACCTTCAGCACCAGGCAGGCACCACTGGCACAGACCCCCTCAGCTGTGCCCCCAAGGACAAACCCTTCCTTAAGCATTTCCTGCAACCTCCTCTTCCACTGGCCTCTCTTTGGCATTTCCCAGAGGATGCTCTGACAACCAGGTCATGGCTGTTCATCTGTGGAATTTGTGCAGGGTAAATGCAGCCACAGTGAAAGCTCTGTCCCTAGGGAAGGAGAAAGCTCACAATAATTACAGCTCACTGAGAAACCTCCAGCAATGGGGATGGCTGTAGACTCTTCCCTGTCTGTATTTGAACTTTGGGTGAGAGGTTTAATACAGAAGGCACCAGGCAAGTCTTTTCCACAAGGTACCAAGAGCAAGCAGGAGAACAAAGAGAAGGAAGCACTGCCTGCTGCTTACCACCGGCCTGCAGCCCTGTCAGAGAGCCAGGAGGAGAACAACAGGCTTAGTGAATAATTGAAGATACAGTGATGAAATCTCCGAATGTCAGAGGCATAATACAGTTTTGTAGGTTTCATCATGAAGCCTTGAATTCCCAAATAAGACACACTGAATAATTTATCTGCGTGTCAGTACTGGGTCATCAGCTGTTCACTCACAGCACGCTTCAAGACACTTGAATGGGTCTGAACACACTAAAGAACAGGGTCCAGAGGGAAGAGGTGATGAAAACTCAACCCACTCACCCTTCCAAACACTAAGCTCAGATAAAAATGTGCAGAGCCCTCAGTCATGCCCAGTGCATGAGGTCCCACAGGTTCTGAACCTGCTTTAGTGCTGCCCAGCACCACCTTGCCCCAGTGCTGCTCCTCAGCACAAGAGACCAGGGAGCTCTCCTGTGCTGGCTTCAGGCTGGCATCTGCCACCCTGTCACCCAGACTCAGGCTCATCCAGCTCAGATCCAGAGGCTCACCTGTCTGTAGCATCTCAAAGCCCCCAGCCACAGCTCTGTGCCACTAAAATCCACTCTGTGCCACTAAAATCCACTTGCTCAGCAGAGCAGGGGATGAGCACTGCACAGCCTTTGCCCAGACATCATTTGGAGCTTGCCAGGCAGCTGTGTGCACTCAGATTTTATTGGTTTAGTGTTATTTTATTTCACATTTTTAGCATTCACTGCTGGGCAGGTACCTGTGCAGCAATCCATACCCAACCTGTTTAATCAATAACAATATGGCAGCAAGTAAAAATCCCTGCATTTCCAAGTGGAATCCCACAGTTGCCACACCCAACCACCCATGATGGGATCAGAGAGCACAGCTCAATCTGTCTGGGCAATCTGCTTTCCTAGAAATCTGCTTTAGATAATATGAGCACACAGGCAGGTCACACACAACAAAGCTTGTAGGATTTAAATCAATTCCCAACCATCAAAGACCTTCCCACGTACTAATATCCTGAAACAGCCCCCATCAATACGGACTGACCTGGCAGCATGAGTAATTACCTCCTAGTTCATCCTCTAAATGACAGAGGAATCCTTCCCAGCTGAGCTATTCCCCTGAGCACCTCCCTAGGAAGGAGCAGGATTCAGAAGCAGAGCTGCATGCCTGGAGCTTTCCCTGTGGAAAAGGCAAGCAGCCACCAAGGAATTCCCCTTTCCACCTATGCTGACAGGAAATTTGTAATATATTGGATTATTTGAGAGGGAAAAAATTAAATGTAATACAATTACACCTGCACATATTCTTTTGGCTTTCACAATAATAAATTTTTCTATGTTTCTCTTAAAAATATAATTTAAATGAAAGAGTCTAAGAGATTAAATTGCAGTAAATTTCCTGAGGCATTATTATGTCCATTCATTATTTGTAAAATACAACAAACTTCTCAAAGGCTCTTGGTATCATCACTTACACAGTGGGATTTGTGCACTGGTGATTGTAATTAACTGGATACAGAGAGTCAGAAAACACCTGGGTGCTAAAAAGGCAGGGGAAATGTTTCCAAAAGAAATGAAAGTGACACTCAAGAGTCTGGAAAGAACTGGTCATTTAAATGACAACATGCCAGACAAAGGCAAAAGACAAGGAATGAAGAAATCAAATTCACTTAAGTGAGCACGTGTGTGCACTCATGCATATGCAAGAGGAAAAAGACAGCCAGCCACAGATCAATCACGCTAACAGACCATATGAACATCAGAAAATGCAGGTCTGAGATAGTCTGTATCCAGTGGGACAGAAAAAGAGACATAAACAAAGGTACAACTGCACCAGTGTCACTGTGTCCCTGCAATGTCCTGCAGCAATTTTTTCTGCAGATCAGTTAAGCAGTCTTTCATTCAATTATTGCCTAATTAAGTGAAAAACAAGAACATCATCCTTTAGGTCTTTGTTAACACTTCAGTAAATAATTCCAAGCTTTTCCCTCATTATATGACAATCTTTCAAGGCATCTGTTCTTTCTCATCACACATCTCCAAATATTCTCCCAATCAGGGTGCCACAGCTCAGGAAAGACACCACTGTGCAAGATGACAACCACCACACTGGCTCTAACAAAAGCTCCTGCAGTCACCCATTTGTGACTCAGTACAACTGGAAATGGCAAGAGAGAAGATTCATCACAGCCACAGCTTTGAGAGGGAGAGTCCTGCAAAGCTCCATTCTTCACTCAACCACACAATAAATAGGTGAAAGTTAAAAACTTCTCCTGAAAAATGAAACAATTAGGAAGTGCCTTTTTCAGGGAACATGGTGCTTTCACAGCAGCATGACAGAGGTTATTTTGAACTTATTCCTTCCACTGGATTCAGCTGTAAGTAATTAAATTTAGTCATAGAAGTCTGATCTATAAATGGAACCTACAGAAGCAATTACCAGAGCTTCCACTGGATCAGGAAGCAATGACCTGCTCTGTTTGATGTAAACTGAAAAGAACATTATTTATACTGCATGACAAGTCACAGTAACATGGTCCCCTTGCAGAGATTTGCTTTGAAAATTACAGTTTTCAGTGAAGAGAGTCACAGGTTATAAATTCCAGCCATGCTCTGCTCCTTCCACTTGAACAGTCTCAGGGGCAAAAAAGACAATTGTATGACACAATTTAAAAGGACTGGTTTGGCTCCTGTTTTGCACTCAGAAACCACAGGAAGGAGAAGATAATTAAGCATGCAAGAGATGGGTGACTAAGCATCAAGATTTTTAAAATAATATATTTTGATACCTTATTTTGGTCTGTTTGGAATCTAGACAATGCAGATCTGATGGACCTGTGAACCCAGTGGGTCTCCCTCAGCCCAGCCCCTGGGCATGCACTTTTTCATTCCTCCAACTACCTCTGTACAACTGGACTTGACCAGGAAAAGCTTCCAGAATTGTGTGTTCTGAACACAATGGTGGAGAGAGGCAGCCTGACAATGTTTGCTGAGGACACCAAAGTGAGTGGGGAAATGCACACTTGGGAAGGGAGAGCCAACCTGCAGGAAGACCAGGATGGGCTGGAAGAGTGTGCAGACAATTTTCTATCTTTCTCCACAGGCAAAACCACTGAAGTGCACACCAACTTGTGCAGGAGAAACAGCTGAACCCTGCTCTGCCTTGTCAGAAGATGAAGAGCTTGCGTGCTGCTGGAAGTGAGATGTGCCACATGCTCACAGAATCTGAATCTCCATCTGGAGCTGCAGCCAGTGAACTCTGCTCACACATCAGCACTGCCATCAATATTTCATTGCTCCCCTTCATGCTACAGGCAAGGATAACAGCCTACTCTTCATCATATTTCTTTTACTTCACAGAGGAAAGAAGAAACAATACTCTGTTAGCAAGTGTAACACAATTAACAGAGTAATAATGATCAAAACTACTGCACCTTGTAAAATCTTTGCTTGGTTATAAAGAGTTCTTTGGCTACTAATGGCATTGTGCAATGAGGTCTGCAGCAGCCTGGCAGCCATTAGCAATGATTCACTGCCACAAGGCACTTCTCAACCAACACAGTCAGGAATCTGAATTCTGAAAGCTTTTCCTGGTCAATCTCTGGGTATAAATACATGAGAAAAACAGAGGATCTCTGAAGAATGAGCACAGATCTCCACACATTGAATACAATATAGAGAATTGTTATAAGTATGTTATAGGGCATTCACTGTCAGATGTTCTAATTTTTTCTATAACACCAAAATTGATATTTTTATATTTATAATTTGATAAGGAATGTGCTAGGGCCATCACTTACTGGAACTGAACACACAGATTCTGCACACTTTCATGCTACTGTGGCAAAATTGCAAACACACAGCCAAGCTCTGAAAAATGGCCATGTGATAGTTCTCACACAAGGCAGCCTACAGCCAGAAAATAAGTCAAAGCTGCTTTAGCAAGAAATCCACTAGCAGTCTCTTCAGGGAAACTACTTAGAGCCTGAAGCCTCTTAAGCCTGCCTAGGACAAACCTTTCTGAGGACCATGTTGGTATTTGCATTCTGACATTGTGTTAGAAATCTCTCCATAACAAAACCCAAACCAAAAAAATGCACAAACAAAAACTTTTACCAAAAAATCTGAAAAATTTCTATCTGGGAAAACCTGCCTCCACAAGATTGCCTGTTTGTCAGCCACCATCAGCTGCTGTCCTACCCTGGCAAACACCACCTCAGACATGGGCACCTCTCACACCAGATCCTTCCTTTGAGGAAAGCAGTTTATAAACAATGATGCTGACATGTAATTCTGTGGCTATTCATTTCATTTACAGCTGGGAGATTCTGTACAACAATCCAGGGGAAAAGCAGCCAAGAGCCACCATATTCCCAACAAGAACATCTGCTCCATGCCCAGCAGACACAGCAGTTCCAGCCACAGCAATTCTCATGCCACGTGCAGCCCCTCACCCCTGCCACATCTCATCTCACATCTATCCTAGAGAGGGACACAGCAGTTACAGACCTGGGTAGGAGTAAATGTCCCTTCAGTAATTCAGTCCCATTTTTAAAAAACTGAAAAAGTAATTCAGCAGGGTCTGAAGGTTTAAATTTCAATCATCTCCCCTCTGCCCTTTCATGTGACTGCTCCCAGAGGAAATCCTGCTTGGAGGCATCACTATTTCATGTACCTGAGTCAATAAGCCTCTGCTCTGAAATACACAATACCAAGAGAATACACTATCCCAACGCCTTTAAAGACACCCATCCCTACCCTACACACACACACTCTGATCCTTCTTTTGCACACACAGGACTCAGTATATTGCCTATCAAGCACCTCCTTACATCACTCATCACTTGCCCCATCTCCCTGGCTCATGCCAGACCCCACATAGCTGAGCACAGTCCCAAGAGCAAGGACAAAGCTGACCCACAAGCACAGGACACAGGGCACTGCCTCAAACAGGTTATTTATTATTCTCAGCCACACAGGAAAAAATTGAGTGCTACCACAGTTTACACTAGCAAAGATAGGTTAGATAATGTAAAAGATTTGCTTTAAACTATCAACAAGGTAGAAAATTATGACAATAACCCTCCTCCCAGGCTTTGGTATTATAAGCAGGTGGGAAAGAAAACTTTCAAGCCACCACTACAGTTAAAATAGGTCTTTAGCTTGAAGGCAAAGAAAGATTCGGCTACAACTGAAGTCTGGAATTTCTAAAACATGTTTTGCAATTTTTAAGGTATTATTCACATCAGTAGAGAAGATAACCAGTCAATTTATACAGCAGTCCAGACTCATGTAAAGACTGTTAAAAATGCAATTCAGTGGCAGAGGTAGGGATGTAGCTGCCATGAAATGCAGAGCACAGACACCTGGCAGGAGGCATGAAAGCAGCATCCTGGAAATATTATCTAAAATAACACCAATTTCTGCAATTGCTGGTTCTGGAAGTAAGGTCCTGGGTCCCACTTTAAAGTCAAGGCAGTCCAAACTGCTGAACCAAACACAGCTACTGACTGTGTGAGTATTCATCTCCTGAAATCCCAAGAGCCTGCAGCAGGATGATGCCACAGGGAGGTGAACTCTTCTCAGGCTGATCACATTAACCTGATGAAAAAGCCAGGAAAGGCTTTTCCTGACAGCTCATTGCTCTCTGTTCAGGGAGTCCCACCCACGCTGGATGGACCCTGCAGATGCAGCCACAGAGGCCAAAGGGACATAAAACCAGAGAGCCAGTCTTCACTTTTCTCCCTCTATTAAAAACCTTTTATGTGCATTCATTAGGAAATTAAAAAGCAATAGCTCAAGTCACTGGATTTACAGCAAAAGGCAACTGAACACCCAACCTCATTGTTGGGAAATTTTCCTATTTAACGGCTTTTTGCCCCTTTCTACTGTAATTCCATTGCCCTCATCATCCCACATTGAATAATCTCTCCCTGACACATCCCTGTTTATACACATTCCATAATCACAGACTTTTATGTTCCCTACTCAGTCAGTTATCCAAATGATACAAATTCAGCCCCTTTGATCTCTCCTCATACATCAGTCCCTCCAGGCCCCTAATCACTTTTTTCACTCTTCTCTGAACTCCCTCCAGTAATGATGTGATTCTAATCCTCTAAAAGGAGAGGTTTTTGGCTCCAGTTCTTCCCACAGATGCAAGCAAACTAATTCAGAGAGACTCCACAAGCTCTGTGCATAGCACTGTCACCAGCCACCACACATTAGACAGTGACACCGAAACAAAGATGGAATTGTGCTGTGAATGCTGGAGAGCCAGAAGCTAAAGGAACCACAATGAAAATTAAAACAATGAACTGATCAGTGCTTTATGCAGTCACCAGGACTTCAGGGCAGTTTCCTGCCAGATGCTCTGAAGAAGCCAGGGTGGCTGTCCCAGGGTTTTACAGAACTACAGCTCCTGTAGCAGCTTCATGATAAATAAATACCCTAAGAAAATGGTGCCCTGCCCACAGCTTGAGAGCTGTTTCACAGTTACCCTGCAGCAGCTGCAAGTGATATGAGCCCTGCTTATATTGATCAAGTCCCTGGCATCCCACCAGAGGAGGAGACACTATTCACACCTCCACCAAAGGCCCTGGCCAGCTTGAGAGCCTCCAGAGGCTACACAAGACCTGTCTGTCATCATTCAGAACCAGTTTTGAACAATTTCCAAACTGAACTACAACAAATTTACTCCAATTTGACAGCCAGTAAGTAAACAACCATTAAATTCTACCCACAGATGTGTTGCCTGATTAGTGTATTCTTTGCTACAGTTCTGGCAAAGGAAGGTACATCAGAATCCACACAACTTGCCTGTTGCAGAAAACTTCCCATTTTATACACAGGGATTAGACTGGGTCCCAAATCATACTGGAATTACAAGTACCCCAAGCTGGATCCCATGGGCACACCACCACCTCTGCTCTGGGGAAGATGCAGATTTCCTGACTTCTCACACACCATGTGAGAGCCAGAAGAAGCCTTATGCAAAAAACAGATGGCAGCAACAGCTCAAAATGCTGCATTTCAATGATTAAGAGGTATCAGAGTAAGAGAGAGCTTGTGTTGGGCCACAAAGCATTACATCTGAGACTGTATGTCTGGGAGGGCACTGTGCTGCGAGCATGGAGAAGATGGAATTCATCAAAGCAGGATTCAAACCAGAGAAATGCTGATGGAAGCAGGATGATGGGAATTGCAGGCACAGCAGGAGCTGCCATCTCAGCACCACTGTAATGGCCACTGGTGATGCGTCTCCATGGCAGCGGGGACTGAGGTGGAACCAGGGCAGGAGAGGGGACAGCCCCAATCCCAGGGGACAGGAAGCCAAGCAGGACACACTCCAGTAGTGGCAGATGGGCTCTTTCCCTCATGTGTTCCTAAATGAGAGAGTTGAGATAAATGGAAATGAAAACACTCCTGAAGTCAGTCCATAACAAAGGCAGGTCCTGAGCCTCAGCACCTCACACTTTCCCCATCAGATGGAGGCACAGGGCTGCAGTGGAAAAACCCCAGGATAAGAACCCCTGAAACAGGCCCAGGTGGAAACTGGGAAACTGATTTCAGTGCAGCTTTAAGTGATCTTTTGCACAAGACAAAAGCAACAGTGCTGTCTGCATTCCAAGTGCCTCATGAGACCAGGTGAGCACCTCCATAGATTCAAGGCTGGTCAAGTGAGAGCCTGAGATCAGCTCAGCTGGCCAGAGCATGGTGCTAATAATGCCAGGGCCATGGGGCTCATCCCCATAGGGGCCATTCACTTAGGAGTTGGACTTGATGATTCTTCTGAGTCCCTTCCACCTCAAGACTATTCTGTGATTCTGTGAAAGAGTATTTTCCAATGAAAATAAGTATCAGGCAAGGAAATGCCTGTGTCCCACTGATCAAATGGATTCAATTGGACATGGCAAATGAAACAGCAGCAATTACAGAGAGTGGGGACACCTCCCTGTAATCACTCCACTCGCTGTCACAACCCAGACAGACATGGGGTACAGCTTCAGGTGAAGATGGTGGTCCTTTGGACACTGGGTGAAATGGCATGAGACACATTCTAGCTCCCAAGGGATGAACCACTGCGTCTGTGTACATGGCACCATTGCCTTGGGGTGGGGTCCAGGGTTTCTAGGATTTATTACAAAAGTAGATGGTTAAACCATTATCAGGACCATAAAGACTCCAGCAGACTGGTTAATGATGTCTCTGGAAATGACTGCAAGGTTTGAGGTCTCTTTTGCTGCAATGCAAATGAGTCCAGGTTAACAAAGCTAACATTTATAACGGGGTGAATCCTAGTTTCAACTATTGGAACAAAACCATAAATCAGTCAATGCCAAGATGATTAACAAGATAAGATTAAGGTTAAAACTAGAAGTTTAAGAAGTAAACGTGGCACCTGGCAGGTCATCAGTCTTTTAAGCCTCTAGGGTGTAGATGCTCTAAGCAAAGAGGAGGCAGTCAAAAGCTCTGTGTGAAGGTTACTGGATCTGTTACTGCCTTGCCACATCACCAGGGACATTACTTCTCCCTAAACGCAGCAGAGTGAGCCACAGACCATCAGCTCCCACTGCCACAGACTCAATGTACCACAACCCCTGGATAGGGAAGGATCTGGGAAGAAAGAGCTAGTAAGAGGTTCAACATACAAAAAGAAGCACAAAGAAAAGAAATCAGCATCTAGAATGGCAGATTCAATTTCATGTCTATATCCTAACAGCTGTGAATTCAGCTCATAACAAAAGTTTGAGTCAGAAAACTATATTCACCCATTCTGCTTGTCCTAGGCTGCATATCTGCCTGTCATTCAACTGTCACACTTATCCATTCACTGTGTACTGTGAAAACAATTGTAAAGAATTTTAATTATGCCTCAGAAGACACATCATCTCCAGGAGAGAGAGAGACAGACACATGGTCCACCTGCATATTTGAGTCTAATTTCCCTCAGGAAAATTTTCCTCTAATGCATTATTTCACATCAGACAGCCTACCACACAGAGCAACTTGCCAGGCTGCACTAATTGTTAACAGTTTGGGGTTGATCACGTTCTGTTTTTAAAGCCATGTACAGAGCCAGTCAGGATTGTGAGAGCACAAAGACAACCTATTCAGAGGGATGCTGACCTACAGAAGAGAACAAATGTTGTATATGGGAAAATGAAGACAAAAAAGACAGAGATTCAACCTGAATCCCAGAGCCTCAAATTTAAGACTCACTGGGCATCTCCCATCTCAGTGCCATCAAGCTGGATCTCTTTGTCTGAGATCAAACTGAACAGGGAATTTTTGCTGCTGAGACCTTTGTTCTGTAACAGTGAGAACCTAAATGCATTACTACTCTTGCAGGATTACTTCTGTGCATTGAATAAAAACTAGGGGAAAGTTTAAGTAATTGTGGCTTTGGGGAACTTTGTATCTCCCTCACTGAGTGCCTGTGCAAAATATTAAATATTTCCCTGTATTTCTTTACCCACCAAAACACAGACCTAGTCATTCTAATCACTGCACACATTGATATACAAAATAAAAGACATCTAGACTTGGAAGAGAGAGGATTTCACAGGCAAAAGGCTGCAGAGAACAGTACCCAGGCCACTGGAACTCCTCCTCACTAATTATCCCAGAGTGTCCATTTGCTATGTAACCAAGGGAGAAGTGTGTCAGACTGTGGCAAGGCTGTCTTCAGCAGCTTATGGAATGTTTCTCTGAGCCCTGATGCAATTAACTGCCAGTAAAGTGCTGAGGCAGGCAGAATTAGGAAGCTATAACAAATCAAGTATATAATCCTACACCATTTACATTTAAAACAGCTGAATTGCTTTTAACTCACAGAGCTGTAGCATGTTTACAATTTCATTTCATCTGATCTAGATGTTCTATTCCCCAACCAGGACAAATAGAAAAATCCAGTTTCAAGGCAAAAATGGGGAAAGACTCAAAAACAAGGTACAGCTCTCCAGAGCTCCCTGACCCAAGTGGCAAGACTGGCCATCCTGAGCCACCAGCACACCCTCAAAGTCACTGCAAACTATAAGAAACACTAAAAAAAATAAAATATTATTACCCCAGAAGCTCTTGTTTAGCTCAAAGGAAGTCTGAGTAATGCACAATATGGAGATTGCTGGGTCCAGGAAACACTTTCCCATAAAAACAAGCATGCACAAACTCCAACATTCTTCCTGTAATATCCAGTTAGCTGCAGAGAGAGCAAAGCAACTGCTGCTAAAGTGTTATAAAGCTCTGTGGTGGGAGAGGGGGGAGGTATGAGGGGAAATGGACATTTCCATACTTCTGAGGAGGTCTATTTAAAAAAAACTCCAACAAACCACAAACAAACACACACACAAACCTGTTTCTGAAAAGACAGTAAAAGCAAGGTTTGACAAGGTCTTAAGCTTAATCTGCAGTGTAAAAAAAATAATATACATTATTCAATACTAATGTCTTCAGCAATCCTGGCATAAAATGGTTGGGCAGACCCAGACCCAACAGCTACTGAGGATAATGGGAATTTCTCTGCTAACTTAGCTGACTTTTAGCCTGGACTGCTGGACAGACTTTGCTGCTACTGCTCAGAGGATAATGCCAATTAGAAAGGCAAACAGCACAGAGAATCCACCAAATGCTTTTAACTTCTGCCAGCTACACAAAAAACAGAATTAATGTCTCAGAAAAACATAAAAGTGACACCTGTACTCAAACAACTCATCACCATTCAATCAACTGCATTACAAGTGGGACATCCTGGGAGCAAGTGCTGACAGATTTCCCTGATTCCCACAGCTGCCTTCCCACCTTTCCCCAGGACAGGAAGATGCAGGACACCCAGGGGTGCTGGCCTTGCTGCCCAGCCACTCACAGTGCTTTAACTGCAGGAACAATGATGATTTCAAAGGATCATGGCTTGTTTAGAGTCACCCGAGCTGGAGCACAGCTGGGGCTCCTGCCCATATGGCAAATTTCTCTCTTTAATCTAACTTTGATACTGAGATGTGTTAAATCTTTGATTTTATTGGCAGATACTGACTGTATTTGCCTAACCTCTGAAGCCTGGTGATTGACAGTGTTAATGTACTTTTTAATAGATGAAAAGGGAAACGACAGCTTTTGGCTCACTTTCAAGCACATTTCTTCACTGCAAAATGCTCTACAGCTCAACCTGCTTTTCATGCAACCTAAGAAATCTATTCTTTTTAGTGTTGCTAATAACTGGTGGCATGCTGAAGAAAACTGTAGCTCAATGGGAACACTTACTGTGGGAGCTACTTGACTTCCTGAAAGGAAGGTATTTTCTTCCTTTCTTTAATCTCAGCTGCATTGATCAGATCTTAGAAAATCCCAGACAGAAGTTAAACACTGCTTCAAAATGATTTCTCCATTCTTTCTACACCAAACAAAGCTTACCCTCAGACTTTTCAAGTGCAGCAGTTATAACAAGGCACTGGTGCTTCCAGCATCAAAGGTGAACTGTATGGACTGCTGAGGCTGAGGGACTGCACTGTTCCACATGAAGGAAACTGTTCACAGAATCACTGCTTCTATGGTTTGGACATTAAAACCCATCCAGTTCCACCTTCCACTATCTCAGATTGCTCCCACCCCATCCAACCTGGCCCTGGACACTTCCAGGGATGGGGAAGCCACAGCTGCTCTGGGCATCCTGTGCCAGAGCCCCAGCATTCACATGGAAGGATTTCTAGAAAGTCTGAGGAGGGGGAAGCTGTGGTTTGCATTACATGCTGTGAGAGACTGGCAAAGGTGTTTCTGTGCCCAGATATCCTTGTCACAAGTCTGCATCTGAGCAAGAGCTAATACTCAGAACCCAGAAATTCATGAAAGGGCTCTCCAACCATAACAGAGTAACATTTCTATGGAAAATGGGATGGTGCCAAGTCATAAGAGTCTCTGCAAAGGCCTAATTAACATGAATAACACAGCTGGATATTTTATGTATCAGTTAAGTCCCTCCTTCCTGCCACTTAAGAGTAAAAATATTTGAATGTTTTATGGAGGTTAATTCACGCTTGCTTAGGTGTGATTCCACTTTAAGAGAGGGCAGAATAGACTCTTGCAGCCATCCATACAGGACAGCCTGTCTAAACGGTGTTTGCTGAAGGAAGTCACAGCAGAGGAGGTTTGTCAGAGAAATGTGAATAGTTGCCAGAGTATCAAAGGAATTGCTTTTCCTTCCATTCCAGACTTGGGTTTCAGGGTAGATGAGCTGATATCATCACCTGGCAGGCTACAAGATAATCAGAAAAGGAAAGAGTAATGGCAAAGTACAAAGAAAAATACAGAGAATTCTAAAAGAAAAGCAGCATGGTTTACCAGGAGGGCAGACAGTTGGTTTTATCCCTCTGATGGCTGTTTAGTTCAGAATACAATCTGCCATGCTTCTTTACAAATACACAACATCCCAATTAATCTGAGGTGGCAGCAGCTCCCAGACCTGCACAGTCCCTTTGGACCCTGCACCAGAGCAACGGCCAAGAGAAGCATCTTGGCTCCCAAATCCTCTGCATGTCCACCACTGCAGCACCGAGCCCAGGCTGCAGAACCTGCCCAGCTCGTGAGGTGCCAGCTCCAGCTCAGCTCAACCCATCACTGCAACACCCAAATTCAATACCCAACTGTCCAAACAGCAGCTTGTGTCCAGGAAAGATTCAATCACTTGCACAGTAACCACACAAAGTGCTTCTACAAACTGTTTTCCATTAAAAGGACAGAAATTATTTGCAACTAAAGCCACTACACTTAATTCTTATTCAGAGTCTCAGAGTAGCCTAACCCATAAACATTCCCACCTCAGCTTGCAATTTTGTTTCAATGTAGGCAAGAAACTACACAAGCCCAGAACTGGGTTATTCAAATAGCTGTAGGCACTGAATTGTAAGTGCTGCCCTGGAAAGCATGTAATCATAGCTTGCAAAAAGTTGCCACACTTACGTTCATCTCACAATCCTCATTTACTCCATTAAATGTAGGAAGCTACTAAATAAAAAAAAAAAAACAAGAATAAAAGAAACAATAAGTAACTTTGACAGGAAGACATGTATTTTTATAGAAAAGGGGTTTTTAAACATGACTTATTACTCTCTATCAAAAAATAAAAAAAATTTAAAAAAACACTGTACCAGCAAGGCTCAGAGGGCAGAGAGGTGCTGAGGAGCCAAGCCCCCTGTCACCAAACACACTTTCCAAGGGTCACTCCCAAGCAGCCACAGGATCCCCAAAGCATCCTGAGCAGGGCAGGAGCAGGGAGCAGCTCTGGCCAGGCAGCTGTGCTCCTGGGGAACAAACCCAAGCTCTGCTGACAGCACAATCCATACAGCTTTAATAAATATCCCAGTAGGAATGTTACTGACACTTTTAACTGTGGCTAACCAAAGCGTAATGGTCTCAGAGATTGTTCCAATTAAGCTGATGACACAGACAGGTATTTTATTATTTATAAAGCCCTGGGTTTTGCAGCATAGGAGAAGGCAATCTGAGAGCATTTCCCTATTCATTACTCCAAACCTTTTCAAACCAGCATCTCTGCAAAAAATCCCTCTATGCTGGGCTTCTGCTGTTACCCCACATTAGGCTCAGTTAGGAACCACTGTGTTTGCCTCACACAGGGAATCCTTTTCCATTCCTCCAGAGACAAGCTTTCCTTCCCAAACACTCTGTGGCTGAACCAGTCCATTCAACCTGTATCAAGGAATTCTACAATTTCATTTTGCCTGCATTTTCTCAGATTTGTATGCTTAGCTGCTCTTGTCAAGCTAATATTCCAAGTTCCAGTTAAATACACTCAGCAATACAAGCAGCTGCTTCTCTTACAAATTGACCCAGGAATCCCTATTACAAGGGTTGATTCACCAGAGCAGGGTATTTCTACTTAAATAAAGTAACACAGAGAAGAATGTTACAAATATACTAAAAAGCACTAATGTCATTTGGCAGCTGAAGATTTCATTCTTTCCACAAAACATCGTGAAGTGACATTGAAACTAATCAGAAAGACTTCAAATCATGAAATTATTTTCCAGTGTTCAATTCAAATACAGAACTCTGACAAACATGTACAAACACAGCAAGATGATGAGCTGTGCAGAGCAGTGCTTACAAATCCAACCTGACTCCAGGGTGCAATGCAGGTACAATGCACACATCATGCACCCTTGCTATAAGGCATAAGTTCTGACCTTAGCCAGCTCTCAC
This sequence comes from Zonotrichia leucophrys gambelii, assembly GCF_028769735.1. Taxonomy (NCBI): domain Eukaryota; kingdom Metazoa; phylum Chordata; class Aves; order Passeriformes; family Passerellidae; genus Zonotrichia; species Zonotrichia leucophrys. The sequence goes on from NC_088185.1 coordinate 5,224,428, forward strand.
ATCCTCTTCTTTCACCTCCACCTACATCTAACTTCATGCTCATTTTTAACCTCTTTTGTCAGCTCTTGAAGCAATAGACCCAGTCGAAGAGAAGCTTTGTGCATGTCATGGATTTTTCTTCTAAACCAAAGTAAGCTCTAGTAGAAATTCAAATGGATGAGCCAGGCTGAAGGGATGATTTTAGGTGTATCAGAAGGTTACAAGACCCATACACAGGAATTAAGGAAGATTGAATTAATCATCTAAAAGGATTCAAATATTGCAAGTAGAGCAATTCCATTTCCTAACAGGAACAAATTCAAACAATTTCCCTTGCAGAAATTTCCATAATTACAAGTAATAATTATCTTCTACACTGAAATTCTGCAGTACAGCACTTACTGCAAAGGACATTCCTATCAAATGCTCTATTTAGGAAATAGAGGAGGAATATTTTTCTTGGTGAATTGTATGTTGCCATCACACTGATTAACCCACATTTCTGCTCTGCCAAAATATGCATCTATCTTTGATAACCTTAACAGAATCACCAAACCCTACTTAATGACTCTATAATTAGGTTTTCATAAAAGCCTAAAATATATGGATTTTTAGAAGTGCATGCAGAAGAAGAGAAATAGATCATATCCACAGATTACATCAAAGGAAGATCAGTTATAGCACTGCATATTGGACATTCAGTTCTGTTCTGCTGAGGGAATCAAAGGCTCCAAGACAGCATTTGGATATGCATTCCTTTTTGGGCAATAAGGACAAGTATGGCAACAGCTGCTCCAGTATTTGCAAAAACTGTATAAATGCAAACAAAATACCAGAGGTTACGAGAAACTAATATTTGCATTTGTTGCTTTTGTGCACAAGGAAAATGTCTGTCAGCTGTTCTCCTTGTGCATAAGGAAAATGTCTGTCAGGACCATGTAATGTCAGTTATTCACCATTTTTCATAAGCAAATATGTACAATCCCTCATCTCTTGTGACCAGCTGTGGGAACAGAGTCCGCTGGACTGCTGCTGCCCCCATACATCTCTGTTATCCCATAATATCCCAACTGAGCCTTCCAGCAGTACAGCAGAACATCCTGCTCCAAGCCTGTGGAAAGGGAGCACAGTGTTCACTGATCTGCAGTGATGGGCTGAGCTTGCTCAAAGCACAGCATCTTCCAGAACAAGAGTTTTCAGAGCAAGTTTATCAGAGCTCACCACTGACCCAACAGATAAACAGTATTATCAAATAATTCAGTGTGCTGAAAGACTCTAAATGGTCACAGACAGGTGAAAGTCAATCATCCATACAGCAGGAGACCCTGAAGCACAAGAGATGAGAAAGGCAACAGCAATTTGATAGCAAGAGATAAAATAACATTTTGGGGGACTGTCCCCTCAGAAGATGCTGGGTCTTTGCTGTACACAGTACAGAAAAAGAGCTTGCAACACCAAGCAGGTGTCAGGTATCTTACTATGCCCATAAGAGTGGAAGTGAAGATATAGAAACTCATATCAGATATAAAAAATGTTAGACGATGCACTATAGTTACAAAGTGCACATTTCATCACAGAAATCTGTGAGAAATGGGGTAAGACCTATCAGGATTTTGCAGAATTTTCTACTGGAAATATTCAATTCAGCCCTGCTCCCACCCAGTCAGCCTCCCCCTCAAGGAGGTGCCCTCAGGCTCTCCCCTCTCTGACAGCAGCTTTTTGATTTCAGTCATTGTTAAGAGGAAGGCAGGACACTGGTCCATCCCAGCAGAACAACAGATTACCAGCTCAGATCGCTATGAATTCAGGCATAACATCATTCCAGAGCCAAGGACTGGATTGCCTTAAATGGAAAAGATCTGCAATATTTAACAGGTCAGGAATACTATCCTTTTCTGTTTTTTTAAGCATATAAGAGGGTAGATTTAGATTTTAAAAGTCTCTTAAAAATATAAAATAGGAAAGCTCATGAATACTTCTTTGATAAGTGCCAGTTATGAAAGTGGGGAAAGAAGCAAGGGTGAGAAAGGAAAAGAAGAAAAAGGGGGGAAAATATTTTTAAAAAATTAATTTGCTTATTTTCACCTAATATGAACAGAATTCTGGAAAATCAGTTTGACTTTCCAGCTTAGAAAAATCATGGTATTTGGCACATCAACAAACCCTCATGCAACCAATCCCAGTGCTGCCCATCACCTGCCAGCCTGCCCAGAGAAGGAAGGACACCAAGGTCAGCTGAGCTCATGCTCCTCTGCAGGAATGATCAGCCTTGCAAGCATTCCCCAGCCCTTTCCACAGCATAATCCATTTCACCCCACAACACAGAGTGAAAAAGTGACTTTTACACCAATGGCCCACCCAGGGGCCTGCCCATTCCATTCCCCATGGAAAAGGACTCCACAGCCTGTGACATTTTAGCTGCAGCACAATACAGATTGCAATCACTGTAGATTCCCCACAGTGCTTGCTTGTAAGAGTCACACAGACATCATTACTGACAAGAACAAGGTCACAAAAAGGTATTTCATTGTTTCTAGTGAATAACAGAGGTTATCCCAGGAACCCAAACACTCCCATTCAACCCCATTTCAGCTCCAAATGGCACAGCAAGAGAACAGCTCCTCTCCCATGGAGAACATGATGTGTGTGCCCAGATTCAGTAGCAGCAGGAACAGATGGAGCCAGGAATGGTGGCACAAAGTTACAGATTACAAGGAAAAAAAACCATAAATCTGAGCTTTTGGATCCTACTATTACACAGTGACCAAGATGAAATGCACTAATCCAGTCTCCAGCACATACTGAAAATACAAACAGAGGACTTGGACATACCATAATATACACATTCAGATTTCAAAAAACAAATACAGATCTCCAAGAGAGTAACTTATGGCAGAGAGATAATCAGATTTGCATGAATTTCCTAAGAGCATATTTTCTTCTGTACTCCAGGAAAGCTGAAGAAGCTGTTTGTACACAGAGCCATTACACATGAATGAATCTTCTTACAGAAATGTTCTTGGTAAATATGGCTAACTTGTGGCAGTCAGGAACAAAGGGATAGCTCAGCTCAGCCCTGTGTTGCTATTGATGATTTACTGAATGCTTCATGACATCCACACCCACCACAGTCAGTTCAGGTTTTGTCCAGCATTTAGTCACAGAATTGATTAGCAATTGACTCCTCTGTGCAATTTTGTTTAGTATCTAAACCAGCTGCTGTTATCAGGCTCAAGCAGGCAGAATTTCCCACACTACTCCTACATATAAACAAGGTACATTTCATAAACATGAAGCACCACTTCATACAACTTGCTGGCTTGAACAGTTTGGAAAGAAGGGCTCTCATCTGAACTCCAGTACCCCATCAGGCACTCACAAGTATAAAGATATCTTTATTATTATCCACAGATTCACTATTCTGCATCACCAAACACAACCACACCACCATCCACACCATTCTTTTCTCCTCTTAGCCCAGAGCAGCAGCAAACCCTGGCCAACAACAGGTCAGAGCAGCCCAAGGCAAGTCCAGGGCAATGGGATCCAGCAAAAATCACCATTTCACTGAGGAGGGAGCCAATTGAGCCATCATCCCGTGGGCAGCAGACGTGGCTCTGCCTGGAGCCAAAGAATCTTCAAAAAGAGGTGTTGATAAGGGAAAGATTTCGTTTCAGAACTACAAAACTGCCAGCATGCCCTCAGTGAGAGATGGAAGAGATCATCAGAGAAGGGAACAGAGGTGGGGAAGGTCTGGAGCAAATCTGATGAAGAGCAGCTGAAGGAGTTGGGCAAGCTCAGCCTGGAGGAAGTTTGGAGGGGATCTTCTCCCTCCCTACAACTCCCTGAAAGGAGTAGCCTGAAAGTTGTAGCCACCTGAGGGTTATTCTCCTGATGACAGGACAAGAGGTAATGGCCACAAGTTATAACAGGGAAGGTTTAGTTGGATATTATTGAAAATTTCTTCATGGAAAGAGCTGTCCAGCCCTAGCAAGGCTGCCCAGGGTAGTGGTGGAGTCATCATCCCTGTAAATGTTCAAATCCATGTGGATGTGGCAATGGGATACATGCTTTAGTGGTGAACATGGTGATGCAGGGTTGACAGTTGGACTTGGCGTCCAAACATAACAATTCTATGAAATTCCTAAAAACTGAGCTCCTGAACACACTGACATGGCTGATTTTATGCTTTTCAAAAAATATGATCAATGTAATGAATCAGTCATGGCTGCAGCCAGACCCTGTATAATTCCTGGCTCCTGAGACGCTGTCAGTGCAGTTGTGCTCACCCAAAGGCAGGGGATGGAATTCCAGCCTGACTTCCCAAGGCAACAGACTCACACACTGCCCTGGCAGCCCCTGGCTCCTGGGCCCAGTGCCTGCATCCCAGGGCACTTGGCCAGCATGGACCTTGCTCTGGACTGGAAGACAAGGATGCAGGGGGAACCTGGAAGGAAGTGGAGCCAGAGGTGAGTCACCAAGGTCCACAGGAAAAGAGTCTTTATTAGTTCTGATGCTTGTGGGAAAATATCAGTAAACAACAGTCATTTTTTTAAGCTTAAAAACACACATGGTTTACAACAGGAGTATTTCAGCCACAAGCAAATTCAGTTTTTCACTTGCTGAAGGCAAGAGAACTGTTACACATTCCAGGCAATAGCTGTATTTGTGAATCACCAGACAAAGGAGCATACTCGAGGGTTACACACAGGACTAATAAACTGCATGAGATTCTACACAGCACTGTTTCACAGCTGTAAAAGCAAATATCTTTCAATGAGCAAAACACCTAAAACATTTAATAACAAAAACATGGGTAAAGCCACAGAACACAAGCATAAACAAATAAATCAAGGGAGACTCCCGATTCAGTGAAGCAGCACAAGCATTCAGCTCCTATTTGGGTATTCTCACAGGGACCAGGCAGGGAACTGACTTCTCAGAAGTCACTTGAGGAAAGGACCAGCAGTACCAGGGGCTGTGGTGCCACTCAGAGCTGCCCTGTCTCATTTTCTGTGCCACTCAGAGCTGGGGCAGCAGAATCCCCTGCGTGGTGTGCACAGCCCCTTTGCTGAGGCTGCCGCGAGCAGCACATGACGGCAGCGCTGCAAGGGCAGCGGGCCAGCAGAAATCCCAGCCGTGCTCACGTGAGGCTGCTGGCAGCTCAGCCTGAGGAACCTCTGCTGAGATTCCCTGGGACTACAGCTGAACACACAGCCTACCCCAACACGAACACAGTGTGCATCACATCACATCAGGAACAGGAATTATTTTTTGCTCAGGCAAGCCTGACAGCTCAGAGGAGTTCAGTTGTCTCGTGTACCCTCTACACAATCAAATTTGGTTGCCCAAAATCAACTCGATTTGGACACAGACAATAATGCAGAGGAAAAAAAAGAACCATCTGACATGGTGATTTAAGCATAAGTGGGTGAGCCAATACTGCCGAGTGAATCCTGACACTCTGAACAGAATCTTCCAGAGCCGAGGAGTCCAGCCAACAGCCAAGAATAATATTTCAGTGGTTCAGTCAATACAGCTGTAACCATGGCCTGGAGGGGTTTCCACAGCCATAACCACAGGAGTGACTGCACATTCGCTTGAAAATAGTAAAAACAGACATTTAAAAACCTACAGCTTGTAGACATCTTAAAACCAGTTTGAAAGGAGGCACAGAGGGACCTGAAAAATGCACCAACACTCCCACCAAGCTTGACTGTCATCTGTTTATCCTTCTTACAAGACAATGACTCGAAATAAGAACTCCTCTCACTAGGTACAATCACTTGCTTGAAAAAAAACTGAAGGAAGAGCTTCAGACTAGCTGAAAAGAGATGAGGCAGCCGTGTACAAAGCCTGAGTGATCAGCCGGAGCTGCAGTGGCACAAGGCACGTTCCAACCAGGACAGTCTAACACCGTTTATTCGCGTCTCACACTCACAGCCAGAGACACTCTCATGCCTTTCACATATGATTCCGATTTCTTCCCTGATGTAAGACACAGTATCACACAACATGCTACAGAAGGAGCCCTGCTGGTTCAAGCAGGCTTTCCCAAACGAGAAAAAAAAACCAACTAAAAACCAAACAAAAAACTAAATCGGAGAAAAAAAAAGAAAATAAAAAGTTTAATAGTCCACAGCTGCCAGGAGCAAAGGGTCACTGCCGCAGAGGGGCGGCACAGCCCACTCGCTTTGCTGGGCTTTCCCTTCAAAGAATATCCATAAAACGCGCTGCCAAGCGCCACGGAACAGCGTCCTGGCCGCGGCCCCGCACGGACCCCGCGCTCCGCCCGGGCGGGCCCTCCGCGGGCACCGGGAGCCGCGGCCGTGCCGGGGCGCGGCCCGAGCGCCGCCCGCACCTCCGAGAGCTCCCTTCGGGGCCGGGGCAGCGCCGAGGGACCCCGCCGGCACTCACCTTCTTCCGGGGCTGCCATTTCATCATATTTGTAGAGCGGGGACGTGCAGCATCAAGGTGGCGCTGGGGCGGCGGGCGCAGCGGGGCCGCAGCCCGCGGTCATGCTGCCCGGCCCCGCCGCCAGGCCCGCGCCGCGTCCCGCGGGACAGCAGCCGGCCCGGCCGCGCGGGCCATGGGCGGGGGCTGGGCCCAGCCGGCGGCTCCGCCCGCACCGGTCACGCCCGGGGCCCGCGGGGCGCGGCCGCTCCCGGGCGCATCGCGGGCGGCGAGACCCGAACCAGGACACGGCCCCGGCCCGGCCCGCCCGGCGCGCGGCAGCTCAGGGGCGGCACCCGCCCGGCCCCGCCCCCGCCGCGCGCCGGCCCCGCCCCCGCCGCACTCGAGCGGGCACGGACGCACCGGGCCGGCAGGGGGCGCTGCCAGCAGGAGCGGCTCTGGCGCCCCCTGTCGGTGTCACCCTGCACAAGGGGGACAGCCCGGGTGGCACCGGCACATGGGGACAGCCCCCAGTGTCAGGGGCACACGGGAACAGCCCCTGTGCCCGGGCACGGAGACATCAGGGCACGGGGACAGCACCCTCGTGTCAGGGGCACACGGGGACAGCCCAGCACACGGGGACAGTCGCTGTGTCCTGCACACAAGTGAGCCCCGGGCACACGGAGGAGCAGCAGGAAGGGCTGTGCAGCCCCAGCTCTGCCTTCTGTTCACGTCTTTTCCATGGCGCTGTTGCTGCCAGGGCTGGGCACTGTGGCCATCTCCAAGGAGCCGGTTATTCCAACATCACACAGCTCCAGCCTGAGCTCTGGGGCTGTTTTGAGGCTGCTCTAATAGGCTCAAGAGAGTTATAAATCCTTAGGGTATGAACACAACAGTTTAACTCCGGGCTTACATTGCTGAAATGGTGCAGAGGTGTAGTTTTCATTGCTGTGGGAATGATCAACAAGCAGCATCTCGGAGGTAAACAATAAACGTAATGGCAAATGTAATATCAAAACACAGGTCAAAAAATATTCACTGCCAAGTCCCTTGGAAATACAGCACTTGCTTCTTTCCTCCTCAGTCCCAAAGGACAGCATGCCTTGGGTCTCAGGGAGACCAGAGCACTGACAGGGGTATTTCAGATCCAACCCTGATGTTCAGATGCCACTCCCTTCCACAGTGACACAAAACTCAGACATAGACCCAAAGCTGCTTTCAGCAGGTCCCATCTTGTCCCACTACCTTCAAACATGAGCTCTGTGTTTCTGTTCCCACACCTTCCCCTGGATTACTGACAGTGCACATGGCAGCACGGAGTGAAAAGTGAAAAATAAAGCTTTGAAATGCAGCAGGGACTGAAAAGAACAGGTGTGGCCTGGAACGGGAACTCCTGCTGGTTTTACTCCTCAGAGCTAGTGTCTCACAGAGCTCTGCCCTTCAGCAGAGCAGTGGGCCCTGGAACTCAGATTCCCATACATTGAAAAACTGGTATTGACAATTCTGAAGAGTTCTGTGCATAGCAGTTGGTTCCTGAGTCAAGAAAATAAGTACTCAGCATCAGACAATGCCATTCTCCACGTGGCTGTCAGAAGGAAGCTTCATCAAATTCACACAGATTACAAAATGTGGTGTTTTGACATAATCAACAGGAGGTTTTTGAAATTCTTCCCAAGTAAGGATAATTAAGTGGAAGCAATGCAGGAGCTGTCATGAGAGACTGTAATGTTACAGTTAATGGCTTAAACATTGTTATGAAGGACTTTCTGTCCATTATGGCAACACTGTGTAAAGAAGCTGAGACCACCAAAGCTCACCCCTCCCTGGATGTGACTCCTGACTGAAACATAAGGGAACTGGAGATAAGATAAAGGTGATACCATTTCCAATCATCTCAGGTCCAGTGACAAGGAAATACAAAACAAACATATTTTATTCCTTTCGCTACTTTAGAATGAATAATGGTCATAATTTTGGCCAGTTAGCACAAAATAATCCAGCACAATGACAGCCTACACCAATACTTTCTATTTTTTTACTTTCCTTGATTTACTGCTGTTTTTTAAATTTGCATTGTAGATCTGACAGTCCAGTATATGGTCCTCCTTTCCTACACTCAGTGAACACCAGAAGCAAGCTGTGCATTATTAGACATATCTGATAGCTCTCAATCTTACAACTCAATGGATAAAAAACCTTTTAAGTATCTTCTTCAAATTAATCTTTGGCAAGATTTGTCTGATGTATTACCACATTTCTTGCATAATCCTTTCTTTTCAATAAATTCTAAGTTGATATCTTTGTTACACTTTGAAATTCCCTCTGCTCAACTCAAGTAAGCATCACCCAGAAACAATCACACAGTGCAAATAGGAAAAGGTCCTGTTGGAGATGGTTTGTTGAGCAGTTTGCAGGTCAGGCTATCCAAGCAGAATGAGAATTCAGTTCATTGTGTCACTCTAGTTAGATAGCAGCTAAATTGGCCAGTGCTCAGCAGGTCCATGAAGACTCAGAGTACCAACCTGCACTTCCCTGGCAGTGTGAGATGCCAGCACTTCAGTAACACCCACACAGCCAGAGCATTGCAGAACAAGCTCCTAACAGCTGAGTCCCCCGGCAAATTCATGAAGGATAATGAAATCAAGTCCTTTTATTTCTGAATTTATTAAAGCAGCTTTCAATTCATTACACAGTGCTTCTGTGTCTGTCACTTTTCCCCCCTCCAGCCAGAGGGCTGAAGGCAGACACAGCACCTCACAAGGGTTTACAGATGAGACTCTGCATGAGTGACTGAGCTACAGCAGCTGCTGTAGCTGCAAAAGGGAAAAAGGAGTTCAGAAAATTCTGCTCTGGGAGGAGGGAACTCCCTTCAAGTGCAGGAATTCTCTCTTAATTACCAGACCAAGTCTTGTGACACAACTCCATCTATTTCACACCCTTCAGGAAATAAAAGGTCAACACTCCATCATTATCCATCCTTTGGTGTTTCAAATGAAAGCCCTACTCCATGCCTTGGAAAAGAGAAGGGAAAATGAGGGATAACAGGGGGAAGAGAGGTGATAATCAGAGAGAGAGAGAACACAGTGCCCTCAGTGCCTTGTTCCATCACCCTTCCCTTTACAGCACAGTGAGAGTCTCTACTGGCACCTCAGTTGTGACTATTATATAAACATGATGTGCTGTGAAATATCTGTGTGATAGTTCTATGGCAAAATGTATTTCTGTACTTCAATGGATAGGAAACATATCCTAAATTTTAACTGCATCTTACCAAGGAAGGTGTTTGCCTTCAGAACTGCTGAGACTCTCTTATTGGCTTTGGAGGCTTCAGTTCTACCCTTACATGATCCTGAGCAGAAAACCATGTTTGGGACCTGCTTCTAATTATGACTTGCCCCTCCTTTTTTCCATAGGAAGTACAATTACTGCTGCTATGGAGACAAGTGTAATTCAGGCAAGATGTGGGTCAAAGCAATACTTGGAAGGCAAAGATTCACAGAAAAGCAAACATCCTTTCTGCTATCTGTGGGTCTTCTCCCAGTCTTCCCTTGCCAACCTCCATCACCATCTGCTGTCTCAGGTAAGGAGGAGCCAAATAAATCACCTGTAACACCTGGAAGTTCTCACCAGGAGAGCTGCTCTTCCTCGCTTGCCCCACCTTACCCAGTGACTCCAGCTATTCACAGGATCTGCCAGCACTCACATCTTCAGTGTCTCTGTGGGCATAACAGCCTCAAATAAGCTCTTACTAGTCCAAAATGGGAGATTTACATTAATTAGTGCAAAAGGCTATACAAATTTAAATAATTTTTAAGGTATATTTACAATGTTATCAGGTTCCTGAACCAAAACACTGCTTTTATTTCCAAGATTGTCCCCTCTGCCTGCTCCTCAGAGTACACCTTAAACACATTCCTATGCATTATTTCCAAAAAACCCAGTTGCAAGCTGTATTATCTTACATGCAGACACTAGTGAAATTGAAAACAATCTTGCCCTTCCTGGTATGATGCTGCTTGGACTAAATGCTTGAGATGATCACTTGCTGGAAGAGGCAATTGATTCAAAGGAAAGGTTTGTGTTGAAATGAAGGAATTCTGTGAATTTCTGAATATGAAATAACATCAAGCAGGATAGAGGATGGCTGTGATACCTTTAAGGACACTCTTGCACTGAGGAAACAGATCCATCAATGCACTAGAGGTACCAACCAACTCCCAAACCCCAGCAGCAAATTAAATGTGAAACCTTTCAATTATGGTTTAAAATCACATCCCCACTTAAGACACTTCTCCTAAAGAGGTGGATTTCAGATACACCTGACAATGACATGAAGAAACTGAAAGGTAATATAAATTAAAGTCAAACTTATTGCTTTGACAATTAGCTCTTCTGGAGCTCACAGGTGAGCAGGGAGGGAGTTTGAGCCTGGTGACATACTCTGCACATTAAATTTGTCCTGTTTTCAGGATACAGAACATACCTTCTCAATTTAAAGAAATCATAGGAGCATATGCAAAGTTTTAATAAAAATTCTTTTTTAACTTTGTCTGAAAGGGCTACACAATAAAACTATTGTATTGTAAAGGATCTGTTTTGTCTATTTTAAATTCTTCTCCCACACTATGGAAATGTAAGCATGTTACCCAAGCTATCCTACACCTGAGCCCTGAGACACTCAACAAAAGATCCTGTAACTGTCAGAAACAGCCCTTAAAACTCCCCAAGGACTCTTCTCTTACTGATTTAAATGATAGGCAGTTCACCTGCTGAACTTCCTTGTAAAATGTGTACCAGGAATTTTGTTTGTGTCTGTTCACATTTTCAGTCAGGACTGTATGAATAAGAGATGTGACACAATTTATCCATATGCAGCACCATATCTTCCCGAAGCACAGCACGCTGTATCTCACAGCTGCCCTTTTCACTGCTGCAGCAGGAGGAGAACAGAGGAAAGAAATAAACTGAACTCCTCTACAATGACAGAGTGTCTACAGACAGCCAGTGAACCCTCAAAACCAGAATCAGATAAATCTTCTTCAGAAAGACAGATGTTCAAGGAGCAACTCCTTCTACAGCTAATCTGAAGAATACCTTGTCACTGTCATGTCAGAGATAACCATTTCAAAAGTGGGAAACAACCTTAAGGTGTTGTAAAACTCTACAGCATCACTGAAATCATTGGAGCAGAGACAATTTGGCCTCTCTGAGGAGTCACATCTAAGATCCTTAGAATAGAAGAGATCCAGTTGGGAGGGACCTGAAACAACCACCCAGTGCAGTTTGCTAAGGAGAAGCATCTCCAACCCAGCACTACAATGAAGGTTTCTGATGCAATTTTAGTTAGCTTAACTACTAAAAACAGTAAAATCAGGAGAGCTCACCAAAATAGCAACTTGAGACCCTGCCAGTGACCAAGGCAGCCCCAATTAATTTTATCCTACAGCAGTGAAGCCAGCACACAAGGCTCAGTCAGAACCTGAATTCAATGGCATTTTTCTGCATAAAGTTCTGAGAGCATTTAAGAATAACCAGGACAGCTGTTGGCTCCAGCCTAAAAATGCAGAACACATCTGTTTAATTTACCTTCATGTGCTCAAGCATCCAGCACTGAAAAAGCAGAAGGTTTAAAGAGGTACTAAAATTTTTCTCTGTGGAGAAACAGAAGGAGACAACCATGCAGCAGTTTCCATTCATGCCTGACAGGAAAGGTGTGGGGTGAATTATTTGCAAGAACCAAAAATAAAAAAATATTCCATATGCATCTACATAAAAATGTTTACTGATGATAAGAGATTGGTTTAAAATACTTTTTTGAAGGTTATGTAAATGGATGTTAATTACTAGATATTAGATTACTCCATAATCTATTTTTGCAATTAGCATCTTTGCTTACTGAAGTTTTATTACAAAAGGTGACCCCACAGCAGACCCAGAAGCACAAACCCAGTCTTGAAACCTGTACTCACTTCACCTTTCTTTTTCTCCAGCACAGATTTTTCCATTTAAAAAAGTGATATTAGCAGCAGATATTTTAGAAATTGAGGCTTTTTGCACAGGCACAGGGCACACAGGAAAAAATGACATTATCTGCTTTCCCAGAATGTCTCTGCTGATGTGTCTGGACCCCTTGGAACAAGGACTCTGGTGTCACCCACATACCCCAAAGCCCAGGCCCCACCATGCAGCAGAGAAAACTCAATTAGAACTGAAATGTAATTAAGTACTTATAGCTGGAAAAAAGATTGAGGTAAGTATTTTTAACATGATACACTGTAGCGTTGACTGCAGGTTCTGAATGCGAATCAGAAATATTCTAAAAAAGAAGTGTGGGAAGGAATTACCTGAATGAAATAAGCAAAAATAAGAAAGGGGAAGAATTATCCAAAAAACTTTTGAATTTATTAAGGTCTAGGAGGAATGGAAAAGATTCAACAGATCTTGAATTACCCTGCTACACACAATGCCTCCTTTATATGCTGCATGTACCAGCAATGACAGACAAAAGAGACACAAATTGGTTTGATATTCTCTCTGCCTGGGCACAGACTTTCACTGCTCAACACAACATCATAGCAGGCTGTCAGAAATGCAGTGATTGTCAGGTTTTCACTTTGCTACCAAACCATCATTCTACAAACATCAGAGTAAGGTAAAATGCTGCCAATAAGCTCATATTTACACTTCAGAGAAGTGTGCTGTTATTCTTCTCCTTCTAATTAAGTTGTATAAAAGCTTAGGCCTAATTACCATGACTTTAATGTCCTAAAACTGAAACAGTTTTACAATGGTTTATTCCAAATAATTCAACAAAACCCAATAAAATAAAATAAAATAAAATAAAATAAAATAAAATATAAAATAAAACATGAAATAAAATATAAAATATAAAATATAAAATATAAAATATAGAAAAATAAAATAAAATAAAATAAAATATAAAATATAAAAAATAGAAAAATAAAATAAAAATTAAAGAGCTCTTGTTGCTAGCCTCAACTGAAGTGATACAGGAACCCCATATCAGACACACAAGCTGGTCCCTAAATCTAACAGCCTGGCCTATTAAATCTGATTTTTTCTGCTGGGGTTCCTGATCATTCTAAGAGAACAGACAAAATCTGGGAACATACCTCTTGTAGATCCATCTTCTACAACATGAAGAAGACAGCAAATGGTGCATCTTGTTTATGAGGAAGAAAACTCCTTTCTGATGCCACTTGTTAGAAGTTTATGCCTTGAAGTCTGGGAGCAGTAACCACACCTATCCAAGCACAGGGGCACTTACAGGGCTGTGCCCTTCCTTACTAAAACAGCCCAGAACACAATTTGCCTCCTGAGTTTTCCATGGCTTGCTGAGGCCAGGGTCTCACTGCCAGCATGGCAGAAATGCCTGGGCATCCCAGACAGGAGGAACCAGATCCCTGCTGTGGTACAGTCTCTGAGCTCAGCAGAATCATTTCTACTCAACAAGTGCACAATAAGAACATTCTGGCAACTCACAGATCTCACATTCCTCTGAGAGGAACCATCAGAGCACCCTTAAGCAGATTCCTCAGGATGGCACAGTTCCAAAGATTCCAGAGTGGCAATTTACCTCTGTGACAACCACAGGAGACTTCTTTGTAGTCTTGTACACAGACCAGCAAGATCATAATACTATTAGCTAGCAGTGATCCTTTTAGCAGGAAAAACCATCAGTAAACACAAAAAAATACATAAAACAGAAAAAATCTCTCAAGCTTGAAATGTTCCATTTGGATAAAGAATTCCTGACTTTCTGTAGGCGTTCTCCTGTTGCTGCCTTCCAGCATCTCCCCTCCTCCCTTTAATTAGAGCCTGTGCAAAAGGAGGGAGAAGCAAAGCTATATTTAACTCTCTCTACACCAATGACCAGATAATATATTCTGTACTGAATAAAAATATTTTTAGTTGAACTCAAAATCCATGGGGAAAAAAATCTAGGAAAAAATCCCATATTTTCACCCTGAAATACAGAAAAGCTTAAACCCACCTTTGGCTTTATTGCATGTGAAACACTGTTGGGTAAGAGATTCAAATAATTCCTGGAGGCCAGTTAATCTGCAGAGACAGCTGAGGATCAGTAAAGAGAGCAAAGTCCGGCACCAGAGCCTCTGCTGGAATGTGGAACCATCCTTAATAGGAAGTACAAGTGAAAATTGTGAAAACTGGAATAAAGAGATTCCTTTGATTCTCCTCTGCTGCAAGTAACTCCTAGGAAGAAGCCCTCGGTATGTTTTCTGCATAAAACAGGAATTTCTCCGAGCTCATCTCAGAAAAACACTTGGAAAGGCATTCTACACAGGTTGCTCCCAAGAGCAGAACTTGGGCTCCAGGACTGAGAAACCCCATGGAGTGTATTTGTAGTGTGCACAGAGCGTGGCTGAGCCCCGGCTCAGCACAGGACATTTCTCAGCATCTTTCCAAAGCTGCTTTTTCCATTTTTCAGAGCGCACATCTGGCAGCGCCGCGGCGCGAACAGCAGTTCCTGGCTCTCGGTGCATGTGCTCTGCATCCCATGACATCATGCACTCCTCAGCCTGCCAAGGAGCAGGCTCTGCTCTACAGACCACCAAAACACAGCCCCAGCAGCCCTGTGGGGAACAGGGATAACTTCCAGCCCCAAAAGTTTTCCCCTTGCAAAATCTTGTTCGGTGTTTCATCTGTTGTGCTGCACTCTCTCCCACTCACATCCATTACTCAAAAGCAGTTTTCAAATCATTCCTAAATTGCTTCTATTCTATCCTGCCTGTAAAGATATTTTCTTTGCACAAGGCTGTAACTACTCAGTTACTTCTCAGCAGAACCCTTTTTCCTTTTATTCACAGTGGAGTTTTAACTCTTTAACAACCCAAAAACTTGGAAATCTGTATTTCCCAAAGAAACCTCCCTTTGTTTTTCTTTGCTCTGGGTAATAGTAGGTGGCACTGTACAGATTGATTGTTCTCTGGAGATGGGATTAATGGCTCATCTTGTGTCATACTCATTACTTAACACTGCCTCAGCAGCACAGAAGCTCTCTGGCACACTTAAGAAAATAGGTTCTACATTGTAGGGCAAATCAGAAGAAAAATAATTCTATTCCCTGAAAAATGTTCATGTTCAAAATCTTTCAAAACCATTTAAAGAAAGGCAGACAAATGCCAAGACCAAAGATCCATGACTTACACACTTATTGGTGGAGAGATCTGGAGCCAAGAACTGCTGCACGATTAGACCCTGGAATTTACGAAAACTGGCTCTCTGCTCCAACTCCTGTTATCAATCCCAAACCAATCAGCCAGAAGGAAATAGTCACACAGATACTGCAGCTTGGTCATGAAGTCACAATGAGAGATAAGACTGCAAGATTTCCCTGCAATAATTTCACTAACAGAGGTGAAAAACAAGGTCTCTAAACCTGATTCCTCTTAAATAGGGTTTAATTGTCAAAGGGTGGAGAAAAATTGCAACAGATTAATATTTCAAAATGACAAATTTCAGTTTTCTTCTCATGCAAAGTGGTCTCGTGCAAAAGAGCCAACTCACTCATCAGGCAAGGGTCACTCAGAGGTTATCCACAGAAACAGGACACAGCAGAAGCCAGGTCTGTCACAAATTACCAGGCACATTGGCTCAAGGCAGCAGCAGCCCATAAATCCATTTCTCCCAAGCCAGTACTTGCATTTCTAGATACAGTGATTCCACTGACATCTCCTTTGCTTGCCACCAGAGCATTTCCAGATATCAGTCTAATGTTCCAGAACAGAAAAAATGAGGGCACTTGAATGATTTCAAGTCACTGCACTCTCAAATGAAAAAGCAATTTTTTCCTATTGCCTGCCCCCCTGACTGAAGGTTCTCAAGCCCAATTGCTGTGTTTGGCATCAGGTAATGCACTCAGTAATTGTGGCTACTGCCACTCACTTCAGAGCACTCTTGGAAAGGTCACCCAGTAAACACCCTTGAATTTCTTTACATCCAGTACTATAATTAAACAATAATTTTTATTTTAGTACTTTTTCCAGTGACAACCAGTGTTTAAGTATTTTTTTTACATTAATAAAGATTAAAACATGCTATATACACATAACTATGTGTTTCTCACACTGAAATGTATGCTTTGTTTATACTACCTTTTCCCCTGAAAATATCTCAGATTAATTAATTGCCACATATGATACTCCAGGGATAATGTATTTTTCTTTTTACTTTCGGTAGGGAAATACATGGTAAAAAGAGAATCCCAACTGTAGATAAAGTAAAAGACCTTAGAAATATCATATTTAAAAAACACTGAAGAAGGAAGAGTCAATGATCCTTTTAGCAGGAACTCCTCTTCTGACTGTTACAGGGTGGTTTGTTTTGACTCAGGGAGTCCCGAATATTTCTGGTTCTTCCTCACTTGCAACAGCAATGCAAGGAAATTCATGTTCCTGAATTTCAGTTCTGTGTCTGTTTTCATGGCAAGTTATTCCTGACAGAATCTTTATAGCAGCTTTAAAGAAAAGTTATCCTGTGCTCATAAAGATGGAGCACTAATGAGTTTCATTAGAATGCAGTGCATCAGCCCTAGATTGAGACATAGCCCCACATGATTAATTACCCTCTTGGAATTGCTACAGCAAAACAGAGAGGGCTATCAAGGCTGTCCTTCAATAGCTGAGTCCACCCACCTTCTCCACCTTCTGAAGAGGTGTTCTCCTTCCTGCAGCTCGGCCACCACTGTGACAGCTGTGGGTGCTGCCAGTGCCAGCTCAATAGATGATAATCTTAATCCATCATCTTCTCTATTAGCAATTACCCTTGCTCATTTCAACAGCAAGGTCAGTCTTATTTAGCATATTTATCTTTCAGGAAAGTGTCAGTGTTCTAAGCATGAGTTTTTCAGCCTCAACTACTATTCAGTTATGTAAAAACAGGAATCTTCTTATTTCACAGCTAAGCTTATAATCATGTCAAATCAAACTAACTCAAAAATTATCTCAATTACTCCTTTGAAATGCATCAGCCAATTCCCCAGTTCACCCAGTTACAGCAGCATCAAAAAACTAGAGCTGAAAATGTATTTACTTGATTTTTACTTTTCAGAACATCTTGAAAAGAGATTTGACTGCAAAGATAACTGAAACCTATTTGCAAAGCAGACTGCATGTAAACCTACAGCTGTTTAAAGTTTATTACCTTTATTATAAAGGCATTATCTTGAAAGCTGTCACTTTCTGTAGCTCTGAGATGCCCCAAATGAGGGTTTAGCCATGAAATATTAGGCACCTGAACACACTGTCCATGTGCTCCTCAAACATTACAACCAGCAAACTGCATGAAGGATCTCAGCACATGTCCAAGCCAGGCACCAAAATTAAAATTTTTCAGTTATAAAATCTCTTCCATATCTTGTTGTATCAAAGCTTGTTCCAAAAACCATACACCTCCTAGAGATGCACATTTGCTTTAAAGACATTTAGACTTGATGGTCTCCAAAGGTGCCATCCCACCCAAGCCATTTCATGTGAATTCTGTGTTACAATAAGCACAGAATATGGACTTGAAGCTCCCAAAGGATTGAGTCTTGCATTGGTAGGAACAACAGAAATTTCACAATAGTCCTTCAAGGGTGTGCACTCTAGAACATTCCTGTGACAGGTGGCAGAGGCCCCTCAGTGACCTCACTGTGTGTGTGGCACAGCATGGCTGGGATGTGGACTGTGCTCACACATTCTGTTATTTCTCATATCAGCACCTCCATGCCACTTAAGATTCTTGTCTCTGAGGGTGGGGAGGCCCTGGCACAGATTGCCCAGAGCAGCTGTGGCTGCTCCATCCCTGGAAGTGCCCAAGGCCAGGTTGGATGGAGTTTGGAGCAACCTGGGACAGTGGGAGGTGTCCCTGCCCATGGCAGGGGGCTGGAACAAGCTGGCTTTAAGTTCCCTTCCACCCCAAACCCTTCTGTGATTCCAGGAAAAGCACTGCTAAACCCTGCTATGGCTCTCAGCAGCTGCCAAAAAGCTGCAAGCCATACCAGCCCCATTTCAGCTCTTCCATTTGTAACACTTCTAATGAGCAGATGGTTAATTTTTGTGAGCAGGGAATAAGTAACAAAACAACTTTTGTTGTGCAAGTGTCCCAGGGTCCTTTAGGTTATAAAAACCAGTTGTTCTGGATATCTGCTTAAATTTTTGACTGCAAATTTAGCCTTCTCTAGATTATGAGACAAATGTTCATATCCTCCATTTGTTTTCAGGTAAAATAAAAACTTGCCAGACATTGTTCAAGGCTTTTTAGCTATTTAGAAGTTGGAAAATACTTCAAGAGTAAAAAAATTTTATTGTGCCTGTTTCCTGTCTATTTCCAGCAATAAAATTTTTGTACCTCTAGATCACAAACAGTATGTGCTTCTCCACCTTTATTATTGCAACCTCACTAAAAATCAGCAGATGGAATTCCCACACAACTGTGAGTACCTGACCTTCAGAGCCAGTTCCTCAAACACAACCTCAGGCTGGAACTGAAGGCTACACAATACTCAAAGTGTGATTGTTTGAACAATCCTACTGCTCACTTCAGAGGCCAAGGGACTGGGGAAACCCCAAAGAAAGGAAAATAACTACAAAACAAGCTTTCTTTATGTTGTACTGAGAGAATTTTTGGGGGTTGTAGCACTAGAGAGATTCACAGAGATACCTAAAGTAAAATGTAAACACTGCTTTCTTTACCATGGTAGAAAGCAAAAAATTCAGTTAAATATACACAAAAGTCCTTCAGAAAACTCAGCATTTGAAAGATCACTGCATTTACCTTCCTGGCAAAACTGTCTTTAACTGAGATTCACAGAATGGAGAATTGTAGATCTGCTACATTCAAGTTGCTTCTTTATGTTCTACAGTGTGATTTTATGAAACATGAATTCACAGAAACTGCAGTAAATTTTTAATTAGTGAAATACAGATGGTTATTTTCATACCAATTTTAGATTTTCCTGGTTTTATGAAGCACCAACCAAACCCAACACAATGTGCACCATATTTACAAATGCTTAAAAATATTTATAACACCAGATATGATTTATCACTGTACTTAACAGCACTGAGCACTCTAAACTAACAAACAATAAAAACTACATTTTTGTGATTTTTTTTCTGTTTAGTACAAACAAAATTTAATACAAAATAAAATAAAAACCAATTTTAAATACAAACAATTTTGTGTGGGGACACAGAAGAAAAAAGAACAAAAGCATTAGTATTTGGGAGGAGAAATTGTGTGAGAGCACCAGAGACAATGGATGTGTGTGAGCCAGGAGTGAGTTGCTGGTTTGGATCATTAACTGAGAGCTCGCTGCTGCTCCCTCTGCAGACTCCAGGATCAGAATCCTCACTCAGTGCAGTGTGAGATCAAGCAGAACAAATGTGGGAGGGCACAAAAATCATACAGGCAACTGATTTTCTTTTTATTCATTGGAACACTAATTTAGGCTCCTTAAAAAGCACATTTACTATATACACTCCTGTTATCCACGCTCCTTTTTTGCTGCATTCCCTATTCTGCTGCAGCTTTCCAAAGCCTCAGTGACTGTACCTTGCAATACCAAACATTTCCATCTGAGTTAAGTGCACATATTTTCTGCTTTAAGCCTAGGAGGGCTCAGTGCTGTAGCTGTCCTTTCCCAAACAGTCACAAAAGCCATTATTTCTCAGCACACTTTCAGAGTGCAACCAAACCCAAGAAGCTGACATTTTTTATTTAGTACCCATGGGCTATAACCATGAAAAATTTACTCCCTGAAATACAGTTGCATGCATTTCCTATCCACCCTACTCATGATAAAAAGTAATTTCCTTGCACAGCCTGGTAACAATGGCAACTGAATGAGATGTATCACCATAAAATAAACATGAGCACATCGCACATCTGAATTCTCCAGAGTGAGACTACTACTCTGTTTTCCCAGAGAACATT
Source organism: Zonotrichia leucophrys gambelii (assembly GCF_028769735.1). NCBI lineage: Eukaryota > Metazoa > Chordata > Aves > Passeriformes > Passerellidae > Zonotrichia > Zonotrichia leucophrys. The sequence continues at coordinate 5,244,759 of NC_088185.1, forward strand.
TAAATGAATAAGAGGCCTTGAAGCTTGACATGTATCTCTAAAGGCATGGGAGAGGATTCAGGGCAACTGTCATTAAAATTAATCACTATTAGTGATCACAAACCTCCAGTAACGCTGTGGCTCACTGCAGGAGAGCTATCAGGGCCAAAACAAGATGTCTAAGCAATGAAAACCAAGAGCTGATCAAGAACTTACAGGTATTCCTGTGCGATAACTGAGGGGGGCTAAAGGTTACACAACAACAAAATCTGATAGTAGATTGTTTTCCACTTCCTACTCATGTGGTAAAGGAAAAGTAAAGGAGAAGCATTATTTTGTACTTTGGACCAATTAAGAAAAAAAAAAATTAAAGTAAGAAAATATGTGTAGAATTCCTTTCCTGAGTTATTGCAAAAGTCCACCAGAGTGAGGCAGGACCCAACCATGCCTGCCCAACTCAGGGGGGAGCTGTCCAGCAAACGCAGAACTGAACATTACCAGGGTTAAAACCACCTTTCACCAGCTTCTTCACACACTCAGAAAAATTATGAACCTGAATTCCACTACTTGTTATGGCTTCACAAGACAAACGGGCTCAGAAATTCAGTTCATGAGAAGCCCATGAGTGATAATGAAGATACAAGAGCTCAAATGTAACCTCGAGGACAGAAAGCCCCAAAATCTCTGAATCTGCCTGACATCTTTGCCAGGTAAACCAACCCCACAATTCCTCTTTCCTTAAACATCTCCTACCCACCAGGGCTTAAACTCCACCACGTGGCCCTTCAATCTTAGCACAGTAATTCTCATGGAACAGCCAACACCTCCTATCAGAGGGGAGCAGGGCTCTCCAAGAGGCAGAAGAAGGCTGTGGGTTTATAAAATCACCTTTATTACATAAATCAGTAATTATTCAATTATCATTAAATTGTTTAATTGTTTATTTTGTATAATTCACATTCCCCTCTCTGCTATGTCTTGTTTTTTGTGTTTTATTTGTGAAGGGCAGGAGCCTGCAAGCAGATAGCCACAAGGAGTAAAATACTTGGCAAAAATTAACCTCCTTTTTCACCCTGAAAAAAGTTGGAAAATTACGCCTGAACTACCCATTCTCCAGTGTTTCAAGAAAGTTTCTTTCCACTTCCCATATGAGACGAGCTTCTATTAACAAATGTTTCATCCAAGTACATTTTCCCTTTGTTAGCATCCAGAATATCTAGGGCTTGGTATACATCTTTGAAGAAGTTCATTAAAAATTAATCATAAAACCATGAATTTAACACTTGTCTAAATAAAAAATAAGTTTTCCATTAGGGGAAGTGAGCACTGTATTAGTTCTAACACAAGAAAAACTGAAGGAATAGTTTTCAGCTCCAGACCTATCAAGCACATGGAATAGAATTTTGACCCTGACTAACAAAAGCCATCACATCCACTGCCTGAGGAGAACAGTTTCAAATACTGGACACTAAGAAAAATGCCTTTATTATATTTTTATATACATCAATATTCATATGATGATATGAATATATATATCCATATATTTTTTCTATGAGCTGGTTCCTCAACAGCTTTAAAGTGAAAAAAGCAGTACAGGAATTTGCATGCCACTGCCAGCTTCTGGTAAAGTCATCAGAAATTACAAAAATAACTGCACTGAAGAGCATAAAAAATTGTGTCTATGATAGACTTCTAAGAACTTTTAGAGAAATTCAGTTATTTGACTTCCAGGACAGAAACTTGACATTCCTGAGTGAAGGGAAGAAAGGAAGAGTTCAAAACTAACATAAACCCAGAAAATAAAATTGAAACTAGAGTGTCCATTCACTACATGATAGAAACTACAATATTGTGCAACCTTTCTTTTAAACTTCAGGGGCAAATTCTCTGTCAGTGGATAATAGCTGATAAATAGCAATTATTTCTGTTGTTCCATGTAACATAAGAGGCTTTATAATTTCCTCTTTGGAGAAAATGAAAATCATGTACAAAGATGCTTGTGGCAAAAGGGAAATGTCACCTGCTTTGTGCAGCAGTTCAGACCTCAGTGCCCTCAGACACAAATGGAGCAGTGACTCAGAGAACAACAGGTTATAGAAATGAAAATAATTGCCACAAACCTCTTCCCTGCTTGCATTAGTTTGAACTGTCACCATGCTCTTGTCTCAGAAAATGCCTGTGCTTAATGCAGCAATTATCCCTGTGCTGCATCTCCTCCTTGTACATGATCACAGGCACTTCACATCTCACTCGGGGAGATGGAATGACCTGAACAAACCCCTGCTGGCTCCATAAGGCCAGGAAGATGGAATGTTAAGCCCTGGATGTATTTTCAGCTGTCAGGGAGCTCTCAGCAAGGCCCTTGCTAATTGGTTGGGTTTTCTTGCCCTTGGCACAGCGTAGCACACAGTGTAAATGGTATCCTTGAGTGCTTCCTACTGATTTTCTAGTCAAGGCAATTTCCTGCTTTCTCCATTTTTAGTGTTTTCTCCTGTCTACTTGTTCTCATAAACTCTCAATTTAATTTAATTTCCTCAGAGACTGGTTGAGATTATAGGTCTGTGATGAGGATCCAGTGATGTCCAGAAATGCCGTGATGTATCAGCCTGTATACCCAAAGAAGAAATGCAGGTTTATAAGAGCATTCTTGTCTATCACAGAGAAACCAGATACAGCATCCTTGAATCCACTCAAATTCTGTTCTTTATTGTCACTCAGCCACCAATGGGCAGCTCTCAAAGGAGAGGAGGGTTTGATGCACTCCTTATCATCCACAACATCTTGGGCACTCAAATTCTAGTGCTTGGCCAACCAGAACTACAGCATAAATTCAGAGAGCTGGGACAAGACCAGGATGGCAAACCCTGAGAAAAACAGGACTGTTTGCTGCAGAACAAAACCAAAAACATCTGACACATGGTTGTTGGTGATTTGATTAATCAAAGCAGCAAATAATGTAATTGTAGCAAAAGGAAAAATAGATGCGGATACGGGGCATAAAGACAGTAGGGTAACACAATTAGAGTAAACAATTAAAATGCAAAGAAATCCAGATAAAGTGAGTGCAAAGCAAAGCATTTCAGAAAGCACAGCTCAGAGCAGCTGCTCTGCCTCCACTGCTGAGCATCAGTGACACTGAGGAGCCAGATCTGCCAGCACTGCCCTGCCACCACTCCTGCCTGATGTCCGACAAACACACTGGGCAGCAAGAACAGCACCGACTGTGGAAAGGAATTGACGAAATTCCACTTAAAAGTATCCCAAAAAATGTGAATTTCTGCAGAGCTGAAATGAGGTCCCAGGCCCTGCTGAACGCCTGAGTGCAGAGCGCCCTCTCATGTGCTTCACTCATTTCTCCACACATCACTGCAACCCTCCACAACTGCACAACTTCACAATCAGTCACCACTATGGTCATACTAGCAAAGGAATTAATCTCCAAGATGAGAAAGCTCAATCCTTTTATGCTGAGTGAAAACGGGGAATATATATCATTCTTAAGAATAACAAAACTGAAGGAACAAACTTCTGAAGAACCAAAAACTGAGAAGAAAAATCATCTGGCAGTTAACTCCTCAAGGTTTGGGTAGGTGAGAAAAAGAGGTAACAACACACACTGAGGTTCTAGTCTGAAACTATGGGGTACAAAACCCAGCATTGTGTAAATAAGTGAAAATAGTCCAAATGTCTTAAAATGCTATCTAGTGGTAATGTGCCTAAATCTCAATGAGCAGCAGGTAACAAGATATTTTTCTTAAATATCACCCTTGCAGATCAATCCTCACTTCTGCATTTCAGAATTACTTCTGCATTTGTGCTTTGGATATTCAGATATAGGAGGAATAAAACCCACTATACCATTCCTGCACAGTAATAAAACTAGTTCCAGTGGCAAGAGAACTGTGGGGTAAAAAACTACCAACCTTCCAGGAGAGAAATTTACATCACAGCACTTAGACTAAGTAGAATAACTGCAGTTAATTCCATAAAAGAAAATTTTAGGTTGCTTTATTCCATATACAAAAGAGTTCCAGAAAACAAAGGGAGGAATAATGAAACCCTACAGTAAGTGCTTGGAAAATTTGTGTTGATTTGTTGCATGCTGAGCTCAAGTACCTCTATAAGCTTTTCTAATTCTAAGGCAATAAACTGATTTCTTAGAAAGGAGCCATTTTTCTTGTGTACTTCTCTAAGACAGACAACCACTACATGTGAAAATACATATTTTTTTTTAGGATGACATAACTATAGTGTCATCAGTCCACTGTGTCCCTCTCCCCCACTCTCATGCTGCACTGCTGCTGCTCTGTAATTTTAGGAATTTAGGGAAAGGAGAACCTACACAACTTATCTGCACAGCAGTTTTCCCCCAACAATGCCACAACCATTTCATCTGATGCAGAGAATAATTCCCCAGTGAACTTGACTATTGGGAAAAGCACTAAGTCCATAAAGCTGTCAAAATACTACGTGATGCTCATTATATTAATATCTAATTGGGAAAAAAAAAGGGAGGAGGGTGCAGCAAACTTTTAGGTGAGGGTGATTTGGAAATGTTGCCCAGAGAGGCTGTGGAGGTTCCACCCTTGGAGATATTCAAAACCTGACCAGAGAAAGTCATGGACAACCTGCTCCAGCTGACCCTGCACTCATCTCCAAGGGTCCCAGCCAACTTCAGCTCTGCTGTGGTTTTGCAACACAAAAAGACAGAAAGAAATGCACAAATCTCATGATAACGTAACACAAGTTCTAGCAGAGTAAAAAAAGTCTGTTAAATGGTTTTATGTATGTCTGAAAAACTGGAATGCAACTTTCTGCAAATTAAAGACAGACTGTGAGCTGAAGGACAGGACTGGAAAGTTCCTTGCTCATCAAATTAAAAACAAGAGGTCTATTCATGAAAAAAAGTTATGTGGTCAAGTCACATTCTTTGCTCAAAAGTTTTACATGAGACCGAGGGTGGGCACTCTGCTTGCCATTGACTGAGAAACTCTGAGGTTGTTAGGGATTGCTAGAGCATGTGCAGGTTTGTTTATAAAATGAGCAGGCAGTCAGGAGAAGTGCAAGGGGACATGCAAGTGTCCTTTCTTCTTGTAAAAGTCCTGCTCAAATGACTGACAGCTGGAGGCATTTAAAAAATACCAGTGCAATCTGCTCTGCCAAATTCCTCTACAGTGAGATGACAACACCTAAACCCTCCTTCACTGCAAACACCCAAAGGTTTCACAGCTCACAATTCCCCTTTCTTTCAGTTCTTTCATATTTTTTCTCCACTAGAGACGCTAAGCCACATTTTTAAATTGAGACAATAATTTTAAATTAGGAGAAACAAAGACCATAAGAGAAAGTCATGCCTGATGAAAAATGCTGTAATTCTTCCTAGCTACTTTTGAATTACATATGCACAGGGCATTCCTTTTGCATCAACTGCATTCTCCAGACAATTCAGCTTTTCTCTAAAAGGTGTTTCAGCTCTAAAAAAGGTTGAGACAAAAAGGTGGTCCTGTTTTAAGAAATAAGATTATTCCCTGCCTAGCGGCTTGAACAGTAGCAATAATCAGAGATCATTACTGAACCCTGATCTTCAATTTGCCAGCTTGGCCCCCTCTCATTCAGGACCCCACTGTGCTTTTCAGGGAATGCTGCTCCTCAAGCTCCAGTCCCTGGGGCTTCCAACAGCACAGTGCCACTAATGGTACAGTCAGCATCCTTCTACTCACACAGGACAAAGAAATCAAATAAAATCAAGGTACCCCTCAGAGTGCTGAAAACATCCATCTTTGTGATTCTTGCTTCCATTTGTCTTAGGCTGTGAATGCTCCTATTAGCCAAATGTATTCAATTCTGACAAAGTCATTTCATCTCCTGTTAATGAACAACTTTTTTGTTGAGAGATTAAGAGAATAAATCAATGCCAAAACCCAGTTAATTGTTCAGTCGCAGTAGGCTGTTTGTACCTTTTGTTAGCTGTCACAGCACTGAGCCAGCACTCAACAGGAAGGGAAATCTACATTTTAGCACAGAATTAGGTCCAAATTGAAACTACTTAAGCCACAGCATTTTTCCTATAATGTGAGAATTTAAAAATACCTCAAAATCAGCAAGAACTAAGGAGAGACTATTCAGGTATCAGAGTCACATAATATATATCCCTCCATTTTCATGCACCATGCCTAAGGCTGTGCAGCTGTGAAGAGAAATAGAATAAAAATTTTCTACAGCACAATCGACAGCAAAACAAAGAAAACTGTTCAATGGAAAATCAAAGAACAAAATGAGCATGATCTGATTTGCCTCTTGGATATTTCCAAAATGCAGTTTAATTCCTGAATTATTCTGTTATCCCTGCATTTCTCAGTGCTATGTACACAAAATATTTTTCAAACAGCAGAACACACAAGCCAGCCCTCTCAGACAAAGGCTATGAACAGCTTTATGTGCTGTTGTTATAAACATGTTTCAGCCACACACAACAAGTTCCTGTGGTCTGTAAGAGATCTGATGTTTCTCTCTGCAATCACTTTCTCATTGTTCATGTCTTGAGCTGCATAGATAAGCATGTGCATTTGTATAAACACACCTGCTCATTACCCAACATTATTTAATGCTTTAAAAAAAGATTTTGGGGTGGGGATGTTAAGAGCATGACTTTCAGCCACAGATTTTATTGAACTGATGTTAAGCATTAAGTGGAGTAGGAGCAAAAACAAAATAGGAATTAAATAAATAGGAATTAACAAACTACCTAAGAAATGTAGTTTGTACCCAAAGGAGGAAAATAAATATAGAAACTTATATTTAATAGTTCAAAACTCAAAAAAACCTGCATTCAAATTAATATTTCTACTTCCTAAGGAAAAGGAAGTCAGGTTCTGTATTTAAAACTCAGGCCTTTCAAACCAAATACCAGTTGTCCCTACTAAGCTCCCTCTTCTGGCTAATTAATAAACTTGCTTAGACTTTGTATGCAGAAGTTTTGATCTTCCCCGTTCTGTTCTATCAATGAAAAAAAATAATCTTTTAGAAATTGGTAAATAAAGGTTGACATTGAAATACACAAGCTTTCAACTTCAGACAGAGTCCTCCTTTTGTCTCTGACAAGTTCCACAAACACACGCAAGGAAATAAACATCCTTGCACTGTGTAGGGACACTCTGCAAACTGGCACTCGACCATCTGCACCTCCTCTCAGCTTCTGAACACCACTGCCTACTTTCTGCTATCAGATATTCTTGAAATGTCTGTGTTCAAAACACGCCACACTAGTTAATTCGTTCCCCAAAGTACACCCTTCCTTGTTCTGGCTAAAATTAGGATTAAATATGTAATAAAAATACAAATACACCTTTCAAGAAATTGTAAATGTTGAAAATGAGGAAAACAGAATCTCAGAATAAACTAGATAGGAAAAGACCTTGGAGATCATGGAGTCCAAGCTGTGACCTAACATCACCTTACAGCCAAACCATGGCACTGGGTGCCTCATCAAGGCTTTTTTTAAAACCTCCAGGGACAGTGACTCAAGCACCTCCCTGGGAGCCCATTCTGAACCACTCCATCTGTGAAGATAAATCATTGATAAATCATCTCCCTGACAAAGCAGGACTCTGTTCTAGTGTGGACTAATAAAGTCTTAAGGAAGCATATGAAAAAGCTTTTCTAGAGGCTAATCAACGACTGTAAATGAAAATACAAGAATTAAGAGTGATCTGCTTTGAAAGAGAAGAAAGCTTCAATAGTTTGGAGCCCAGCTGGTGCAGAGCACCCTGCTTGCCACCTGCTCTAATTTCTGAGGAGAGGAACCTGGGTGATGAGTCTGCTCTTAAACTGCACCTTTAGCTGAAGTGGCTCATAAGGATGGGTGAGGGATTGACAGGAGAAATGGAATCTGGAGCAGATGCTGTTAAAATCAATTAGCATGCAAAGGGCTGGCCCTGGACTAGCCAAGGCCAGGCAGCTACTGGAGCAATCAATGGCAGCTGGTGGGAAGCAAGCCCAGAAGGAAGAGGCAACCAACATCATTTACTCTTTACAAATGTTTCCTTACATAGTCAGTCTGACTCAGAATGCCAAGACACATATTTCTTCAAATGTTTGTCCAAACTATACTACACACAAACACTCTTTGAACAGCATTTTGAAAGACCTTATCATTCCAAAGTACTAATAAGAATGTCTATGCTACCTCTCAAAGTTTTGGAACCACATGTTCCTGGATGCTGATGAATACTGACTATGTTAAACATTAAAACAGATGTCTAGTCTTCACAACCCAGGAACCATGCTGTGTTAAAACAGTAAAATAGTAGCATACTCCCATTGGGGAACAGTATGCTTATACAGAAAAACTGTTTAATACCCAACAGGTAATTCAAGTCAAACAACTTTTAAAGAGAAAATATATTATTATGTAGGAGCAACAGGGGGTAGGATGGTCAGGACAGACAGAGATGAGAGATCTCTGCAGCCAGGTCAGGAACTTGGGGTTTATTGCAAAGGGCCTGGGAGCAGGGCCCTGCTGGGAGCTGCCAGCCACAGCTCAGAGCAGGCCCAAGAGAAGTAAAGAGAGTGGAAAGAGAGAGAAGGCAAGAGTGTTCCTGGGTAAAGAGGATGGGAGAGAGTGAGGTTCCCATTACAATACCATAAATTTTCTTCTGTGTTGAATAATCTAATTTGCACTAACCAATCCAGTCCAGGATACAAATCCTATAGCATTTCCATACAGCCTATAAGAATCACTACATTATCATACTGTGTTACATTTTAAATCCTAAAATCTACTCTTTGGACTCTTTCTGCCAAGCTAGTGGGGTCTGCTCTGACCCTTGGACCTGTCTGCAAGCAGAAGGTATGTCATGGACATATTTTATGAAAAATCCCTTTGCTAGGATTTTTTCTCCTGAGAAGCCTCAGAGGAAAAGAAAATCAATAATTATCTGCTGCTGTGGAATGCAACAGGTACATCTTTGATTGGTCTCATGTGGTTGTTTTTAATTAATGGCCAATCACAGCCCAGCTGTCTCGGACTCTCTGCTCAGTCACAAGATTTTATTATCATTTCATTCCATTTCTATTCCTTTCCAACCTTCTGAAGAAATCCTTGCTTCTATTCTTTTAGTATAGTTTTAGTATATAATTTTTTAATATAATATCTACCATAAAATAATAAATCAGCCTTCTGAAACATAGAGTCAAGATTCTCATCTCTTCTCTTGTCCTGGGACCCCTGTGAACACCTCCACAAGGGTATTGTCTCATCAAAAGGGGATTACCTTCAGCTGGCCACACCATTATTTCCCAGCTGTTTAGTAATTAAGGTATCTCAAAGCTTGCTTTCATTTCTACCTCACTTATAGTTTCCATATTCTCAAAATCTTTTGCCAGGCAAACATATTTAAAAGGCTTTACTGTTTCATCTTCCCCAACATTATTATCTGGAGCTTTTAGCAAAACCAGATTTAGTACAGAAATACACACAGTCTTTTACGCTGGGTGCTACATATACTAATATACATATACTAGACACTAATCTTTACCCAAAATGTTGCTTAAATTGTGATTTAGATTTAAGCCATTACTATCTAATTATCCTGCTAAGGCATATTTGGAAGACAAATTGAGGTAGCATGTGTGCATGTTGCGTTACTCTCTGGTGTTCAAACAAATGAATGGAGAGCCTTCCCTATTTGGCAGTGCATGCAAGCAGAAATTTAAGCTCAAGGTGAAGTCGCTATGTGAGTATAAGTGACCAACAGGATTTCCACCTTCCCCTAGAGGACAATAACACACAGAAGACAAATACAGCTCCTTACCTTTGGCCATTTGGGATTGAGGAGCCGTGCCTTGATGGCATCATCCAGGGCCTTGTCATACTGGTGGATTTTCATGTAGGCTGCAGAGCGGTTGCTGTAGAGGATGCAGTTCTGGGGGTCCACGCCCAGCGCCTCGTTGTAGAGCACGATGGCCGTGTGGAAGTCGCCGTCATGGCACGCCTGGTTGCTCTGCCGAACCTTCTCCACAAACTCGGCTTTGCTCAGCATGGGACTCTCGGGACTTTTTCTTCTCAAGGATTTTGATCCACAGAAAGAAAGCTGACAGCGGGGAAAAGGGAGAAATTGTGTGTTAGTGTTAAAAAAAGCTACTCAAAAAAGAGATTAAACTATTAGAAACTGTACAGCAAAAATTAAAGCCACCAGCATCACTGCAGAACAAATGACGACTTCAGAACCAGAACTTCTTAAAAAAGTAAATTGTTTGTCTATTGAATCTCTTTCTGAGGGTACAGGAGTACCAGAAAGAGTCTTGCAAAACATCATTCCCTATAAATGTTCTAGACAAAAGAGCAGCTGCAGTCTGTTTACAAATGCTGCACTCCACATGCTCAGAAGTGCTTTTCTCCTCAGCCATGCTACTGGATTCTACAGCACTAAGCAGAGCTGCCAGGTAGAGAACAGGTGGCAGCTGTGAATATGAAGATGATGTTGGTACATCTGAAGTTTGATATCATGGAGAAGCACAGGTATACACAGACAATGGAAAAACGTGTAAAACCTCTCCAAACCAAAGAACCTGCCCTGCAACCTCTGCTCACAAACCTCATACCCAACAACATGCAGCTGCAAATTGTTCATATTTGAGAAGGGAAGGAGGAGTTTTTAGAACCATATACATTCACAGACGTAAGTGGGACATACAATTTATTGTAACAACAGAACAGTCATCCTCAGCAGAGCTACCCTCCCACACTGACAACTTCAAGTAATACAAAATAACAAAGAAAAAATATTTAAGCCTTCTAATTATAAGACATTTTTTAAAGTGAGCTGCAGAAAATCCTAGTTTGCAGTCCCCTTTGCAGTCAGTGATTGTTTCTGTCATGCAAACCCTACTCTCTCCCAAGGACACTCAAGAACTCAGCAGAACATCTCAGTCCAGCTCTCATCACAAGGCAGTTGGGAGCTGTGCAGTAACAGTATCTGGCAACAGGCAACACAATACATATGGTAACATACAAAGTACTTGAAAATATTCATTAAAGGTTCAGACTACTATAATTAAGATTGGTGTCATCTAGTTTTAGTCCTGCAAATTGAAAAAGTTTAAGAATATCACATATTGTTACCACAACACAACAACCACAGGGCTTAAATACATTACCAGAGCCAGCTGGGGAATATTTTTAAAGGTGGAAAGGGAAGCAAGCTGCAAACTGACATCCTGTCACAAGGATCAATTGGTCTATAGACTTTTTTTTTTTCCTTTCTTCCTTAAGTCAAATAACAACAATAGAAAAGCATCAAGTTAGAAACTAATGATTTCTTATTTTTCTTATTATATCCATTCTTTTCTGACAGTGTTTGTATGTTTGTCCAAGCTTTTTCTAAACTTCTCTATTGAAGGAGATTCTATTCTTTACTCAAGCAATCTCCTTACACTGCTTCAAGATTTTAATAATTAAAATATTTTTCCTAATATCCAAATCTCCTTTATGTCAGTAAATGTACTGTTTCTTGTCCTGTAGTAGACTGAACCAAAACCTATTTTCCTTTCATCTGTGAGGTTGCTTTTTCTATAGTACTCTTGCTAATGCTAGCACTGAACACGTTGCTTCATTCAAGCAGTGCAATAACTCACACATCTGTGAGATCTGACAATAAACTTCATCCCATGGACAGCTTGTTGTGACCTGAGGGTAAGAACTGAGTATGAAAATTCAGCAGCTACATGGGCACGTGTCCAAACACAAAGCTGAGGAAACCCTGAGCAAGGTAATTAGTCAGCAGAAGGCTTGGAGGTACTGCAGGAAAGGGGGCTGGTGAGTACCCAGGTGCCAGGGACAGCAGTTTCTTCATGTGTCTAAAGGTGGCTGTTGCCTCCCTCCCTGAGAATTTCCTGGTCACTGACCTGCATCAGGGACAATGAAAAATACCAAATGTCATCTATTTCCCACGCTTTTATCACATTCAGAGCTAACAACTGCAGCTTCCACAAGCAGTACCACAACCGGCCATGAACTTAAGTTATTCAGAAGATAAATATTTCAAGAAATAGATTCCTCACCAGCTGTGGCCATAAGTCCTCTAGCAATAGGCTGGCCTGGTGTGAAGGCACAGCTGCCTCTGGAGAGCTCAGGGGCATCAGTGGCATCTCAGCCACCCCTCTGCCTGACCACAGAGCCCAGGACCACCAAGAGCTACTGAGCCCTCAGCACTGGGGCCTCAGCAAGGGCACAAAACCCCAAGGAGCACCAGTGACACAAGCCCAACAACAGCTGTCTTTTCTGGCAGTTTATTATGCACAAACAAATGCACACACAAAGCTGGTGATGATCCTTCCAGAATCACACTGGGAGTCTGTAACAACAAGGAAAATCCATGAGGACACATCCCCTGCATCCAAGTGAAGTGGTTTCTGCCTCTAATATCCTGTGACGCTAAACAATCTCATGAAAAAAGAAAAAAGGAAGCTATGATGGTAATTTGTGGAATATGTTCCTGTTTAATTCCTGCTATCATGAGAACTACGTAAGGCAGTAAAACATCATGAGCTAAAAGAAAAAACCCTGAAACAGTAAAACTGAGTCACTCTGGCACTCAAACCACAAATAAAAAAAGATTATGATTATGGTACCAACTCACAAAAAGTACTCATTAAAAAGTCATCCCCACTTTCCACTGCTCACCACTGCTCCTCTCCTGTTAACACAGTGGAAGGTGATGGTAATGCACATTTTTGGGCTGCCTAACATTTTGCTACAGAAGGTGCTTGCATGTACTAAACCAAAGCTAAAGAAGAAGTTTCTTAGTGCAGCAGAACAAATGAGATTCTAATGAAGTGCAGAAGAGGATTTAGTGAGAAAGTCTGAGTCAGAAGCTCATATATTTCTCATAAATCAGAAGATGGCACAAGCTTCTCAACACTACTTCTCCAAACCAGCATAAGACAGCAGAAATCAGCTCTTAGTGTCATGTCAGACAGAAGCTTCCACAATATCTCCTTCAGATCAGACTCAGCAACAAATTTCCTTCACTGGTGAGAAAGTCTCCTCTGGGAGAAGGTGCTTAGGATTTAACCCTGCAGGCCATGGAAGCGGAGTGTTAAAACACACACAACCTTCCTTGGTCTTTTTCAAGATGAAATTAACTCCCAACCACCCCCAAAGCAAACAGGAACTCGAATATACAGCAAAACTTCTCTTACAAGAACTTTTGTCTTCACTGACCAAGCTTGTTGAACTTAGTCCTCTCTACAGAACATCCATCAAATACAAGAAGTGCCCATACACACTGAAAGATGTCTCTGAACATCCATGGGGAACAGATTCCCAGTGAGTCCCAGTAAGAATGACAAGAGACAACAGCAAATCCACATTCTGCTCCAAGAGGACTAAAGAAAACAATGTGGTACAAAAGTAAATGTTTTATCAAAACACCAATGTTATACCTCTGAGCTTGCTGGTTTGTATGTAATTCCTCCTATTTAATGCTACATAATGCAAATAATTTATTTGATTTGATGATGCCTTGGGTGGCAAGTCCATAGTTAAGACACCTTTTTAAAAAAATTATTTATAATTTTTCAAAAAAGATACTGTATGACATGTATAATTTTTGTATTTTAAATTATCTAAATAGCTCAAGATACTTATTAAAGCATTAGGAAGAGGAAAAAAACAAAAAGAGGCAAGCAGAAAAACTGGCATTCCTAATGGATTCTGAAAAAAAGGAGTGACAGTAACTTAAGCTAAATACAGGTTTCCAAAATCAGCTTAAATCTGTAACTGAGCTTCCCTTTCTAGGAAAACTTCTACACAACTTATATTTTAATCTGTAAAATGGTTTTATGGTTTCTCTGCATATTCTGGGGAATTACTGTTTTTCTGCAATAGAAATTGGCTTCAACAAGAGCCCAAGAACAAATAAAGCACATGAAGTATGTCCCTGATACCTCCCAGCAGCCAGCACTTCAGCCAGGCTGTACTACACTCCTGAAGAGATATGAAACCTTGCCAATTTTCCCCTAAACAGAGCAGAATTTCCACAGAAATACCATGGAAAGATAGGAAAGACCACCAGAACTGGAGGTTTAAGCCACTGCAGGATGGTATGAACTTATCAACAGGATGGAAAAAGATTTTTTTCTTAACTGGAGCTTAAATAAGATTTTCTATAGAAAATGGTTTTACTTTTAAAAATTTTTAAAAATGGAAAAAAGTTGTGAGCTTCCAATACTGAGCTTGGAGAGATCTGCACTTGTTACAGCAGTTAGATCCACCCTAATTAAGGCATGCTACATATTGCTAAAAATTGTAAGAATTACAAATGTAATTGTAATAACATGTTGCTAATAATTGTAATTAATCCATAGTCAAATTTAAACAGTACTTTTTGGTTCATACATAATTTTTAAAGCTAGTTATTGTTAATAATAATTATATATAAATATAATTAAATCACAAACTATCAGTGAGGAAACAGACCTTTCCCTCTGATCTGTCTGGAGACAGAGGCAGCCACGAGGGAGTGATGGACCAGTAATTCAGCAAAAGCCAGGCATGAACAGTAACCTCGCTCACTCGAGGAACACCTGTTAGGGCAACCTTCAAGGCACATCCACTCATCCGTTTAGGAATTTATCCATTTGCCACATATCCATTTCAAAGAGCCCATAAAGGGCTCCATTAGCACCTGAAGAGCTCTTGTTCCACACCAAAAGAAAGCGCAGGAGAGATATTATCAAAGATCGTGAAAACCTCCAAGAAAAAGGAAAGACACTAAAATTATGAACAACTCCAGAAGAGAAGAGGAGGAAGGACAAGAAGGCACAGGCACTCGGCCCTCTGGATTTCAACTCTAAATTCACTGGCGACAGCCAGGGGCATCCCTGGGGCTGCAACACCGAGCTCGGGGAGCGCAGGCTGTGCCCGGAGCAGCCCCGCTGATCGCCAGTCTGTGCTCGGTCACGGGCAGAGCCACATCGGTGACAAATTGGTGACATCTGCTGTCACTCCTGGTGCGCTGACTGAACCCAATCCCCGGGTTCTAAGCTCTGCCAGTGACAAAGCCCTTAACGAAGTTCCTAACAACTTTCTGTACCACTGGAGCAGGGTAAGGAGCTGTGCAGCGCTGCCAAGTACACCTGACACGCTCACCTCCAAACTTTGTAGATTTCAGCGAGACTCGAGTTTGTTTACGGGGGCGCCAGAGCGAGCACAATGCCCATGCCGACATCCGAGCTCTGTGCTCGCGAGGGTCCCGCTCCAGCTAGTGGCGGCCGGCGGCGTTCGGGGCACAGAGCCCCGCTCGGGGCCGGGCCCGGGCCCTCCGCCGCTCCTCACGGCCGGGACCCCCGCCCGCCCCGGGGCTCCCAGGCAGCGGGGTCACTCTCGGCACCCCAGCGTGCCCAGGGCGAAGGGAGCCGAGCTCTCGGCCTGGCGTTCCCGGAGCCCCGGCGGGAGCTGCCCCACGGCCGCCCGGCCCCTCGCCGCGCCTCGGGCCACCGGGCCTGCGCCCCCGCCGAGCCCCGTCCCGCTCCGGCCGGGACAGCCGCCAGCCCGCGCCCCGCAGCCTCCCCCGCCGCCCGCGTCCGGCCCGGCCCGGCGCCTCCTTCCCTCCTTCCCGCCTCCCCGGCCGCTCAAGCGCTGCCCGTCCCGCGGCAACTCACCCGGGGAGGCTCCGCGTCCTGCTCCCGCCGAGCCCGGCCCACCGCCACGGCCCCCGGCGGGGGCGGCGGCGCCTGTTGCTCCATCGCGCTGCTGCTCCTCCTCCTCCTTCTCCTGCGGGGGCCGGGGCCGCCGCCGCCCCCGCCAGGCCGATCCCACTCCGGCCCCCGGCGCCACGTTCCGGGCCCGGCTGAGTGGGACCCGCAGTGCCCCGGCCCCGCCCCGGGGCTGGGCTCCGCCCGGACCCCGGGCACCCCCGCCCGACGGCGCCGGGCCCGCGCCGGACGTCCTGCGGCTGCCGCCGGGCTGCCCCGGCCCGGCCGCTCCTCTGCAGGCTCCGGCTGGAGCAGCGCTCGCCTCTCCGCCAGCACGGACGGGCTCCGTCCTCACGGAGGATGCGGCTCTGTCGCCGTGCGGGTGGGGGACCGTCGGCTAAAAGCAGCGGCAGCCTGAGCTCGAGAGTAAGCGGGGCCCACACGGACCGCAGGTGGTGATGCTGGTCACTAATGACACCGCACTGACCAGGCACAGCGAGCCTCAGCACTTTGTTTAACCCAACTTCCAACTGCTGTAAGCCATCCTGCCTCTTGAAATGAACAAAATGCATTATGCTGAAGACTCTTG
Source organism: Zonotrichia leucophrys gambelii (assembly GCF_028769735.1). Lineage (NCBI taxonomy): Eukaryota > Metazoa > Chordata > Aves > Passeriformes > Passerellidae > Zonotrichia > Zonotrichia leucophrys. Next base: position 5,261,023 of record NC_088185.1, read on the forward strand.
TGCTGCAGATAAGTGATAAATATTTTCTTATCTATGTGAAAAGTGGATGCCACTTCACCATAGTGAAACTTATTGTTCCATGGGAAAATTTGAGTCTGAAACTTTAGAAAGCTTTCTGCAATCAAATTATGAACACATGGCCAGCAGCCCAAAGGTGTGCCATCAAATGAGTGAGATCAAATTTAGGACATCATTGGAAAGCAGGTGTTAGTCAGGACCCTCTCATCAGCCACGATGGAGGTCTTTTAAAGTAACTGGTAATCAAAGCCCAAAGGTATCAGCATTTGCAGTAAAACAGGATGCAAATTTGGCTCAGTGCATCCTGTGATTCTTTTATGTAGCAAATGGCAGCTGAGTGTTCCCTTCTACTTCACATGAGCTACAGCAAGCACCAGAACTCCCTGAGGATGTGCCACCAACAGACTTGTACCAAAGGGCACATCCCCAATGAAAGACACACCTTTGTTCCATCACCCCACTGCATCTGGAGCGGACTGGAACCAGTGGTTTTGTTTCCATCCACATAACCACAGATGTTTCTCCATCCAATCCATTAAGAAAGGTATCAATGTACAAGAATCAGCATTTTATTATTAACATTGGTTAATATCAAATATATCAAAACACACAAGTTCTCTGCAATGGGCACATACAGGAAAATGACTCATGAATATTTTAATTCCTACCTGACATGGGTTTATTCCATAATGCATTAAGTTTTATTCTTTACAGACAACATCTTGAACCAAAAGATGCATGTTGGAGAACAGAGTTACTAAACTGTTCTTTCAGTCAGTAATGATAATAATCAGTAATCCTTTAATAAGAGGCACACAGTTCAAAATTTTCACCTAACGGGCAAGCAAGTTTTTCCTCTCAGCCAATTCCTAGTTCTTCCCTGACAGGAATTTATACATCTTTGTTTCATCTCTTGTTATCACGTTTCCTCTTACTCATCCCTCCTCTGGGAAATAAACATGGTACACACATGTTAAAACACCATGCAGATGGTAATTGTTGCTTTGGAAGCCAATCAGCCCCATCCCAGTGCACAGTGCTGTGATTCTGCCAGTCCAGCATTTACTGGGGAGCTTTACCTGAAGCCCAGAGCACCTCAAGGTCCATCAGAAGTTTTACATCTGAACTGAACTAAGTGTCCTCAGAAGTCTGTGGGCAGCATTGTGCCAGGTAATGCTGTGTCTCAGGCAAAAGCTTAGCAAGTTTAGTATTCCTTCTTCATCTGTTAGGACTAAGCATTATTTCTATGCCTAACCTAGAAATTGGAAAAGAAGAAACAGAGAATGTAGCTGGGGATGAAGCTAGCCTTAAAAAGTGTTAATAACTTAGTTCAGGAGTTTTTCTGATACTTTCCTTGAGTCAGACAGCTGGATGGACTAGAACATGACTAATTGTGCAGATTCTCATGCATTCACAGCAGTCACTTCAATCTTACAAAGTTACTTTTATTTGAAAATTATACATCTTCAACCATTTATTCCATTATTGAGATTTTTCTTAATAAAAAAATCCGCTCTCCATAAAAAAGCTGTCATTAACAAAGTCATTTTCTCTTGCTTTTCACCTCATTTTCTGATAGGAGGTAGAAGGAACAGCACGTTTAGCAGAGCCATTGTCTTCATCATTGTCATGGGGACGCTTTCTCGTTGTGGTTGGCTGGAAGAAAAACACAGGAGGCTCAGGAAACCAGGTAAGGCAGAACCTGACTTTCTGCTTGCTCCAGAACTACGGGTGTTGGACAGTGTGACCAAAAACTAACCCATGTTTCTCTCCCAAGATCAATCTAATTATATTTGATGGTTCTCATATAAGACATTGCTCCCAGCTTGAAACACCTACTGTTCACAATTTTCCTAATTAGCATCTGGTGATGAATGGCACAATGCTGTCCTAACCTTGCACCAGCACGAGAATTTTTACTTGAATACTAAACATTAGTGACTTGAATCCATTGAAAAAAAATACATTCAACAATTTTGTTCTAAATATAGGAATAATCCTTTAAAGCCTAGGCAAGTGTTTCTATCAATTTAAACAAAGTGTTGACAAAACATGGAAATCCATTGTTCAGGAAACAGAACTAACCAGCAGGCTGCCACATACAGCCCAAGGGTACCTTTCTCTAAAGTGTCAAAATTAACTGATTTTTTTTATTAAAGATTACTTCAAAATCTAGTTTCTCTGTGAATCTTCAAATAATTACTGCACATACCATTTTTGATGTTTCTGGTGGGTTCATACTGGTACGTGTGTGAGCAAGGAGCTGTTCAAATGTAGTTTTCATATCCTCATCCTGCAAAAAAACCCAGCATCTAAGTAGTATATAGAATATTTAAGGGAAAAGCAAAGATTATGAAAATCAAAGAGAAGTGAATGGGACATTCAGTGCTAGAGACAATTAGAAATAAAGATCATTGAGGTCCTAAGGATTTCAGCTGTTTTAACTGAGTTTTTTTAGGTGAAGGCAGTGGAGAGGGTCCTTTTCCTAAGCAAAGGAGTATTGCAGTATCTCATTTTTTTATTTAACTATTCTTAAGTCATACAGAAAGCATTTGACCTGAATATGCATTTAATTTTATATGGAATTTTGACTTGTTTTGCTTTTCCAGTTCACCTGATTTGATTGTGGCTGATTTGAATTGATGGATAAGGTAAGAAATATTTTTCCATTGATGTAACAAAGACCTGTGGTTTTTCTTCAGCATGCAACCAAACTAATCTTGCACCATTCCAAAGACTTCAGTGAAGATTTCAGAGGCAGAAACAGCAATAATTGTTTATTTGCCTTTAGAAAATGTTTTATTAAGTAAATACAGGTAAGAAGACATTTCCACTGAGCAGTACTTAGGTTTACACAGCTCAACAAGTTTTAAAGTTCTAGATTTGAGCAAAGAATGGAGTAAACAACTTGTTTTGGAAACACTAATTTGACAGCACTACTAATTTAAATAAATCTGCAGAACATGCTTATTTCTAGTAAAAAATTTAGAAATTTCCTAGTGCCACCAAAATGATCAGAGGGCTAACAGGCATCAGCTGGTCACAGAGACAATAGGGTTTTTCCTGCTGACTTGTAAAGTCGATACTTGCAGAGAACACAAGAGGGAGAGAGGAGCCAGTAACTCCTCACTGCTCACAGGAACAGGACTGGGGAGCTCTTTTGGTGCTATGAGATGTGTGATACCTAAACTGAGCATGCTGGATGCTGGCATTCCAAGCAGGCAGTCTACATCCATCACCTATGAACACCTGACACTCTTAATAACAGCCCCTGCAGAGAAACAGCTCAAAGAACAGCAGCTGAGTGCTAGATTACATCTGGATTTATGGCTATGATGTTTTCTGGAACCTTCTGTCCTGTCTTCAAAATTAAACTTAATGGTAAGAGATGTCCTTACATGGAAAATAGAATCAAGTTAATAACAACCTGAATATATATATTGAAATATCTTAAATTCTTAGCTCATATAAATCAATCATCTATTTCCCCTTCCCCCTTATGCATACCAGCAATTTTTAAAATCAGTGTTGCAGGTTTCTGAATAATTTTTCTGCTCAGATTTGTAATTCAAGTGCAAGAATCTATATCTGATTAACTCACTGTAGATGTTGCACACAAAACTACAGTAAGTAAAACCCATGAATGTCAGGAAATGCTTCCTGATGCCCAGGAGCATAATCAAGACAAGTTAATCACTTTAAAGAGCAATCCACACATGTTTTTTGTCTCAGAACACCATCAGCTGTTGAGCACTGAGGGATACTCCCTTGCTTCCCCCATTTCTTATGCTCTTTACCAAAGCACAGAAATTCTCCTGTTCCCAGTGGGGAACAGGAATAGCCTTGTGTTTGGTGTGAATAAACAGAACCTGTTGCATGGCTCAGATTTAGGCTGGGTGACATTTTTCAGCCTCTTCAAGCAAAAATATTCAAGAAAGCTCATAGGTTCAGTGGGTAGCTCTGCCAAAATTAAGAAAAGACGACCTAAAGACTATTCCTCTCAAACCTAGACTGTAACAGGAGGCAGGGAAACCATCACTTCCTACTCAGAGGGTTCCCAAACCAGGGACATTTATTCCTGCACAGCAGAGTAAGAACAAACTAGTATTGGATGCTTGCCAGAAACAAACTGCACTGCCTGCCCACACAAACATCTGAGGAGATGGGGCTCTGTTCCAATGCTCAGAAGGAGAGGTCCATCCTACCAGAACCACAGTCAGACCTGGGCTCTAACAAACACATCTTGATCTCACACGTGAAAGAGTTCTGGGAAGAGGTGTCTCAGAAGGGATGCAGAAGCTGCTCATTGTATTGACAAAAGGTATTCAGGAGATTACTCCATGCTGCTTTTGCAGTCTCTACAGGGACTAAATCTCTGAAAACACAAGATATGAACAAGTTATCCTCAAACAACTCAGCTTTCACTTAAAACCCAATTCCTACCTGCAGCCAAGGATGCTCTAAGGCCTCCTCTGTGGTAAGACGTTTGCTTGGATCCACCACTAAGAGCTTCTTCACCAGATCCAGAGCTAAGACAATAAAATAAGCTGGTTGGCATGTGATCAATACACTCATTACCTGAAATATACCTACACCAAAACCATGTGTGACAACGTGCCTTACACCCCTTCAGAGCAATGCACACAAGTGCAGGCTGGGCAGATCCCTTTTGGTTTTGCTATGCATGGGGAGGGCTGCAGACTGCAACCATCTTTCATCTTTCCCTCACTCTTTCATCTTTCCTTCACATATACACAACTCAGCAATTCTCAGTATACCAGAATTACCCAGAGATATATTTAGCATATACACAGTTTATGTTCTGAGCACGCACAGGAGGCTCAGCACTTCCCTAAAAGCTTCAGTATTACTGTGGAAAAGCAAAGACAGCTTAATTTATCCTGGTTTACAGTGTCTTGGAAAGCAGATTATCCATCTGGGAAAGTGGGAGAGGAGAGACAGGACATACACATGTATGCTTAACATAAAGTTTCATCTTCTTAGGAAGCTGCTTAGTAGACACTGTGAAAAATAGGGCATTTATGTTGTATTTTATTACTCCAAATCTCCCATAAAGGAATTTCAGCAAGATTTACTTTTCATTTGATCAGATTATTCTGAATATATACAAGTAGGACTATGGAAATTATGTTAAGATTGTACATTCTCATGAATGTCTGATTAAATATTGAATAAGCTCCAAACTATCCAGGAAGGAGTTATATTTGATAAGTTTATTAGACAAAGGATGACCACATCATTTATAAGAAACTCCTCTGCACATATAAAGAAGCGTCCAAGGTAAATACTACAATTATTTTGTGCATATAAAATGTCCTGAAAAACTAAAAGCACACAGACAGTAATTATCATTTTAGTTTGCTATGCAAAAACTCAGTTTCACAGACTACTTCACTTACAGTGGGCCAAACATAATAGATGATTCCTCAAATGTGACTGACACTTTCAGCTCAAAGACTAGCACCATGAAAGGACTCTCTTGGAACGTTTGTTTTTTGGAATTCTAACTCGTATTCCTTAAATTCCTGGTATTTTTGGTGCAACACTTGAAGAATCTTTAGGCAAAGTCTGTAGACCAGCTTGATAAAGTCAGAAGAAAAAGTGAAAAGTGGAGAAATAGATGTATGTGCCCACAAACTCTATGCTTGTGTGGTTAATTATGCTTAATACTACTAAGAAATCTCTTCAATAATAAAGTATGTTCTCATTCTAATGCTTTCACTACGAACTTAAAAATTAAACATATTAACACACAGTGTTAACACACAGCTGAAAGGAGGATAAAGGAAAACAAAAACTACAAGAAAAGAGGTAGATATTTTGCTACCCACTGTGCTGGAGTCATACCCATGTCTGACACATGCTTCCACTCTTTTGGAATAAATGTGTATTTTCCACGAGTGATTTGATCCCTCAGAGAGAGTTGAGTGTTTTGCTCATTGAATGGTGGATATCCACACAAGCTGTATAAAAGAAAAGAAGTTAAATAGCACTGAATATCTCACAGCAAATGAAACACTGAAATCACACATTTTAAGGCATCTGCTATGGTAGTGTTTTTATACTTGTAGAGTTTTAAACTTTCACTTCCTCAGACAGACACTGAAGTTGCCAAGTCTCAAGCCAGGTATGTCAAAGACTGCCCAGTGAAGGTACAGCTCCACAATATCTTACCATACAAAAAGAATAACTCCTAAACTCCAGCAGTCCACAGCTCGGCTGTATCCAGCAGTCCCAAGTGAATTTAGAACCTCAGGAGCAAGATACATGGGAGTACCACATAATGTTTTCATAAGAGAAGCTTCTCCAAGAATCTTGGATTGTCCAAAATCTGTAATCTTGCATTTAAAAATGGTAACACCACATTACATATTAGGATGGAGTGTACTAGAACACATCACATTGTAGACATAAATCAGGAGGTAGCATTAAGTTTCTTCCTTCCAAGCCAGTTCCAGTACATGACTATGAATAGAAGTCACCCCAAACATTATTGAAAATGGGAGAGGAGGAAGAGGGAGAAATATGACAAAGAATCACACTTTACACTAGCAAAAACACTCTAAGATATGCATATAAATGGATAACTACAGAATAAAGGTATTGTAGCCTATTAGAGGAGTTTTTGTGAAAAATAAGCATTTCAGCATGCAAATATAGTCAATGGTTTCTCAACACAAAAGAAAATACACAACCCTAATCCCCCCCAAAAAAAACCAAAAGAAAAAAAATCACTGTCACCACACAGCCTGGATATTTGTGGGAATGCTGCCTGTAATTCAAGAATTTAGATTTTATTGGGGAAAAAATAATTGACATTTGAAAATAGATGTGTAGTGTATGGATTGAAATATCCATAAAAGTAAAATTATAATTATTAAAAAAAAGTCTATGTTTCAAGTTACTTCATGGTTTGTGTGACTAATTCCATAATATCTTTTTGGCTGTGTTTAATGAAATATCAAGAAGAATGTGAAGAAACACTCCCAAATTTCTCCATTAACAAGAAATGCAGTTTTCCTTACCTTTACAAGACATATCTCTTCAGAAGATGAAAGCAGCACATTTTCTGGCTTTAGATCTCGGTGTATAATTCCATTGTCATGAAGATACTAAATATACACAGATGGACAATTAAGGAAAAACAGATTATTAACTTATTTTAAAATGTAAGCTTTCCATTTTTTCTCATGGCAATGGCAGGATAACTGAAAGCTGTGTAAGAGGAGGGCAAACATTTAAAGCTTCCTAACATGGGACTGTCCCTTAAAAAAACAAAGCAAAATGAAAACAAATCAAAACAAAAAAACCCACATCAAAACACCATCACAAAGAAACAAAAAAGCACCTTAGAAATCATTATGCTTCAAATGTCAAATCTCATGCAAGCACAGTGTGCAGACCCATGTTCTCTGTCACCTTTGTAGGAATTCTGCTTTTCTGTCTCTCTCTTGTTAAATCAACTTGTTAAGAACACTGTGCTGATTGCTTACATGGGTTTCAGCAATGACAAGTGCCAGAAAAACTCATCTTAGTGACTTTTTTTTGGGTAGAATTCACGATTATGTACCTTTACTGCCAGCAGCATCTGATAAAAGTACAACTTGCAGATTTCTTCTTTCATCTTGACTGGCCTTGACACTCTGTGATACAATTCTCCTCCTTCCATCCTAAAACAAATGCAGGCTAACAAACCAACATGTAACTTCCAAAAGATTCATCTCATTACACAAGACTAAGACCAAAACATTTGGCTATTCTGGCTACAGGGAAATAATTTATTTCTGAAAATGAGTGAACATCCTAAACACAGCACATGCATGGCTGAGTTAGGGTCAATCTCATGAGTCTGCACTGGGAGCTGTTACATGATTTTTGATCAGACCCCTCTGACAAGTTCAAAAATAAAATAAAATAAATTAAAAAATAAAATAAAATAAAATAAAATAAAATAAAATAAAATAAAATAAAATAAATAAAATAAAATAGCAGCAATCCACAACAGCAGCAGAGCAAACAATGCCCAGGCCTTGAGTGCCTATAAACACAGAAGGATGATTTCTCCTGGTTATACTAGCTCCTAATCTTACAAAGGTTTTACAGAAAAGGCAGACCAGCAAAAGGAAAACAAAATAAAAAAGCAAAACCTCCATAGTTCATTGTGGCTATAAAAAAAAATTTTGTTTTATGCATTTACTTTCAAACAGGTTACTTACAGTTCCAAAACAATGTAGTAATCCTCTGCTTCAAAGAAATTTTTAATCTTGATTAAGCAAGGCTAACAGAAAAGGAAACACAAACAGAGGCACACAAAATAGAATAATTTGTAAAAAGAAATCCTGAAGTTCTTATTTCAATATTTCAAACCAGGTCACTTAAGCTAACACTTAACACAAGTGACTTGCAAGTACCTCAGACCACACCCTCAATATTTTATCTATTTTACATGCAGAGGAAAGAGGGGATAAAAAAATCAAGAAATTGCCAGTGAAAACTAGTCTTTGTACTCAGTTCTTTTGCAGCATTTACAAAAACTTGAATCAAAGAAAAATTTCTGCAGTAGTGCCTCAGGTTAAAATTTCTCCTGTGATGTTTCTTCTCAAATTTATATCTAAGTTATCCAAAGGTTTAAAATCTCAAATCTGCTAGGATATAATACACTTAAAAGAAGAAAAAAAGACCCATTCAATAATTTACAAGGGAAATTATATATCCCTTTTACACATTTCTGAATGGATAAAATTGCTCTTTCATTACTACACTAAGTTCAGTAAACTAAACAAGTACATACAGGAGGGAGCAAAAAATAATAAAAATGTACAGTAATACTCACATGATCTATTTTCTTCAAAATTTCAATTTCTGTATTGATATTAAAACCTGGGTTCTATTAAAAGAATCAAATACCATATTGGGTAAGACAGAGCTGTTCTGGAATAAGACATATGAGAAATAAGAGACAATACCAGGAAAGACATAATTCCATGCCTTTTGCTACTCTAAGTGACCATAACATACAATTTTTTTCCATAAAATGATCAGATACCTTCAGTGAATTAAATAAACAGTGTGCTGTCACTATCTGAAGCAAGATATTGCTCCAGTCATGAAATTTCACTGCAGGTTAGAAATCCTCAAATAACTTCCAAATTAAAAAAAAAATAATTGTTTTTGCTCATATACTTGTATTTAAACAGCTTTTCTCCCTCCAAGATGCTTTGCAGATGGGCCAACCTAACATTACATGCTACTATTTTGCAAGATAACATAAACAGATTCTCTAACCCGTGGCTTAGGCTCAGCTAATGAAATCAGCTCAGCAGGGATTTTTTGCTCTTCTTCCAATCCAAATCAATCTTGGAACACACAACTTAACCCATACACAACATTCCAGATACACTCCTGTGTCTGTTTTGGGGAATGCCATGTATCAGTAATTATAATTCACAACAGCATCTTGAGCCAGTTGTCTTTGTAATTCTCCAAATTGTGTCTTCTGCCATTAGACCTTCCCTAAAGGCTTCATACAATTTTCTTCAAATATATTATGATGGAGCATTCAACAGAATTAGCCTAGTTGGCACATTTTTGGTCAAGACTGTGCTGGTTGTGATGTGTCTCCCTGATGCATTTCAGGACATAAACCAAACCCTGCAAGACTCCACACCACCCATTGGATAAATCCCATTAAAAGTCCTGAATGGTGAACCTAATGAAATGTAGTCAAGGAATAAAAGCAAAAAATTCTGTGCATCATACAACATCAAAAAGCATTTTTAAATTAAATGCTGAAGACATTAAGTAAGAAAATCCTCATTTGAAGACAGCTGAGGAGTCTGAGAAGTTACCAAATATTCCAGGACCACTGCAAGGTAGCCAAGACAGACAGACAGACAGCAATACTTACTTCTTCATTCAAGCCACTTGCCACAAACTTCCGTTTATTGATGATTTTCACTGCAACTTTGTTACAGGTGCTCTTCTCAAATGCCAGTTTGACTTCTCCACAGGCACCACTACAACAGGAACACAGCTCTGTCAAAAATCTGTGTAACAAGTGCAGGCAAATGAAAGCATAAATTGGAGCTGGGCTGCTTTCTAACTTTCTGAATAAGGATGCTTACCTTCCCAAAGTCTTTGACATAATATATTTCTCTCTGAATTCTTTAGGAAACATCATCTGATCATCCACCGTAAGATCAGAAAATACAAACACTGGGAAGACAAGTGGACATCATTTTCCCATTATTAGGTTTAAATTTTTTATTAGAACAAACAGCTATGTTTTGTGAGCTTTTATAGTCAACAATATAACTGAGAAAATAGTGCCTGCTAGAGGAAAAACTAAATATATGCTATAAATTATACCAGCTATGGGTTAGCAAGGTGATCTTATTGCTAAAAAATTGCATTTTGGAATTAAATTCACAACAGTCTTTAAGTAATGAATTACATTTAAGGACAAAAGGAGCAAAAATTTCAATGTTCCAGCAAAGATAAAAGAGATCTAGTTAGGTATCTGGAGCTTTTTTTTCAACTTTTCTTGAATAACCTGTTTACCCTGTTCCCACCATCATATGCACAGCTACTGAAGCCCAAAAGGGTTTCACAAACAGGAAAAAAACCTATAAAAGTTTATATTCTAGTAAGGTGCTGCCTGATCCAGATTTCTTTAAGCTTTCTTTTTCAGGTTTTTTCCTAGGGTTGACATGGATAATTTTCATGTGAGTACTAAAACACCTATTAATGAGATGTGCTCATGAAGCAGCTCAGCTCCCAAGAAACACAATCAAATCAATGCAGAAACAACCTCCTGGTCAATACATAAAAAATCTATTTAAGTTAAAGCACATTTTACCCTTATTGGTCAGTACAGACAGTGCAATTTCAGAGTTGTGTGTCAGTGGGAGCCTCCTCCCTCTTCCAACGAGCTCTCTATTAACAAATGTTCCATTTGCACTGTGGTCTTCAATGTAGGCAACATAGGAATTTCTTGGACCCATTTCCTCAAAGAGAAAAAAAATGGGGAAGATGACAGTAAAGAACAAATGACTTTACAATAAAGACATGATACACTAGAAATTTACTATTGTTGACTCAAGAAATGAGACCGAGTTTATTTCATAAACCACATGAATGGGGTATTGCCAAGTCACATTCAAGGAGTTAACCCTGAAGATACTTAGATTTCTTTAGGATCTCTGCCTCAAAGTCTCTTTTTAAATTACACCAAAATAGACAGAATTAACATTTTTAGCACTTACCCTGAAAATTCGGAAGTGCTTCTTGCTATAGTTTTGGTAGAAGCCAGTCTCAGACAATCCCAGCTTAGAAAAACTGTAATCACAGCTTTTGTCCCTCCCAAACCAGTACTCCTCATTGACACAGTCTGCAGAGGAGGGGAAGGTACAGCAGAGAGAGAAGACAATGTTGCAGGAAGTTAATAACTATGGCAATACAGAATGATTCCAAATGGTAATGGATAGGATAACAGAGACAAGATTCTTCCCAAAGAAAGTTTAACTCATACAAAGCACTACACCTTGTCAAATTCTTTATTAATTTTACCCTCTTCAGCAGTGTTATTTTTCAGTTCACCATCAGCAATATAGAGACATATAACTAAATAAAATAGATTATAATTTTTTTTAATTAAGCATGTAACAAAGGATATGAACACCCCAGAATTTCTGTGAGTCTATGGCAGCTGTATATCTGAGAACTCAGTGTAAACACTGGGATGTAGTATGAAAAAAAAACATTATAGCAAAAAGTTCCATACCTAAATTTGCTTGTACCTAACTTGAAAATGAAAAGACACTGCTCTTCAACAAGCTGCTCAGAACTTTTCTGAGATCCTACAAAGAAACCAAGAGATTTATTACAGTATGCACCTACCACAGTTGCTGAAACCTTTTCCAAGTGCAAAGAGTCGGCCCCAAGGCTGAGGAACCAGCTCTTCAGATTCCTGGTCCTCAGGGATGGAGGGAAGCTCCTGAGTGGGAACAGTGTCCAAGGAACTGACAGTGCCAGAACTTAAGGAAGACTGACTAGTGCTCTGTGAGCCACTGGAAGAACTGGTCCCACTCTGAGGCTGCTGGGCACTCTGAGACTGCTGTGCTTCACTTCCAGTCTCTCGAGACATGTTGGCTTTAAAAGAGAATGTTAGAGAATCACAATTACTACAGGAAAGTAAAATTGGCAAGCACTCACACACTGCATTAATAATGTCCAAATCCATTCACAGCCTCAAAGAAGTAAAACTTACAACCAAAGCGTGCATGTCTGGGTTATACGTAAATTCCCAGGAAGTGTGCAAAGCAGGATGGTTTTCCTTTTAAAAGGCAACGTGGGGCGGCCTCTGCTGGTTCTGCAGCAGAACTAACCCTGATTTATTCCCGAATTGCTACCGAGCACTTCAGCGCTCCCACAGGGTCACACAAGCATGGGCTGTGCTCTGACAGAGCATCCCCGCACGGAGCAAGGGACCACGGCTGGTCCCCAAACAAAGAGAAAACCGAAAGGAGTAAGAACTGTAAAATCACATAGGTTTTCTTGAAAGCCTCCGAGAGATTTATCACACCTATGCATAATAAGTGTCCAAATCCTTGCCAGATTCAGACGCTGCCCGACAGCTGCCGGTTAATTTTCAGACTGACTCAATGCAGGAAACAGCCCGGAAATTCACAGCCTCTGGTGCCTCCTTCTCTATTTAAAGGCCGCCCCAGCCCCCCCTATAGCCAGCTTCCCCCAGCACAGCAGTGCCCACGAGCCTTCCAACCTTACCAGCTGTATATGGGGTTTTTAGCTGCTTGCCATACAATTTAATGTATACTTCTCCTTATCCTTTGCTACATTTCATTACGAGCCATAAAACCACGGCAGCTCCCAAGTTCCCGTCCCGTTCCTTACAGGTGTTTACAAACATGGGCGAGGCCCAGAGCTCCGCCCGCAGACAGAACAGACCCACGGAGCCATTGGGGCTGGAAAGCACAGAGACCATCGAGTGCCACCGCACTGCCAAAGCCACCGTGCCCTGTCCCCTGTCCCACATGGCTGCGGGACCCTCCAGGGATGCTGACCCCACCTCTGACCCGTGCAGCCCTTTCCATACCGGCGCTTTCCCTCGTGTCCAAGCTGAACCTGCCTCTGAACGCTCAGACAGCGGAGCCGTGCCTCAGCGGCCGCCTCGCACCGTGCGGCCCTGCCCTCCGGAGCTCTGCTGCCCCGGACCGACACCGGCACCGGCGGCCCCGCGTGGCCAGCGCGTGTGTCCCGGGAGAAGCGGGGCTCGCAGCCCGCGGCGGTGCCGGGCCGGGAGCGGCGCGGGGCCGGAGCGGGACCCGAACTCACGGCTCGCGGAGCTCGCGGAGCTCACGCCGCCGGGCCGGGGCCGCCGTGCGCGCCGCGCGCGCGCCCCGAGCGCAGCCAATGAGCGGGCGGCCCGCGCGGGGGCCGCCGGGAGCGGGCCGCGATGCTGGCGGCGCTGCAGGCGCGGCTCGGGTGGGCGCGCCTGGCGCTCCGCGGGGCCACGCTGGGCCGCGCCCCGGGGCCGTCGTGCTGGAGCTGCGGCGCTCCGCTCCCCAGCAGCGATGGGCCGCCCCACTTCTGCCCCGGCTGCCAGGCTCTGCAGCCGCCGGCGCCGCGGCCTGACCTTTTCCGCCTGATGGACTGGTGAGTGTGGGCGGGGCGGCCGCGAGCCCGACCGGCCGCGGGTCTCACCCGCCCTGTGTCCTGCAGCGACCGCTCCTTCCGCGTCGACCCGGGGCAGCTGCAGCGGCGGTTCCGGAGCCTGCAGCGCGCCGTGCACCCCGACCGCTTCGGCAAGAGGCCGCCGGTGAGCCCCGGGCCGGGCGGGGGAGCCGGGCCGGGAGGGGCCCGCGGGGCTCGGTGAGCGCCGGACGAATTCGCCTTTAGCCTTCGGCTGCGTGGCGGGGTCGCAGTGCGGAGTCCCCACGTCTCTCCCGCTCGGGGAGTGAGGGGATCCCTGTGTTTGTGTTTCGGTGCTCAGAGAGGCTCTGCCGTGGATTTGCGGAGGAGCGGACGATGCGGGGCCGCTGCGGTTCGTGAGGCTTTAGCTGAGCGCGGTGCCACAGCCGCCAGGTGCACGGAGCCTTCTCCGTTTCACACACGGACACTGTGGGGACGCTGCTGTTCCGCATGTAACAAAGTGTATTTCGCCACTTGGAATTAGCTTCCAATTATTTGCCATCCATTTGCAGAAAGAGCAGCACTACTCTGAGCAACACTCTTCCCTGATCAACAAGGCCTACCAGACTCTGCTGAACCCTCTGAGCCGAGGCCTCTATCTAGTAAGGTCCCCGTTAGGAATTGCAGTGTTGTGTAACTAACCCTGGGGGCTGGTAGGGATCCCACCCTCCATTCAGTCCTTAATGTGCTAATTTGTGCTAATTCCCCTGAAGAGGATCACCAGAGAAAGAAGGGAGACCAGAACCAAGTTTGTCCAAAATTTAATCAGCATATTATCCCATTTACTACTCATCTTACAGTAATTTCACATCACACGTGGTGTTTGGCCATGGCTGCTCATTCAGAATTTCAGTCTGGCCCATTGCAGCCTTTTTTATGCTTTTTTTTGTTTATGATCAGCCTATGTATGGTGTTAATTTTCAGACTGACTCAATGCACTGTAGGTTTATCGAATATGAATCTGAGTATGCCCCAATAAGAGACTTAATATTAAAGAAAATAATTTCCATAGGAATGGATGTGAGAATATTTATTTTCAAATTCCCATTTCCTCTGCCAGCTGGAGCTGAAGGGAGTGGAGCCAGCAAAAGAGACAGACTGTGATGCAGACTCGGCGTTCCTTATGGAAGTCATGGAAATTAATGAGAAATTAGCAGAGTCCAAAAACAAGGACCTCGAAGAAGTTGAAACTTCCATTAAAGGTAGGTTATGACTTGAGGAATTTGTACAGAACTAATGCACTGAATCTCTGTAATACATGAGTCTGAAAGCTTTAAACTGTGTTGGTATTTTTCTTGTAATATCTTCAATTTGTGTTAGTCTGGAATTGACTCACTGCAGGATCTTCTGTCCTGTTCCCTTCTTTTCCAATGTTGTCTTTACCTATTTCTGCACCTAAACGTCACATCTGTCTTGAGAATATTTGTATAACAGAACCTATTCTGATGTTACAATAAATGTATATAGACAATAAAAAGGAATTTACTCAACCTTCATCAGTTTAGTCAATTGTTCCAGAAAAAGACCTGTCAGAATGAAGTTGAATAAAGTGCTTGTCCAACCACACTAAATAATGTTATTTATAAAGGCATTGTAGTTTTTCACCTTCTTCATCTGGCAGCCATTATATTAAGTGGTTCTTCTCCTTACACAAGCAACTTTCTTTTTATATTGTTGGTGATACCAAAAACATTTGGTTTACTGATATATTTAATTCTTTTCAGTAACAGCTATGTGCTAAAAGCATTTACAATAACTAGAATAAAAACTGAGTAGCACAGGGGAAAGTTAACTGTAGCAGGGTAAACTGAGACACCAAAAATAAGTTAGATTGGTGGGAAATTATTGCTCCTTGGTGTGCATTGGAGTTGCTGTCAGTATACCTGTTTAAATAAAGAAATACATGTTTGAAATTATAATTAAAACAACATTGACAGCAGTATAATGAACAACTCACTTGGCTCCCATAGGCTGAAAGTAGTAATGAGCTTTCCCACCACAGACAGTCAAATGCAGTGGTATCAAATATCCTAAGTATAACAAAAAGTAAATGAAATAATTTGTTTTGCAGTTAAACAAGAAGAACTGACCAGAGAGGTGACTGCAGCTTTTGAAAGAGGTACCTGATTTTATGAAGTTTTTAGCTGTCATACATACCTGTCAAGTGCTTAAAACTCCACATTCTCTTACTGGCAAATATTTCCTGAGCTATGGAATAGAAATACTGCATTGACAAGGGTTCTTTGTTAGGTATTTAGAATAAGTACCTCTAAACTGACATTCCTGCTGATTTGGGAAATTCAGGACCTCACATTAAATGCAAAGTCCAGTACAAAAGTTCCATTCATCTTGCATCTAAATAATCATTTTCAGTGGGAATGTAGATGCTAGGAAATTGTTTGTGTGTTTCCCAGAATGCTGGGAAGGACAGATGTGATCTTAGACATGTTCTGAGGTTTGACACTTGGAGATGTTGTTCTGCAGTCCTGGAGCTGCAGCAGAGCAGTGAGTGCTTTCTTTGCAGTGAAAGCCACAGCTGCTGTGTGGCAAGTAAAGGCCTGTTCAGCACAACATTTGGGACTTCCTGTGCAGTAATCAACATAACTTCATTCTACAGCCAGTGGATAGGCACAGGCTTGAACCATTCCTGAGCTTCTGAAGCTGGGAAAAAACCTTTGTGTTTGTGTGCCAGGTCCAGAATGGTGCACTTTGGTCGGGGTGTGTGTAACTGTAAATATCCCAGTGGTGCTGGCTGTCCCTGCCCATGAGGAGTTACATTCTGTTACTCTGTGCCGTGAGAAGGACTGTGTTGCCTTTGTCTGCAGGTCATAAACCACCCTCCCCTTGAGCAGAAATTGTTTCAATATCAGTTTTGGAATTGGCACTGTCCAGACCAGACTCCTATTTGCATTTTTCAGTTATGTCAGTTGGTCTATTTATACACATTTTAAACAAAAACATTTGTCTTGCCTAGTGGGTAGATCAATACTGCAGCCACTTTACAGGAGTCATTAAAGGGCATTCATCCACATTTCTGTTCCAGATTGTTCATTGTTACAGGTTTTGTGGAACATTTGAAATGTTCCCAAACCATCTGAGGTTAAAACAATAGGCAGCATGGTTTAAATAGAGTCTGAGTCCTTGCAGGTCACAACTCTTGCTACTAAAACAGGTGCTGTCACTAAAGTCTTGAGATTCATTTTGAAAATGCAAATTCACCTCTCCCTCTGTAATCCAGTAATGTTTTATTTCATTTCAGATGATCTTCAAGAGGCCAAGAAGCTGCTAGGAAAAATGAAGTATTTTGCCAACTTAGAAGATAAACTAAAGGCCAAGAAGATCCCTTCCTGATGTTGCCTTGTTAGCTATTCAGAGTTAGTGCTATTTTCAATTAAACAAATGGTTCTATTAGCAAAATCAGACCAAGGGTGTTTGTTTCCTATACTTCCATGAAAAGCTTTAATGCTGAGAGGAGGAAAATAAATAGAAAAGAAATCCCATGCTTGCTGCAGCACTTGGGTAACAGATGGCATTTGGAAATGCTTACAGCCAGGAGAGGCTGCACTGGGTAAGGTCAGCCACTGTCCTGGCAGTGGCAGGTGTGGAAGCAAATAACAGAGAGGCACACAAACAAACTCCAGATGTGAGATTTCTTACTTCCTAACATGTGAAGAATTTATTTTAAGTTGAAAAAGAGTCCATGAAAAAATACTGGAGAGGGGGCAGAAGGCTCATTCAGCATGTCCTACAGGCTCCCTGTAAAGGTAAAAAGTATTTAATTCCTGTCATCTGTCCTCTCTGCTCCTTCATGCTTTTGGGTATGTAGATCTCAGTCTCATGAGAACTAACCTCCAAAACTAGAAGAAGTTTTACCCTGTTGCATAGTTTAAAATGTTAAGATGATAGGTTAGGGGAAAGAATAAACCAAATTGAAACCCCAGGCAGTCTTTTATCAGGATAAAAGTTTTTATTACAAATACCAGTAATCAGAGAGTGCTGTACTTTCATTGCACAGTACAGTAGTAGGACTGGATGAGGAATGTCTTTAGGGCTTTCAAAGTTACATAACTGGAAAAACAGAAACTAAATTACACTATTTCTACATAAAATATAATGTTTCAAATATCAGCTATCTGTTCTTGTGTAGGTCTTAACAAGAACTCAGAATATTACACTCAGCAAAGCATTTGGATGTCCCCAATGACCCAAACTCAATACAGGGCTTTGAAATGCAAGAATTGCTGAATTCTCTGCAGAAATCTGCCAGAGGAGCTCACTGAACATCCTCCCTGACATTTCTGCATCCCTACAGCACCAGGTTACAGCTAAAGATCAAGTTTTCTGTGGATAATACAATATGTTGTCAATAGTATTTCAGCAATACATGTTTTAACAGCAGTGCTAACTTGCCTTTAGTTACACTTCCTCTAAATACACAGGAAGATTTAATAAGCCACTTGATCATGGATTACAAGGTTCGTAATTCTCACTGAAGTTCTGTTGCATTTGTGAAATTATGCAGAAACCTTTAAAAATTCATCTTGGAGTTGTCTTCTTTCATAAAGCTCTGTTTCCTTTTTCCTGGCATTTTTTCCAAAGTTAAGCTTGTTAAATTCCTTTTTGATTTCCAGAAAAGATTTGTTTTTTGTCTCAGGAATTATGAGGAAGATGAAAGCAGCAACAAAGAAGCACTCCAATAAGAACACCACAAAACAATACTGCTTCAGTCCATTCTGAAAATAAATGTGATTGCAACATATTTCAAGAGTAATAATAGTAGGTTTGAGAAAATAAGCTTTTTGTTTCCATTTACACTTAACATTGCTGCTCAGATGTTTTTCTAAAAGGAGTCATTCTACCTAATCTTTACTTGTAACTTTTTAGATAAATGACTGTCAAGGGCTGTGCAATAGGCTTTTATTTTTAAAATAAGTTAAACCATTTAAACAGTCAAATGTCACAATCTAGAAGTCAACATTTGCTATCTGTCACACAGTTTAAATAATATGTAATTTAAATTTCTATGAATGTTAATATTTTTCAATGCTGTGCATTACAAAAAACCAACTGTCTTACTGAGAAGCAGAGCTAAACCATGAAGAAAGGACAAGCAGATCCAGATACCCAGATTCATGCTGTTCCTGCTCATTTTGCTGTCAAGAACATGTGCTAAAACTAAAAATACAAAGCTGGAGATGAAAGCCTGTCTTGCCTTTCCTCATAATCTGCTTACAGAACTCTCAGTTCAGCAAGTTCTCAGGGATGTGACTTACTGGCCACAGGTACCACCTGAACGTTACTTTGCCATAAAAGCACAAGGCACTATTAAAAAATGTTTTGTTTAAATCTCAGTATCTGATTAAGTTTTTCTGCCTTTGATACCTTCTGGTTTTTTTCATCTGAACATGAGCACTGCCCTCCATTGCATTCCTTTACTTTTCATTTATCATGTTATATTGAAGTTTGTGATGTGCAAAAAATACTTTTAAGAGGGACTGAATCTAGTTAAACTCATTTGAGGGGCAGTGTGCATCCTGGTCAAGTGTGAATTATATATACAAGTGTATGTAATACAATACAAGCAATGGGATGGAAGCTGGGAGCAGGTGAAATGGAAATTGTGCTGTTCATACTCACCACTATGAAGGGGAAGAGCATCCCAACTGTGAAGAAACTAATCCAGCTCACAGTGCCTGCAATCATGTAGGCAGCAGGACGTGAGGACTGTACAAATAACTCAGCTGTCAGGGTGTTTGTTATGCCACCTGGGGATGGTTCAGAAACAGAGAATTGTGCTGAATGTCCATCTGAGGTACTTCCAATGCTACAAAAGATTGATTGCTTTTGTATATGCCATTAGCTGATCTATTATAATTCCTCACAGCACAATTCTGAGGCTGCTGCCCTTGCAGGAAGTTTCCCACTAAAACACAGCCCCATTTCAGCAGCACAGATCAGGGAGCAGGCCCCTTCTGACAAGTGTGGAACCTCCTGCTCTGAAGGGCAGAGCTAAGCCCTCCCTCATGTGTAGCTCCCCCAGAATCAGCAATGGTAAGCCTCAGCTCTGGGCTACAGGATGGCCTCACTTGGGTTCTGCAAAGGCCTCTTGGCTGTGTGACACCCCAGCCCTCCCAGACCTTCCCCACTCACACACGTTCCTGTGCAGTACCTGGGCCCAGCCCAAAGCTCAAGATGAAGGCAAACACACACATCATGCTCATGTAAGGCACCCAGGAGTACAGCTCCTGAAACAGAAGACAATGAGAAGGTTTAGTTCAGATTTTGATAATCCAGTTTTAAAGTCTGGCTTAACTGTTATGTTTCCTTCTGTATTTTATTTCAATTGAGACCAGCAGTCTTTCACTACTCTTTTACAGCTAATTTATTTAACAGTTCTGCTTCAGAGAAATTAAATAGTGTTCATTCAATAATTTTTACTAAATCATATAATAGAATTCTGTAGTCATAGTGTGGGCTGGGCTGGAAGGGGCTTTAAAGCTCATCCCATCCCACCCCTGGCCATGTGCAGGGACACCTTCCACTATCCCAGGTTGCTCCAAGCTCCATCCAACCTGGCCTTGGACACTTCCAGGGATGGGGCAGCCACAGCTTCTGTGGGCACCCTGTGCCAGGACCTCAGCACTCTCTATTTCTTCCTTGATGCCTCATCTAACCCTAGTCTCAGTTTAAACCCATTCCCCCTTACTGTGTCACCATGTGCCCTTTTCACTCCTCAGTCACACTGGGTAACAGGAACGAGTCCTTTGCACCTGGTAAGTCAGAGAGAAGGTCAGAACGGTGCACCAGAGAGTCATGAGGAGATAACCCCCAATGATAAGGCATCTTCTTCCCACATAGTCTATCAGTAAACCCTGTGGATAAGATACAACCTTCTGTTAATATACTGATCTCATTTTTACCAATATTCTTCAAGAAGAATCATTACTGTTTGTACTGGGAGGTAGAACAAAGTGCTCCTTACACAGGAGAGGGCTGTGAGACACTCACAAACTCCAGTGCCAAGGGTCACATATGGGATTTTTTCTGCCACGATCCCAGCTTGTTCAAAAACGTAAGTTGCATAGAAATAAATCTACAACAGAAAAAAAACCCAAACAAACAAAAAAAAACCACCAAAAAACAAACAATGAGATTTTTCTGATATTTAAAACATTGTCTGGAAACAAAGTCATGTTCATACCAAACATATAGATGAGTGTACTTTATGTTGTGAGTTACTAATTCAACATAAGCAGTAATAACAATCTGTTAAATTCAGGTCTAAGTAAACATATTGCTATCATAAAAGCCAAGAGGATTATTCAACTTACTGAATATGCTTTATATTCTTAAACCAGACACACTCAATAAACTGATCCACCTTTATTTCCTTTTCAGAGGAGGTATCAAGTCATTCTTTAGAAAAGTTTGCATACCAGAAACACAGAAATGAGAAAAAAAATTAAAGGGAAACAACAAAATAATGCAAGGATATTCTTTCCTACTTATCCCATTTTGCTGAGCTTCTCTATGTGGATCCTTTGTGTTAATAAATAGATGAAAACCAGGTGGAAATGAAATAATTATTTAAGCTGTTTTCACTCTTACAGCATTAATGCCACTGAGCTGCTGGCCCATGGTCATCACGATGACAGTGATGAGCTGCCATCTCACAGCAGGGTCAGTGAACAACTGCCAGGGCTTCCTGGGCTTCTCCCCCTCCAAGGCAAAGCATTCCCGCTGGATGTCCTCCAGCTCCCTGCGGTACTCTGAGGAACCATGAAATCGCTTCAAAGCTACAAATAGAAAAAAATAATTTACATTTATCTATTACCCACAGCTCCTGGGAAATAAGCTCTTTTCATTATGACCTGGCTTTTGTTAGGATATGAAAAATCTGCGTTGTGACTTGCTTGTTCCTTGATGTTTTCTCAACATTTTTCACTGTGGTGGATTTGGAGAATTCTGTGGCATTTTTTTCCTTCTTTTTAGAGGAATATCTGGCCTTGAAATATTCACCAGGCAAAATATTTTGTATCTGAACCTCAGACCTTCAAATAGTCTTTTCCTTAAAGGACATTCTTGCCATTTTGATTAATTTTGCTTAAATTCTAGGCAGATATTGAGTCCTTTGTTATGGCCTTGACTGTAATGTTGCCAATGGATGCAGTTAGTGATCTGGAGCAAAGACAGAAAATTCTTCTCCTAAGGCAAATATAATCAGAAGTCATTTGGATCCCAGACTAAAATCTTTACAAATGGTCTTAAAGACTATACAGCATCGGTTCCTTTAAAATCTTCATGATTAAACATATCTCAAATGACAATCTGTCTCCTTAAGGTCAACAACAGGAGTTTTGATGATCCTGATAATGAACTTTCCACTGAGAGTAATCACCTTGGAGCTTCAGTCAATGACCTTACATTTGAAAGAGGATAATAAAGTTTTGTTCATAACCCATTATGGGCTCCTGAGTTCCTCAATGCCTTCTTCCATATAAGCTCACTGGAGGTAAAACATGGGCCAAAAAGCACTAGGATACAACTGTGCTGTGTGGATAAAGATAAAAGGAGAATCTGGAACTCAATATATTCATTGTACCCTTCTGGAGAACAGAAAGTACAGATATTACCTTTGGCACAGCTCAGCTCATCACCTCTGTCAATAAGAAGATATCTGGGACTTTCAGGAAACCATGGAAGGAATAACAGTTGGGCTAATGCTGGAATACAGCTGCTGGATAGCAACAGAGGCCAGTGCTTTTCTCCACCCAATAATTCTCTGTCAGAAATGTGGAAAAAGAAGGCAAAGAAATGGAATAATTTGCTATTGGTTACTATTTAGTGCAGTCTCTGCTCTTGGAATTTCTAAGTTCCAGCTGGATGAAGCCTGAGCAACTTCTGATCACACAGGGGACAAAAGCAGTGCTAGTGCTGTGATACAGAAATGTGAGTCCTTTGCTCTCAAGTCCTTGCCAACATTCACTGTCTCCAGCAAGAAACTGGCAGAAAACATGAACTCAGCTCAGATGTGGCTGCTTTACTGATGCTGTTGTGGTGACCCATCTGAACTGACACTACTCCCCTGAGGACACAGCACTGATGGCAGTTGTAGGAATAAGGTGACTCAAGATTTTCTTCTCCTGAAGTACCTTGTGTGAATTCTAATGCCGCAATGCCACAAGGAATGTGCTGCAATGAGCTGTAGGAAATTGGAATTCTTTACACAGGAATAACACAAAACAGGAAAAAAACCCCTCAAACATTTCTTACCTCAAACCAATTATTTGTCCTGTCAGAATTCCCCCAGTCAGAAAGATGGAAGTCCCCATGGCCAAGCCACCTCTGAGGTGCTTTGGGGCAAACTCCCCAATATAAAGAGGCTGCACACAGAGCCCAACACCTGCAAGTAAATGGAAAAAACATTTTCCTATCAATAGGAATTGATTTGCAAAGAGTTACTAAAGCAAAACACATACAAAATGGGACCTAATTAATTTCCTATTCATTTAGCTGCCTTCAGATTCCAAGCTAAACTACAGAACATTTTCATCAAAAACCTAAAGGATCAGAAATAACAATAATTTATCATTCACCATAGTTTATTGATAGTAGGAATAAGAAATCATTCACCTGAATTTATGCCAATCAAAAACCTTCCAGCAATCAGTAACTCAAACAATCCTGTAGGAAAACTGATCCCCATTAAAATGGAGGCTAGTATTGCTATAACATTATTCATCAAAAGAGCTCCTTTCCTAAAAAGGAGGAACAAAAATAAAATAAAATAAAATAAAAATAATAATGATACACCACAGAAAAAACAAAAACTGATTAAAACAAACAAAAAACCCCCAGATGTCTCACCCAGACATTATGGAAATCTGTAATAATGTGGGTTTTTAAACAGTTTTCTTTTTCTGATAATGTGGGGAGATAAATGGACTTTATACTGAACAAACATGCTATCCCCTGGAAACCCAGATATCTGATACAACTGCTTATGTTTTTAAAATGTCTAAACATAAGAATAATGTATAAATATGACAGAAATTCCTGACAAGGTAGGAGTGGGGTTTCTTTATTTAAACAAATGAAGTGCAACAGATGAAGCAGCACGTCCTTACTGGCACAAGGGCTGCAAATGTGTCAGAGGGAAATTCATGTTTCCAACACACTCTGTGTGCATTCCCCTGCTCAGATTTCAGTAAATGTAATGCAAAGACAAAGGTCATAATTCAGGGCTCATCCTTGAAAGCCACATTGGAATAAACTGTAAAATTCTACTAGAAAAATCAGTTTTAAAGTGAAAAAACTTTCTCCAAGGTACTCTTTTCTCCCACTCTTTTCCCATTTATTTACTTTCTATTCCAGTGGGAAGGCAGGAAAAGCAAACTTGTTTTGATGTCTGCTGCTGCAACTGACCTGCCCAGGCGTATGGCCATGCTGCCTCCAATCAGGGCTCCACAGAGGCCTCCGAGGGAAAAGATGGAAGCAATGACAGACCAAAGAAAAGTCAGCAAATCTGCATTTAGCTCCCTGTGATAACGACTGCTCCAGGTCTCGTTTAAGAACTTGTGTATATGCTGCAGGAGAAAAGAGTGATGAATGTGGAGCATTTTGTACAGCCCTACACACAGCACTACAAATAACTTGCACCCCAATCCTGAAAATTAATTCTAGGGGTTAATTCTAAGAGATATCAGCTGACTGGCAGAATTTTCCTTGACCACAAGGAAGATTTTGTGTTTCCTACTCCCCACACACCTCAAAGGCTGCTGAGCAGCTCTTTGTGCCTGCCTCAGGTGCTGCAGCAGAGGAGAAACACAACCCTGACATGCACAGCCATGAGAGACTCTGAGGTCCTTCTGAACAGGGTGGATGGTTGGCCCTACTGTTTTTAGGAACTTCTCACAGCACAGAGGCTTTTCAACCTAAAAAATTTTACTGTCAGGGGACTTATTCTGACACTTGGTCTAAATCTCCCTGCCTCAGTGTAATCCAAAGAGTCATAGTAAAATCCCTTTTTCAGCTCTAATAATACTCCACCTTTCTTAGAGTATTCATGTGTCAGAACTTTGAGGCTGTTATTCCACATGCTTGGTTTTCTAAAATTTGCCTTTAGAAACACTTGAACTGGCATGTATCTGCAATCAGAGGCTCCTGTTCTTTGCCTGCAAACAAAGACTACAGAAGAATAAACTTCTTGGACTCTCCCTCTGTTCCCAGCATATGACCTGTTCTTTCACAAACAGCTCCTTTTAAATTTTGTGAAAAGTATACAATGTTGAAGCAAATTCAGTCTTCACAGTTTCCCAAGCAAATAAATCAGCTGGTAGCAAAAAACTGATACCCACCACTTGCACAAGAACATTTGCTCAGATCCTTGAGTCATCCACAAAATATGCAGAATCCTGGAGGCTACAGCAAAGAACGCTCAAGTAACAAGTGAAAATATTTACAAGATACTCAGCCACTACAGATGGAACATTTTAATTCCCTAAGGAGATCTTTTTCAGTAATATGCTTTGTGATGGACACCTGTAAATAGTAACTATGCTTTCTCCCTGTGATAGAAAGAATGGGAATGGCTCAAAGCTGTGTCAGGGGAGGTTTAAATTTGACATTTGGAGAAACAGTGGTGATATCCTAGAGAAAGGGTGGTCAAGCAGAAGAACAGGCTTCCCAGACAAGTCAATGCTCCAGGGGCATTTGGACAGTGCTGTTAATACACTTAACTTTTGGTCAGCCCTGAAGTGATCAGGTAGTTGGACTAGATGGTCATTGTAGGTCCCTTCCAACTGAAAATGTTCTGGTCTATTCTACCCTTAGTGCTCTGGGTGATTTTAGTAACCAAAAAATATATAACTTAGTTAATCCTTCTAATAATAAAGGTATTTATGTAGCCTATTTGGCACTTTTGTCTGACACAGAATAGCTCTGACAGGAGGTACTCACAGACAAATGCACATGAAACCACTTAGGAAATGAACAAGATTCCTTCATAAGAGAGGAAGAAGTGCTTCAGTTCCCTCTGTGATCACAGCAAAAGCACGATTGGCCTCGTGGCCGAGCTCAGAGAGGAAACAGTGAACAAAAGATGAGCTTTTACCTGAGTGGGTGCATTGATAATAGAGACATTGTACCCATACTGAAAGGTGCCTCCAATTCCAACAGCACAAACAGCCAGGAACAACGTCCAGCTGGGGAGCTGGGGAGCAAAAGAAAATCAAGACACTTCAGTGATCAAATTTCCAATTCCTTCATATATAAAGGCTGTACATATTTCTTTTAATAAACTTCTATTCCCTGAATTTCTCATTGTTAGGTATGTAGACTAATTCTTCATCATTCTCATTCTTGGACCAGTTCCCAGAAATGCTGAGTTATTCCCGATATTGTACTGTATTCTGACAGAGCTGTGTCCTCCCTAAAGATAATTCATCAACACTTCCTTCTTCCCTCCCTCCCTGAAATTTGCCAGTTGAAATTGATCTTATTAAAGTAAAATCCAATTAACATTTCCTTACAGTTTCCAAGAATAAAAAGTGTTTCTCTGAATGTCAACCAAAGCAATGAATTAAGAGTTATAAGTAAGGGCTGCAGTGAGTATGGTAGAAAAAACCAAAATTGATGTGGTAAATACTGGCACTGCGCACTCAGACCCTTATAGTAACTAAGTACTGTAAACCTATTTTGTGTGTTTTATGGGTACAGCCAGGAATCTAGAAGGAACAGAAAATAAACAAACAAGCAACACAAAATAATGAACATACATCATATAACTTAGGTTTTATTATGACAGATCTTTCGTTCTTCCTGCCCAAATCAGCTGGGCTCATGACATTGGTATGCTGTCTGCTGTCTGACATTGGAGTTAGGAGAGAGCACAGATAACAGCCTCATGTGTTCTGAACTCCTGACAGTTTATAAGGGCGTTCACTTCATTCCGAAAACATGACACAAACAAAATTCTATTTGTATTCAATGTAAAACACCAGAATCAGAAAGATGCTTTTACAGCTTCCACTTTCTCACACAGCCAGGTGTCCAAGGAAAGCGCAAAATCTTACAAGTCTAATCACTTAAAGTATTTATATTCAAAAGCTAATATGAAATTCCCACACATTTTACATCTGTACACCATTGCTAAAACCACAACCTCTGCAGGATCCACCTTCAGGATGGTTCTGCTTACCTTGCAGGGCGAGCTAGACCCTCTGAGCAGGGGCTGGTGCTCCATTCTGAGCATGGGCCGAATTAGATTTCCTTTGCAAAATTTAATAAATTATGTTACAGAAAAAAAAGAAGTGCCAAAGAACTTAAGTTACTAATGTATTAAGACACAGCTTTACTTTTTGTTGTCGTTTTGTTTGATTGGTTTTGGATTTTTTCTCCCAGCCCATTGGGACTCTCCTGAAGGGTTCCGAACTTTGTGACAGGGATATCCAACTTCGATAAAGCCTCACAGCAGCCTCAGGGAGCTTTCCCACCTCTTACACTGAGTACATGCACTGTCCTTCTCTAACCCCGCACAGAACCCGCAGCCTCCCGCGACCAAAGACAAGGACGGGCGGTTACCGTGTGCCGGGGCGCCATCCCTCCCTCCTGCCGCCCGAAGCTCCGCTCCGCTCCGCTCACCACCTCCCGGAGCCCGCCTGAGCTCCTCAGCTGACCGGGATTTGGCTGCCGGACCGTGCCCGCCCCGCTGCGGGGATTAGGTCGGGCCACGGACAAGAGAGGG
The DNA here is from genome assembly GCF_028769735.1 of Zonotrichia leucophrys gambelii. Lineage (NCBI taxonomy): Eukaryota > Metazoa > Chordata > Aves > Passeriformes > Passerellidae > Zonotrichia > Zonotrichia leucophrys. The sequence continues at coordinate 5,288,516 of NC_088185.1, forward strand.
GCTGTACGGACATTCTCGGGGAGCTCACGGCGCCCTCACGGGCCACGGACAAGAGAGGGACTGTACAGACATTCTCGGGGAGCCCACGGCGCCCCCACACGGGCCAGGGCCAGGGCCAGGACCAGGACCCCGCGGCGCCCCCTCAGGGGCCACGGCGGGTAGCCCGCGGTGGGCGCTCCCTCACCGGCCACGGACAAGAGAGGGACTGTTCGGACATTCTCGGGGAGCCCGCGGTGGGCGCTCCCTCACGGGCCACGGACAAGAGAGGGGCTCTTCGGGCACTCTCGGGGACACCGCGGCGCCCCCTCACGGGCCACGGCGGCGGAGAGCCCGCGGCGCCCCCTCACGGGCTGCGGCGGGGAGCCCGCCCGCTCTCAGAGCGCATCTCCCACAGCACCCAGGACTACAACTCCCATAGGTCCCACAGCACTCGGGACTACAACTCCCAGAGGTCTCCCAGAGCCCGGGACTACAGCTCCCACAGTGCCCGCGGGTCCTTATCGGATCGCGGCGAAAGGCCTGGAAGGACCCGGGCTGTAGCGGCGGCCGCAGCCGCGGGCCCGGCTCGGCCCGGGTGAGCGCGACGGGCGGAAGAGGTTTCGTGCGGGAGCGCCTCGGGCAGGGCCGGCGTGTGGCGCAGCGCGGATTGCGGCGTTGATGTGCGCTTTGCCCCCCGCAGCAGGAAATGGCAGCGCTAGGCAGATCCTTCCAGGGCATCCCGGCGGGCCCGGCCGTGGAGCTCCCCACAGCGCCGGCCGCTGCCCCGGAGCCCTTAGCCGGCGGCCACGGCCGTCTGCAGCCACCCGGCATGGTCATGGCAGGGATCGGAAACGACGGCGTGGACGGACCCTCCGGCCTCTGTCTGCAGAGCAGCTTCGACCTGGCCTCGCTGGCCGCGCTCGGGAGCCACAGCGAGGGGCTGACGGTGGCCCCGGTGAGCTCCTTCAGCAGGAGCCGCAGCCAGTAAGTGCCAGAGCTGTTCCGGGCCCAGGCTGGGGGGAACTGCCGCGGGTGCTTTGCTTTGGGATTTGTTTCTTGTAGCAGTGTTGCGCTGGTAGGAGGTTACAAAATTGTCTTGTGCTCGGTTAAGAACCTTGAAGCTGGCTGGTGGGGGATGAAGAAGCCGTTTAAAAGGCAAGAACCAGCATATTTGCGTACTTTCAAATTCGTTTATTTGTTTTAGTATTTTTTCAGTATGTCCCTGTGATATAGAGTATTAAGAGACACAAGCTGGGTCATGTATTGCTTCTTGAAGCATTTGAATTTTAGAGCAAAAAATTGGTCCCTTATGGAAAACTAAATTATATAAAGGAGAAGAAATGAAGAAATTAGCATGGTATTCTGTTCAGAGAACTGAGCAATTACAGCCACCTTTGACTTCCTTTGTAACAATGTGGTTATTTATTGTCCCAAACTTTTATTCCCATCACAGCTGGTGACACACTGTCACCATTGATCTCAGATGAAATTTTAAAAGGGGAAAAATATTGTTTGACACTATCAGTGTAACCAAAAGATACAATTTGAAGCTAAGTAACTGTTTTTCTTTTGTAGTGTCTCTGTGCGATGTGGAAGGAAGCATAAGCTAGAAGAAGAGGCAGAAGGGTAAATTAATTTGTCTTTTATAGCCTGAAAAATCCTGATTTGCTTTTTGTTTTGTTTGAGCACATCTCACCTACAATACAAACAGGAAGGAAATCTATCATTGTTTCCCTTTGGAGCTCTTCCCTTGAATTGCACATGAGCCCAAATCCATTTCTGTTACCTAATTAATTGTGTGGCACTGATTTTCCTGAATAGGTACTCACATTTTACTAAGAGCAATGTGGATTTATTTTCTTTGTTGAGGTTGCTTTGCCACAGTGTGTCAAAGCTGCTGAAATGCACTTTACATTTGTTCCTGTAGAATGCCACGTTTCTTTTTTTGACAGTTGTAAACTTACTTTGTTTCCTAGCTGTCCTGTGCGGAAGAAGAGACTGACAGGAACCAAAAATTGCCCTTTGAATCCCAACACTGAAGAATGGATTCTTTGTGCAGGTCAGCAGGCAGCTGGGGAGGTAGCAAGTCAGTATGGTGGCAGCGGTCCTGAAACTGCCATGTTAGAAATTCCCTGTGAAGAAATGGATCAGACAATGGGGGAACAGCAATGCGAGGTTGCTCGCAGGAAACTTCAGGAAATTGAGGACAGGTAAATGCAGGGATTGAGTAGCCTGGCTTTGCTGAGCTTTCCCTTTTTTGGTGGGCATTCAGGGGTAAATCTAGCACTTAGCAGTGTGATAACACTGCTGTAAGTCTGAGGTCAACCTTCTGTTCAAATTATTTAATTTTAGGCTACCTATGGTCCTGTGAGTCTTCAGGCTGATCTGAAATTTTGGGTGCTAGAGCAGGAGATGCTGAGTAAATAACACCCTGCTCACAATCATTATGCAGCTCCAATATACCATAATTTGGTTTAATGCTCTTCTGTGAGCATCCAGAAGCTCAAATTCTAACATCTACCTGCTCAGGCTTCAGCTCAGTTTTTTTCAACCAACTGCAGCTTGTTCTGTGATTTAAACTTAAAATAGATGTGAATTTGTCAGTGGAGGGAGTAGCATGAACCAAAGAGGTCTCTCTGCACATAAGGCTGAGATTCATCTTGCTGATGGTGTCATGAGGGTAATTGGGTGACTATAGACAGTCTGCTGTGGTTTTTATTAAATTTACTGTGCATTCTGGCCCTTGGAAAATTTTGGGAATGGCATGTGTATGTATCAGGTGATTGCAGGTGAGCTGGTATTCCAAAATATCTAAAATGACCACTGCAGATGATTAGAAAAGCCTAAAGTTATAAAAAAAAAAAAAAAAAAATTGTAGATTACTCCATAGATGATGCATAAGGAGAAGCAAGGTACTGTTAGACTGTTATTTTTTTAATGGGTAAATCAGAGTAGTGAAATCTGTCTCTGTTATCTGTCTGTGTCTGCTTTGGTCTTCTTGGAGGATTGTTCCCTATTCTTCCCAGCTACACTGCTAAATTTTCTATAAAACAAAAACCAAAAACAAAGGAGATGCTTCCATTTGTTCTAAACACTTCACCAATTTGTGCTGATTTAATCTTAGGAACTGGCACAGCCTTGTGAAAAGTGAAGCATTATTTTCAGTGCAATAATTCTCAATTCCAGTTTTGGGGAATTGAGCAGGTGAAGCAGCTGCATAGCTGAGACTCACCTGTGTAATGTGACTGAATCATTCAGTTCCCCTTGGAGGGAGTTTATTTTCTCTCAGTGCATGTTTGCAGTGACACTGCTGGGATAACACAGGGGTAACAAAGCTAGCTCAGGTACCAGGAGTGGCATTACTGTTTGAGTGGCTTCTGTGAGTCCTCCTCAGGGTGTTTTGGCCCAAGAGAGAGAGACTCACTCATGTTAGCACAGCCCTGCTGCTCCTGGTACCCAGGCCAGGTCAGAGATGTGCACAGAGCAGAGCACAAAGATGTGACTGTAGTCTGCAGAGATGTTCCTGATAACAGTTTGCTCAATAGTGTTTATCTCCCTCTTCCCCCTCCATTCCTAGGATAATTGATGAAGATGAGGAAGTTCATGCTGATGGAAATGTTAGCAATCTGCCCACTCTTATCCTGTCAGATACCCTTAAGAAAGGGATGAAGAGGGATTTTGGTGAAGTCCTGACAAAGAAAATAATAGAATCTATGTAAGTTCTGGAGGAAATCATGGTGCTATGTAGCTAACATGTGCAAATGAAAAGAGAGACCTCGTTTCATGTTTATGGAGATGTCCTTGATTACTGCTTGATGCAGCCAGCATTGTGTAACAGACCATTCATGTGGTTCAAAGAGGAAAAACTGTCCTGATGTAAAAAAGAAATAAGTGTGACTGTAGTGGTCATCAAGTATGTGTTTTGTACTCCTCATGTCTTCTACAGACTGAAATTTGTGGAGTGAACCAGTATCAGTTTTGGGTTTCTGTATATGAATTTCCAAAATGAGATCTTGAAGTGTGACCAACAGTGGTCAAGTTTGGTGCAAAAAAAAGAGAAGAAATACAAGGTTAGAACTAGAAATAAGGGAACTAGGGAATAGGGAAGAGGAAATTTAATAGAGGGGGGGAAAAAGGTATTTATTTTCTGGACTATGGTTCCAGGCTAGCTCAAAGGATGAAGGTCTTCTGCATTTAATAGTTCTCATTGGAAAACTTAAAATTTACTGAAACTCCATCCCTTCTAGGAGCCGTCCTTCTATGGAACTCGTGCTTTGGAAACCTCTTCCTGAATTTATGACAGATAAACTGAAGTCTGTTTCTGTTAAGAACTTCAAGCAGCAGAGTACAGAAGTATGTCAAGCTAAGCAGCCAATACCAAGAGCTCCTTTTGACCCACAGACTGAAACGTTCCCTGGATCACAACAGACTGCCATGTCTCCAGATCCATATGCTAGTTTGGGAATATCTGGGTGTGCAGAAGAAGAAATGGAGTTGTAGATGCCAGACTTTAGACTGGAAGTGGTGAGCTTCTGATGCCTATTGTTGATGTTTTTTTGATGATTTTTTCTGGTTTGATGTGTGAATCTGAAGTTATATTATTTGTTTTTTTGTTTTCTTACTAACAATCATAAGCACACCACAATCATAGGGTGGCCAGGAAACACCCTAAGATTTCTGTGTTCCAATCTGTTAAATATTCTTATTTTTACTGAAAAGGTAATTCAGAGGCCTTTGGAACAGGGAAGTAGCTTTCCATCTTGCTTAGTGGTGAAATATCCTCTTAATTGCCCTTGGTTAAGCATAAAATCCAAATATTGAATGTAACTGTGGCTTAAGCCACACCTTTGTCTTACTGAGCCATTGAAACTGGTGCACATACTATTCTTGGCCATTTGGTTTAAATTGAATTACAAAATGTAAAGGAAGAAACATCTTCAAATCTAGTCATGGATAGAAAAGCAGTCCCTCTGGTAATACAGCTTTTCACACCATCTTATTTGTTTGGACTTTACTATGTAAACTCAGATGTAGAAATTACACAGTCCATGGGGTGCTAGGGAAGGAATATTACAGCTGAGCATAAGTCTTTTGCTTTGTAGAAAGTAAAGCCAGCACTTGTAACTTGCAGGATACCTGCTGACTTCAGTCATCTTTGGTTCATTGGCTTCTAAATTTTATTTGTGGGTTTTTGATGTTCCCTTCCCCAAAGTGGTTCTCAGCAAAGAGATTTTACATTGTGCTGAGATTCTCTGTATGCATGGAGTTGGAAAGTCAATTAGGGCAGTGTAACTTCTGCTGAAATGAATGGCATCCATTGATTTGGGTAAACATGATAAGTAAATGAGCTAGCAGGGATGATGGTGCTTGCTGCCATTGGGAGGGTCAAATGCTGGGTCTGTACCCAAGTCCCAGCCTTTGGTGGCTTTGGTGGTGAGCTAAAGGAGGTGCCTGTCTTTTTCCTGAGAGAATCTAGACCTAAAATTTAAGCCACAGTATGTGCCAATAATATAGCCTCACATTGTTTGTACAGATGTATGCCAAAAGAACTTTCTACCCTGCACAGAGTGCCAAGGAAAGGAGCTCACAATGAGCTATTGCTTGTACCTTTTCTCAGTGCACAGCAGTTTGTTATGCTTAAGGTTTTCTAAGTTGTTTAAGGGTTTTATCTTTTGTTCATAAGTCCTTGAGCTTTCTCAGAGATACCTGAACTGAGGCTTTTATAAGAAATCCTTTCCAAGTAACAGGTTCTGCTCAGAGTCCCATGTCCCAATCTGGTTTTGACATCTTGCTAACATAAAGGAGCAAGTACACAGGAATGCAGCTGCAGAAAATCTACTCTTCTCTGCAGAGCTGAAAGATAATCCTTGGGATAATATTCTTCACTGTTGAATAACCCATAGCTGAAAGCTTAAAATCAGTCTTCTCTTTTTGCAGTCCTTCTGGTTGTTCAAAACATACCTGTTTGTTGAACCCTGTTTATCTTGCTGCTTTTGTTGAAGGTTGTCTGAAATTTCCTGTCTCTTGATAAAACATTTTAGAGTTTCACTAAAAACACTCCAGCATTTGAGTAGGTATTACTCTGGAAACCAGTGCACACCTGTACCATTCTGGAAGGTTTATTAAGTTGAAGAACATGTGCAGCCTGTCTTGCTATAATGCCTAATTTCATTTCAGGGTCTGCTATAAATCTTTTGCATGAACTGTGGAAAATTTCTTATGTATTATTAAGCTGCTGAACATCTTTTAAAACCTACAGCCTCTGATGTGCTCCAGTGGTTGAGCAGAACATAAAGCAGTCAGTTTGGAGAAAGCTGTAGTCACTGCAGGTAGAAAATGTGATGCCTCCAAGTAAGTGACTGGTTTTTAGCTTGCTGGATTATAGTTAAAGTATTTTAGGTGAAAGCTCTGAATCCTAAATAAATTGAAAAAAAAGGATAAAATTTCAAAAATATTATGAAACCATCTCAGCAACACTGAAACTGCAACAGAAGATGCAAAAAAACCCTCTGGGAGGCCTAAATACATCAATTGATGCAGTAGTTTTTCTCTTAAAAACACCAAATTGCATATCAGATTTGCAGAATTTCTTGTGGATGGCTTTTAAACATACTTTTTTTCCTGCTAGGTTGGTACCAAAGGTTGACTTTCAGAGGTGTTTTTCCTCTTAATTCAATGCCTGTAGGGCATCACTGACCTGTTACCTGCCATCTAAAACAAGAATAGAGTGGTGCACTGTTGACAAAGACTATGAGATGGACAAAAAAATTGTCTAAAAAGTTTGCTTTGATAGAAAACATTTGCTTTCATTTTTTCACAATGCATTTCTGCCCTTGTGATAGGAGACAGAGGGGTTGAGTTGCTTAAATTGATGGAAGAGTGGGCACCAAGTGACAGGAGCACTGAGCAAGATCCTTGCTGCAGCAATCACTTGGAGAGGGTGACTGGATGGGAGATCAAGCTGTGGGCATTTACAGACTTCTGTATTTGTGAGTTTCATTTGTTGTTGTCTTCATTAAAGACTTTTATTAATGCTGTTCACAGACAGGATGGCAAAGGCGACGCAGTATTAGAAAAAACATTATTTTGAAATATTAAAGATCTGATTCTGGTCTGTCTTCTCTTGGGACCAAATCACCCTTTGTATGTCAGTTTTCAATAAATTTTCTAAAATATTTTTTAGATGACTGTTTCATTCCTGGTAAGAGTGATAAAACCTTGGGAGTCCATGTGTAGTCCTTCAGCTGGACAGTGAAGTTCTCTTCTGGCTTAAGAAGATTTGAATTTTACTATGTTATGTTAAAGGCATTCCCCTTTTTTCCTCCACAATATTCACCAGGACAAGGGAAGGCAACAGCAGAATAGAATAAACCTGAAGCTGCCAGGAAGGAAAAGTTATTTTAAGTCTGTCATGATCCAAAGACCTCTGACAAAGCAATAGGGGTACCAAAAAGTGTTGCTATAGCTTGTGTTTTGAGATCTTTTATTTTACTTCAGAAGAAAATGACTCAGAACTAAGCAAGCTAGGTATTTTTAAAGTTAAGGAATGTTTGAGTAGAGTTTTAAATTCAGATTTTAGTAATTTTCTTGGAAGGTAAGACTTGCTTTTTTTGTGTACCATCTTAGTAGAATTGATTCTAGTAGAAAATACCAGTGTTCATAAGGATTCTCAATGGTAGTAGGCTTCCAGATGCCAAACAAGAACTACTTTTGTGGATTTAGTGGAAGAGGTCTCAGCAACTATTAACACCAGTGTTTGCAGTAAGTCAGGATAAAGCATGCCAGGATAGAGCTGTTGAGAAGGGGAAGCAAAACAGTGTAAAGAGTAAAGACCACATCCTTGAACATTTCTGTCTCCTGTGCTTAAGGAGGCTGAAATGTTAAGCACATCCCATGTCCTACTGTGATGAAAAGGAGACTGTAATACAATTTTCTTTGGATTTTTTAGATGTTGAAATGGCTTGCTCATGGTTGCCAGGAAGAGCTGGGGCTTCATAAAAGGGTGCTTACAAAATGTATGGCAAAGCTACAGATCAAATCCTCACTTCTGCTTTTTTTGGACATGCAACAATTGGATACTATTGTAGTCATCCCTATTTGCCACCGTGAAAGGAAAGCAATTTATTCTTCTGACTACTTGGATTTTCAATCTAAATTTGTTACACTGCACAGCTGTAGTCTTCTACCCACTATTCAGGTGGAATCCTTCATTATAAACTAGGTTACTCAAGCTTGTAATCCAAAGCAGTCCTGCCACCTTGAATGTTACTGACTGAAACATCTCTGGTTTTCTTTCTTCCCCACCCCAAGTTATTTTTGCCAAAACTGAATGCAAAACATGAAATAGCACTGAAACCAAGAGCAGCTGTGCCAACACCTGCAACAGCTCTCATCTTCAGTATAAAATTTCTTCTGTCTCTCCAAGCTTTTTAAATATTGTGATAAATACTGGATACTGGAGCAAATGGATGTGGACAATGAGAAGTCCTGCTGTGGTATTTGAAATGAGCTCCTGACAAGTCCATTTGATGCTTCAGGATTTCCTGTGGTAATACAGAACCTGCAACCATTTTCATACCATGTCTGTGCACCCACCTCCCCTCAGATGGAGAATTCTGGACAGCATTGCTGGCCACCAGGGTGCCACAACTGCCCTGACTTTTGAATATTCAGACTTCAAGCTCCTGCCACGTGCCTGCCTCACAGAGGCTGAAAGTTTTGCTCTGGCCCTCACACAAACCCATCTACCACATCCAGTGTCCCCAAAAGGGAACTGCTGAAGCACCCAGCTGCAGACACCTTATGAGCAGTGCTCCCCAATATATTGTGGCAGGATGAGACACTGAGGGACCTGAACTTAAATTCTCCAAGGCCCAGATCCTCTCCCCTCCCCAGTGAGTTCTAAGGCAAAACAGGGTCAGTGAGCTGCACTGCATTTTAATTGCACCAATACAGTTAAATATTAAATGGACAAAGCAACTCTACATAGCAAATGGAAAACAAGCATTTAGTGAAGCTTTAAGACTTAGAGACTATTAAGGTCTAGCCCAGTTGCCTATACATGAATATCCCAGTTTAGTTTTTGGTGTTAAAATTTTAACTGGAAAACAAAACATTTTCAGGTTCAGAGAGAATGAGCAAGTTATTGAGAAACAAACCTGCCTCTCTCCTAAGCCAACACTGACTGGGGGGAGCCAGGGCAGCACAGGACACCCCAGGCTTTTTCATACCATCAACTAGCATGGTAAAGGTGAGAAACACTTTTCTGAATGGGCTTGATTTTGCCCACACACACCCCAAAGGGGCATTGCAGATTTCCTGGCAGGACAGGACAGTTGTTGACAGGGAGTTAACACTACAGGTTAGACACTGATGAGCTGGGGAAAGAGTTCCTTGGCAAAGCTGTCCTCCCACGCATGGTCAGCGCCAAGCGGAGACGATGTATCACTGAAGGGAGACAGGGATCCCTCATACCCAGAGTCACTACAGCCATCCAACAGGTAGCTTGAGGCTTCAAGGCTATGACAAGAAGAAAGCAGATGAGAAAAGCCCAGTTCAGGCATGAAGCTGTCTACAGGTTCCTTCTTCACAGACACTGGGACTTCAGGGATGGCCTTGTCGTCAGATGAAGAGAGATTTTCTTTCTCAATTTTCACTTGCATATTGGTTTGGTTGGCCACTTCAACAGGAATCTCCACTACCAGGGGTTTTGTATACACGTGATCAAACCTTATGAGTTCATTAATGGCTTCCAGCTTGGCTGATGGGGACCCCAAAGAGGGAGAGAGGGCGGCTGGTATGGAATTTGTTTCTCCAGAGATCTCTTCATCCAGCTTTTCCAGGCACGTTGACTCTGAATCAGCATATTTGAGAAACAACTCTGGGTCCAGACTGTCCAGAAAGCCCAAGAGGACATCAGACTGCAAAATGAAAGACAGTTTTAGAAAGACAGTTTACTACAGTTACAGCCAAACACCAAAAGTGGCCTCTACTAACCTCCACGTGGAAGTTAATATACACTGATGCAATCACAGTTGTTTTACCAGGAATATCATCAAATACACAGTTAAGGCAGTTACCCATCTTGCAGAAATTCACAGAATAGGCCAGGTTGGAAGGGACCACAGTAGACCACATGTGGTCTAATTTCCCTGCTCAAGCAGAGTCATCTTAGAACACGTGGCACAGGATTGCACCAGATGGTTCTCAACTGTCTCCAGTGAGGGAGACTCCACACCCTTTTGGGCAATCTGTACCAGGGCACAGTCATTCTTTGCCCACAGCTTTTTCTGTAAGGGTTCTGGCAATCCCCAGGGAATTACACATGCATTTAAGATTTATAGCCACTATTAGAAACTCCTTGAGATCTTGTACCCATCAAGTACAAACACCACAGTGCCTGCTGGCTACACAAAGCACAGACCAAAACCTGGCTTAGGCAGACCTGCACATGACTAAAGCTGTGGGGCACTGGGTTTTTTCATGTGAATTCCTGTGCTCATTGGACATAGCTGTTCTGATGCAAGGGAATGGCATTCCAAGATTTGGAATAAACAGAAAGCACCAAATGATTTAACATCAAAACATTACAACACTAATCTTAAATCTACAGTAATTCTGAATTTCATGGACAGTTTGTATAGGACTGGATGCTCACCTCAGAGTCTGAAGAGTCACTGCCATCAGAATCCATGTGGAAACTATCAGAAATGGTGACTGCTGGGCCTGCACCTGCTGCAGAGGAACACGTAGTCTGAGTGCTGCGGACTCAGCGGACCCGGTCACCAATCTGATCTCATCCACCTGGGATTCCTTCACAACCTGTACCAAGACAAAAACTCCGTCATTTCGAGTGTTCTGGCAGTACAGTACATGATCTTCAAGATCATAATTCTTCTGCTTAGGCTTCCAACACAAAATTCCCTATTTGCTTGTTCTGTAGGAACCTGAAGGTAAGGTAATTTCAAAGTTAGCCAAAGCTTCCCTACACTTGCACATTTATTTTGATACTTTTAAATTAAAGCCCGACCTTCTCCACCACATCTGAGACAAACCTACATGACTGTTACAGTTTTTACTTCATCTCTATAAGGTAGACAATCAGAGAAAACTGTCTTAAACCAGCCTGGAACTAGTCAGCTTTCTACCTCCCACATTACCCCTTTCCACTCGGCACCCACAGAGTTTCAGGACAGCCTCCACATGGAGGGCAAAGGTCTTTCCGGCATATCCCTGCCCAGAGCCCCGAGGGTGCCCCGGGAGCGGGGCAGCTCTGCCCAAGGCGGGGGCGGACACGGGCGGCTCACCTGGAACTCGTCACCCTCCTCCTCCGTCTTCAGAGCATCCAAGCCCAGGCGGCAGCGGAGCTCGTGGTTCTCCCTCGCGAGGTCACACGTCCTTTCCCGCAAGAGCTGGTTCTCCCGCAGCAGCTTCTGGTTCTGCAAAGAGCCGTGAGGCAGGGAGGCCGCTCCCTTCCTCCCCTGCTCCAGCCCCGCATCTCCGGCAGCCCCTTACCTCCTCCTCCAGCTCCACCACCTGCTGCTCCAGCTCTGTCATCCGTGCCTTCTTCCTGTCGCGGGCACTCTGGGCCGCCACGCGGTTCTTCAGCTTCCTGCGGGGCAGAGCGGCCGTCAGCGGGAGATCTTACACCCCCCAAGCACAGCCGCAGCCCCGCCACCGCTGCCCGCACTCACCTGCGCAGTGCCTTCTCCTCCGGGCTCAGATGCGTGAGCCGCTGCCGCTTGCGGGCCGGCTGCGCGGTCTCCATCGCCGGGAGGCCGGGGTCGGCTCCTGCCGGCAGGACAACGGACAGATGCCGGGCGGCCGCGGTGCCGGGAGCCTCGGCCGCTTTGCTAGGGATGAGGAGCAGCCGCGGGGCCGCGGCACCGGGCAGCGCTGCCATGGCGGCACGGCGGGACAGGGGACACGCCGCTCGCGTCACCAGCGCGGCCGACTGTGCCCCGCACCGCCCCGCCCGGATTTCTACCATCGTGGCTCTCGCTCATTGGCTGCGACGCGTGACGTCACAGCCAAGAGAGCTCGTGATTGGCCCGAGGTGGCGAGCAAGGGGGGAAGCGAATTGCATCAGACAAGGGGCTGCGGCTGTGAGGCGCTGGCGAGGGGCGGGGCTTGCGGGCGGCTCTGAGGGCAGAGCGGGGCCAGGAGGGGCCCGAGGGGATCGGGCCGGACGCGGGCCGGACCCGGGCCGTGCCCGCGATGGCGGTGGCCAAAGTTGAAATTCCTTGAAAAGGCAGTGAGCTGGGCCTAGCGTGGCGATCTAGCTGAAATCTCTCTCTGGCCTCCTTCCCGGAGCCGGTCTGTCACAAGTAGTCACAAGCATAATCATGAGGAACACAAGTGCCACGAATGGAGCTGTAGCAGATGCCATAAGAATGAACTTTTTAGTCTAAGAAGACTAAAAAAGCAGCGTGGTCAGTGATTGATGAGTGGAACTGCAGGAGGCCATGCAGAAATCCTCAGGGGAGTCGCACTGCTGTCCCCTGAGGAGCAGCAGAGCTGTGTGGGAGTGCAGTGAGCGCTCCTGTGGTGTCTGAGGGAGGAAATCACGGGCTGGTGTCAGATCCGATAAATCTGGGGTTCAGACGAAAGGTTTGCAGGTACAAAGCCTGGAAATGCTCTGCCCATGGGAATGCAGGTGTTCGGCAACCTACGGGCAGCAATGCACAGTTTGCAGGGCATCGAGGGTGTTTGAACCTCCGGCGGCTCAGCCCCTGCAGCTTTCCAAGTTTCCACTTGTGACAGTTGCCAACGACCTGAATAGTTATGAAATGTCGAGACTTTGGCTGCTCACAATTATTTCTGAAAGCCATTTGTACATTGATTTTAAATTAGTGGAGATGTTAAACACTAAAGGAAAACATGAGCTTTGGAAGATCAAAGACGCTGGTGTGCTGGTTTGGCATTACTCCAGCACTGGAGTTCTGCCAGGCTTTCATGATACAGAGAACAAACTGCATTTGTAAGCTTGTGTTTGTTCTTTTCTTGCGCACTGCAGCATGACATTGAGCTAAGGCTGAAAGTTCATCTTTCTACTTTGACACCTTTGTGAAAAACATGGCAATTTTTCAATAAGCCTTTTAATCAGAGTGCAAAAAATTGTTTGTTCGGGTCCTGCTAAGCCCCTGAGACACTGGCCATTGGAGATACTGCTTCTCTTTTGTGTGTCTCTTCTGGATTTGGACTCATGTTTCTTCTGTAATTCTAATTCTCACTTTAAAATGTTACTTTTTTCTACCAAAATGCAGATTCAGTATTAACAACTGCTTCAGATTTCAGACATCCATTTCAAGTTGCCCTTATTTGCAAGAAAAGGGGGGTGAACATTGCTGATTTGTAATATTTACAGCTATACTGAGGAGATCTGATTTATCATGATATGATTTATCATAAAGATATCCATATGTCTTGGTATTATGACTGAAGAAAAATCCTAACCTTCTGTCTGCAGGTGATTTAATTTTCCTATTTAATTTTATGTAGAACCAGAGCCCATGTAAAGCATGTTTCCTTTTGCAACAAACATTTCTGATCATGAATAACCCACAGAAGTACAGGCACATATGTGCTGGTAGTGGTGCCTGAGCTGCTTCACAGTGATGTGTAACCAACAAAAGTGGAATCTGCCCTTGGCACTGGTGCTGTCCATTGTTACTGAGTATAATAACAGCATCCATTAGTGTTGGCAGTAATAGCTAGCAAAAGAAGGGCATGACACCCTGCATTCTAGTCCTGTTGAATGGTTTTAGTAGTACTAAGAGAGCTCTGGGGCAGTTGCTGAGAATATATTTATGCTCACAAATATTATATACCATTAGGATATATAAAGTGTTTTATTAAATATATGGTTGAGTCACTGGGTAAGAGAGTGCCTAAGAAAAGGTTCATAAAGCTGGTCTTACACCATTTCAGAGAGTTTTAACAAAAAGTCTTCAAGTTTAATTCTGATTTCCACCTTTTTTCCCCTTCACTCTTTACACATTCTGGTCTTTGTATTTTTCTTTTTTTCAGTCATTTGATTTAATCCTGTGATCCATGTGACTCAAGAATGCTTCTCACCCTGCCTTCACCCCGCTGGGGGGTTCAGCACCACCACCAAGGATGTGCCAATGAGGATTCTGTTGGCTGTCCTGCCAGAAACCACATTAGTTCCTGCTAAAACAGCTTTATGTTTTATGTTCCAGGTGGCCAACCCAGCAGAGGAAATAATTTTGTTTAACGAAGGTGGAGAGGCTTTACCCTTGTGTAATCTCAGATACAGAGAAATGTGTGTTCAATGTTATCTACACATGAAAAAAGGGGGAATAGGGGAGGAAAGTAAAATGGAGGAGGGGGGCATAGAGAGAAGATAATCTGACAAAGAGCTTGCTTGCCAAATGTGTGTCTGAAAATACTTGGATGGTGGCCCAGGCCCCCAAGTTGTTGACACCAGCTGGAGTGTTCCCATACCTGTATCAATAGCTGATTAAATGAGAAGAGAACCTGTTTAGCAGCCTAAAACAAGGTTGTTCAAAACCTGTAAACAAATTTTACTTATTCTTAAATTTTGTTATTACACATTTGGACTCAGGAGTGCATTTTTCAAAGTTTTAGTGCTCTCAGTCTCAGGGAATATGCAGAATCTGTATCCTCTGCAAGGAACTGCCACACTGCCTGCATGCTGTCCAAAGTGACATTGGCTTTCCCTTCTCTTAACCCTGCCACAAGCAAGCCCTTCAGAAAGGTGATTTTCACTCAGCTCTCATCCCTTCTCCATTAATACTTAATAAATTATTGGGATTCTGCTTCATTGGCTCCTGTAATTGTTCCCAGGTTACCACCAGAAAAGCATGGAAAAGACACAGTGAGTTCAACTTCAAACCATGACTTTCCTAACATATGTGTACCTTGCATTCCAGTTCCTTGTCCTCCTGTCCTCATGTTCCACCCACATGGTGCTGGTACTTCCAACTACCCAGAATTTCAAGGAGCAGTGAGGTAGGTCTGCCTGAGTTCCATCTTAGATCTTGGCTGTGGGCCAAAGGCATGGGCTGGAGAGTCTGACTTTGTTCTCTTTATGGTCCAGTCCTCTGACCTAGCTGATTTGTGGTGAGGGAGAGATCCCGTCATACCTGTACCTGAAGTGACTCCTGTTACACCTCTTCTAATACCTTCAGACCTTCTTGCTGGAGCTCTGTCTGTATTTTCCCCATAGCAGTGTCCCAAGCACTGCAGGCAGCCTCAGCAGGCTCAGGCAGCCCATATCCTGTGACAGAGATGTCTCACATGCCCCTGTTGTAGGATTATCTGCCTCCCCATGCCATAGAGTTGGTTCTTCCATCACCACAGTCATTGAAATCTTGCTTCTGATTCACAAAACAAGTCTGAGTTAACTCAGGCAACACTATCAGTGTTTCTGGAACAAAACTATTCTGCAAGTTGATTAGAAATTAGGCCTTTTATAAGGCTTTTCTTCAGGAAAAGAGGATCTCCCTTCAGTGCTACAGGAGTTCCCAGCAGCCATAGGCACGGAGGTTCACCTTGGAGCTCCTTTGGACAGTTCAGTTCCATTGCCCACAGCAATAAATTTCAATGCAGTACCTCATAAAAACAGGGAGATGAGGAGCACACTGCCCAAAAGCCAGGTGTAGATGCATGTATAGCAACTGATGGACTTAATTTTTAGAAAATATGAACATCCATTGTGGTCTTCTTCTGTAGTGACCTCTTTGCATCACAGATTGTTTGACAACAAAATCATCTCATGTTTCACAGCCTCTATCATTTTGTGTGTGTCATTCTTTTTGCTGTTATTACAGAATACAAGATTGCAGATTTTTCTTAAAACAGTCAAATGATATATTGTCTTTTGGAGTGATAACAGTAAATTTGAGATCAATCAATCTCTATAAAAGGCTCACAATGTTCCTTGAATGTTCCTTTATATCTCCATAGTGGGTTTTTTTCCCCCGAATTTCACTTGCATTGTAATTCCAATTTGCTTCATTTTTAGACTCCTCTGAAACTTCACTGGTCTCAGGAAAGACCAGAAATTAACAAATGTATATAATTTTGTAGCAGTGGCATTTTTTTGCCAATTACTATTTTTTCCAGAAAACTGACATGATTATTAAAGAGCAGAGGTCCCAGTGTAGAGACAGCTTCCTAATCCCCCTCACACTGCCAAGGATTGCTGATATAAAGGGAAAATCTATCTGCTTACAAGGACATGGCAGTATTTTGAGATAAAGATCTCTTGATTTGATTCTTTCTGTCAGACAGAAAAGGAAATTTCTCTTACATACAGAGCTTGGAGCAAAACACTGGGAATGGTTTGGGAATTTAAAAGAAGACAAGATATCCACACCACAGTAAACAGAAAGGTTGGCAACCCTGTGCCCAGTTCTGGAAGAATGAAAAGTTACTGGGAAAGCTCTGCAAACATTAGTAATGTAAACAGATCTTTATACATAGCCACTGGATGTCCTTGGGAAGGTTTATGCCATCTGCCAGTCCCTGAGAGAGTCCAGCTGGGAATCAAACAGCACTGGTCACTCAGCCAGGAAAATGGGCTCAGGTCAGGTAACATGTTTGGTGGGCAGCCCTGATCCCTGCAGGAATCCCACAGGTCAAGAGGAGGTTGTACTTGTTATTGCTTTGCTTTGTAGTTCTGGCCTCTGCTTCCAACCAGCTTGGCCCATCCCCTTCCCACACCATTCTTTTATTGCTCTATTGATTCTGCTTCCATTGCATGGATTCCCTTTCCCTTTAAAGGTCCAGCTGTTGGCACCTCTGGTGCTTTGCTGTGGTTTGTCTGACTGTAGCACCTATTCCCATGTGTAGTCCTACTTCGTCTCTCTGGCTTTTCTCTTTCTAGCTTGGTCCCAAGCACAGTGTTCCCCTGCAGGGCTCTCTCCTCCTGCTGGCAGCAAGATGTGAACCAGAGAGTTGTGCAGAGCACACAGGATTTGGAGGTTCTGGGGATGCCACAGGAGCTGCTGTGCTCACCTGTGTATGCTGATGGACAGTGACACATTAGAGGTGGTAGTCACAAGCAAAAGCAAAAAGGCAAAGGTCCTACACTGACTTGAGATGATGCAGCAATTCCATATTTTGGGGTGTTTTTGCAGAATGTGCTTGGGCAGTACAGGAGAGGCTGAATTTGCTGCTGTTCTGTCCCAGGGAACCAACAATGCTGCTCTGGGTTTTGTGCCAGTGTCTCACCTGTTGAGCAAGCTCTCTGAGGAAAACGCTTCACTTGAAATCTCACATACCTAAAAGCTCCTGTTCCAGTAAGTCTTTTTGTTTGCACATCCTGGTTCAGAACTGGAACCTCTTCTTGGAAAATACCCAGGGAGGTAAACAACCAGGCTTAGGAAAACTTGATGGCTGCTTCCTGTTGGCAGAAGCCAGCTCTTCTTTGGAGCACTGCCAGCATTTAAAAGGGAAAACCTTTTCTTATTTCTTAGAACTTCCCTAGGCTTTGAAATTATTTTAGAAGTCCAGAGCTCCTGAGAGTCCTGGAAGCTTTCTTGTTTTGTAATTTTGAATTTATTTCCTTACATTCTTCCATCTGGGTGCCCTTTTGTATGCAGAACCCTGTCTCCAGCTGTCATGTGACCCTGTATGAGAAGAGGAAATTATCAGGAAATGTCAAGTTATGAATCAGTTCTGTTTCACCATAAGTTCAGGACCCAAAATGTGGGGGATATTGTCAGAATTATCTATCTCCTGCCTCCTACATTTTTGATTTGCTGACTCCCCAGAGGGCACAGGGTAGCAGCTGGTGTTCAGAGAGGGACAAGTCTATTATGGATTGTCTCTGGTATCCTCACTGATTTGCTCTGTTAGCACTGACTTTAATGATAACTCTTATGTAAACAGGCAGAGACAGCTAAAGCCCTTAATCTACTAATTAAACAGATCCTGGACTAGTAGTTGAATGTGGAAAATGAGTGTTTTAAGGTGATTAATTAAAAGTGCCAGTCAGATTTTTTAACTGTGGTGAATCTTTAATATAATAGATAACCCAAGATGAAATAGAGTAAATAGTTTCTTAACTCACTATCACATGAATCAACCCATTGTTAATGTAGGAATTCCTTCATTTTAGGCAGTAACATTTTAAGAGTGTTTTCTGCTTTTGGTACTCAGAAGCAGTGAAATCTATTTTTTGGCTTTAGCATAGAGTTCTTCATATTGCAATTAGTGTTAGCAGCTGATACATCACATACTTTAAACATAGCGTTCAAATTTATTCTGCAATGTTTAAATGTTGTTCATTTTATATTTTTGCTTGAAGTAGGGCTTCATGAACAGCAACTTGTACCCTATATTTACTCCAGAAACACTAATAACAATGTGGAATGAAACACAGAAGTGTCAATATCTAGATTGTATATAAATAAGTGAAATATGCAGGGTGTGTTATTTATATTTAATTTCATTGGTGGCTTCTTTGATATTATGAATGAGGACACTGGTAAGCATTGAGCTAATGAGCACATGAAATTAGCAGTAGTCTGGGATTAGTGCAACTGAAAGTGAGTAGGTGTGACACAGAGCAATCTCAGGAACACAGCAGCACAGAGAAAGACATTGCTGTGGATGCATTTGAGGGTCTTTCTTGCAGAATGAATACTGAGAATCTTGGAAAATATGGCTCCACATTTTTTCCAAATCCATTCTGTTCCTGCCACCCCTTCCAGAGATTTTAGATGACCAAAAATCATATAGAAATAATTTCCTACGTTTGTTTCTTAGGATTGTTTTTTCTGCTTTTGGTAACATGACCTGCTGTGCCTGCTTGATGAGGACACTGAAGGAAAGCATCAAGCACTGATGCAACCTCTTGCAACTCTTATTTGAGCTTGTACTGTGTATTGGGGAATAGGTTGCAAAAAGAAAGGATGGATTTATCTAAATAAGGGTATTTTCAGTACAATCTACATAATTCAGTTTTACAGACCTGATTCATTATTATTTTTTCCCTTCAGTAGACAATTACATGTACAGGAGGTGAAGGATTCCCCAGTCACCATGTTCTTACAGATTTGAAAGACTACACATTGTTTAAAACATTGCCTTAACTATTCAAACATTAACTACAAATTTTGTTCAGGAAAAATTGTTATAATCAAAGTTGCTGTGGCTAGTCAATTGGTTATTTTGCATTGCTTCGATGCTGATTTACTTGAACTGTGTTTCCAAACCTGAAATAGCAAGAGGCAAAGCCACTTTGCACAAATTTTTTTTTCTTAGTACAAATATCCGCACATTCTTAGTACAAATATCCACTGACAAAAACTTTTCTTTTTGTTCTTTAATTAAGCTGACAAGCTACAACGGTTTGTTACTTTAATTTAGAATAATTGCTGATAACGACAAAACCATCACTTCCATAAATCGTCCATCTCCTGCCTCCTACATTTTTGATTTGCTGACTCCCCAGAGGTAGCAGCTGGTGTTCAGAGAGGGACAAATGTATTATGGTTTGTCTCTGATATCCTCACTGATTTGCCCTGTTAGTAAAGCATCTATAGTAAAAATATTGTCCATTACGATGGACTTTCTGGTCCAAAGTTTAGTGGTAAGATTTGCCTGAGATGCTTGATGAAGATGCTAGATGAAGAAGAAGAAGAAGAGTAAGAAGAAGGAGAAGAAGAAGGAGAAGAAGGAGGAGAAGGAGGAGGAGGAGAAGGAGAAGAAGAAGGAGAAGAAGGAGAAGGAGGAGAAGGAGGAGAAGAAGGAGAAGAAGAAGAAGAAGGAGAAGAAGAAGGAGAAGAAGAAGAAGGAGAAGGAGAAGGAGAAGGAGAAGGAGAAGAAGAAGAAGAAGACGACGACGACGACGATGATGATGATGATGATGATGATGATGATGATGATGATTCGGGGCTGTGGGAAATATTTTAACCCTTGAGCTGCTGCCGGACGCTCCAGCCCCGCTCGGGCTCCGCAGTCGCCCCGGGCGCGTCCCGCGGCCCCGGCGGCTCTCGGGCGCCACCTGCTGGTGTCGGTGCCGCGCTGCACCCGCCCCGCCCGGCCCCGCCCCGCGGCCCTCGGAGCTGCGGCGGCTCCTTCAGAGCTCCGCGAGCGCCCGGGTGTGCCCGAGCAAAGCTCCAAGTCAGCCCGAAAACTCTCTGCTGTGCAATTCTGTCTCAGAGAACAAGGGCAGGCGTGTACATGTCCTTGAATTTACTGGGAAAAGGATAGCACTTGTTCTATTGCTTATTAAGAGGGTCTAATATAATTTACTTAGGAAATAAGCTCTGCAGAGCAACATACAGGGAATGTGGGCAGTAGTCCGAGTTATCAGTTCCTGAAAACACCTGGATTGGTGAATGAGTTAACCAGGCTTTTAATCCTTCCTATGGACAGCTGGTCTGCTCTGAGGAAATTGTTTTGGGCTTTTTCTATAATGTTCATCACATTTATTATGTGATATATTGTGTATATATATGTGTGTGTGTATTGTATATATATTGTGTATATATTATGTGGCTACTTCACTAACTTTGTTTTCTCTCAAGAGCAGAGGGAGAAGGGTTCTAAAATATCCATTTCTTTGCAAGGGAAATGAGGTGTAGGAAGTTCAGTGTCAGAAGCATCCTCTAGTGTTGATTGCCTGCTTCTGAGATAGAATTATAGAATTGTTTATGTTGGAAAAGATCTGTAAGACAATTGAGTCCAACCATTCCTCCAGCACTGCTAAGCCACTAAACTATGTCCCCAAGCGCCACATCCACGCATCTTTAACATCCCCCAGGGGGATGGTGACTCCACCTCTATCCACGGCCCCCTGATCCAATGCTTGACAACTCTTTCCATGCAGAAATGTTCCCTAATATCCAATCTAAGACTCTTCTGATGAAACCTGAGTTTTTTTCCTCTGGTTCTGTCACTTGTTACTTGAAACAAGAGACTGAGTGCCTAGAGAACGCTTTCTCAGACCATTTGGCATTGCACATAATTTAGTTTTGCTCAAATCACAGCTCTCACTGTCCTCAGCTGTAGTTATAAATGCTTGAGACTTCTGTATTCAGACCCTGGGCCTCAGTTTGTCATTCAGGGGGAAAAAAAAGAAAACATATCTGAAGTATTATGGCACAACTGAATTGTGAACTCTATACTGCCAGCTGGGCAGGATGCCAATTAGAAATATTCGATGCTTTAATGATAGACAGTCCATTCTCTTCCTGTAACTTCCTGCTTGGATTTCTGCCCAAGTCGAGGGAACTTGGTGACCTGAGACCTAGTGCCTCATGTCACTCCTCAGTATTTGACTGTGAGGCTGCTCCAAGGCAATTTTGCTGTGTCTGTAGTCCAAGTGGAATGGATCAGATCTTCAGCAACTCTTATTTTAGGCATAGGATCTGCCCACTTGCTGTATAGAACCCCATTCACATCTTTTTTCTGTTGGTAGCTTCCAGACAGTTTAGGCTGTTCCTATGTTGATTGTGATGTAGCAGACCACATGTTGGCTAAGCATCAGCCATTTGGGGGAAGGAAAATCAAGTAGAGATAATTTGCACTAAGGGATTAAAATGCTTCTATTTAGTACACTAGATGCCATGCATTTCTGAAATTGTACTGCAACATACCTGTAATCAAAAATTAGCACCTGTTGACCACATCTAAATTTGCATAGTGCACCACAGTGATGTCCCTTTCTAAACATGCAGTAGTTTTGTGGCCTTTGATCCCCTGTACTGCAGTCTTAGGTGGGTGTTTTGTGGCTTACTGTAGGAGCCCAGAGTTATGGCCCTGCAATCCCTTCTTGATCCTTTGCCACTGAAGAAATCCTCCATGATGTGCTAAGCTAACATTGCTCACTGTGTCATGCTAAGGAAGACACTACCTTGTGTCTTCACCTGTAACAAAGTATATTTAGGAAAAGAGCTGGCCATTTGTGGACTATGGTATTCTTTCTTCTGCCATTGAATTAGGGCTGGGCTTTGTTTCCAAACATTGTGTTTCATAGCCAACAAGGGTTCTTGGATCAGTTTGTCTCAATCCTCCTTGTCACTGAGTAATATTTTTAGACTGTGTAACACCAAGTATTAATGAGTTCCATGACTTAGCTGTACATACTTTTAATGAAAAAACGTGTAATTGGCTGACATCCAGTTCTTGTGCGAGACTGCAACAAAAATCATTACCAACACATTTTCCCCTCATCATTGATGGAGGTTTTGTAGGCTTGCATTCACAGCCAAGCAAATGAGCCCAGGTAACCCAGCCTCCCTAACTCAGATTCAGGAGGCTGGATTAGGGTCCGATGAGCCCAGACACAAACGAGGAGCCCGCCGGGTGCCACCTGCCAACAGCTGGCACGTCCGGCGGGCAGCGCAGCGGTGTCTGCGGAGGATGGGTGCCCGCGGAGGATGGGTGCCCGTGGTAACCGCGCTGCCAGGGCACCGCTCCGCCCGCCGGGGCGCGTCCACCCGGGCCGTGCCACCGCGCCCGGGATCCGCGCCTAACGCACCGGCCATGGCCGGCGGCCGCGGCAGCGCCGGGAAGCGGCCGGGCCGAGCCGCCACGACCCCAGGCCCGCAGCTGGGCAGCGCGGCAGCCCCGGCACCGGCGGGCAGCAGCCCCGGCAGCGGCGGGCCCAGGCGGTTGCCACAGGTCTCCGGGGCTGCCCTCCGCCTCCCGGCCCTGCAGGCCCGGCCGCGTGGAAAGCCGATCCCGGCAGGGCCGTCCCGACTGCCGCTCGCTCTCAGACCCTCGCGGGGCCGGGCCGGGCCAGGCCGGACCGCCGGCAGCCACGGCAAGCGCTGGGCTCGGCCGGGCCCGGCGGGGCTGCGGGCGGTGTGTGCACGGCGGGAGGGACCGAGCGGGTCAGCGCGGCGCGGAGGGCGGGGATAACCCCGTGGTGGCCGTCACGTGGAGCAGATGAAAGGGAAGCGGCTTGGCAGGGCGGAGAGGAGCCGGGGCGAGGGAAGGGGAGCGCGGCAGCGAGGAGCGGGGCGCAGCGCGGCGGGAGGGCCGCTGCCATGGGACGCTGACCGGCCCGGGACCCCGGCCCCGGAGCTGGAGCCGCTCGGGAGAGATGCGCGGCGGCGGGGCGCCGCTTCCTCCCGCCGCGCGATGAGGGGCTGCGGGGCCGGCGCGGGGCTGCCCGTGCCGCCGCTGCCGCCGCCTCTGCTGCTGCTCGGGGTGCTGCTGGCCGCGGCGCCGGGCGCGGCGCTGGGCAAGGAGACGGCGTTCGTGGAGGTGGTGCTCTTCGAGTCCAGCCCCAGCGGCGACTACACCACCTACACCACGGGGCTGCAGGGCCGCTTCTCCCGCGCGGGGGCCACGCTGAGCGCCGAAGGCGAGATCGTGCAGGTGAGCGCGGCCGGGGGGCGCCGCCTGCCCCAAGATGGCTCCGCGGGCCCGGCACCTGCGGCACAAAGCGGGGCCGGGCCCGCCGCCCCACGTGCGCCGCGCGGCCCGGGACGCGGTGACAGATGCGCGCCCGCGCACAAAGGCCCAGCGCCGGCCTCGGCTCGCGGGGCCGCCCCGCTTTGACAGCCGGGCGCGCGGCGCGGGCTCCGCTGGGCGGCGGGAGCGGGCGGAGCCGAGGCCGCCCCACACGCGCGGCGGGCTCCGCTCAGCTCCGCTCCGCTCCGCTCGCCCCTCCGCTGGGCGCTGGGCGCGGGGCGGGCGGAGGCGGGGCCGTGCCGGGCGGCCCCTGCCGGTCCCGGAGCTGCCGGCGGTGCGCGGCCGGAGCCGTGCGGGGCTGCTCCGCTCCGGGGGCGGCCGGGCCCGGGGTGGAATTGCCGCGGCAGTCATGGGGTGCTGAGCCCTCGGGCTGTGCCGCTCGTTGGCCGCTCCGCGCCCGGCGGCGCTCGGGGCTGGAGCCGGGGCTGCTGCGCTCGGGGTCCCCCGGAGCCCGGCTCCCACCGCGTCACGCTTCGTGCAGAGCTGTGCTTGGCTGGCTCACCAGAGAAATGGTTCTTGTCTTTGAACGCACCTACCCTTTACTCTTATTGAAACTCTTGAAGTGCTTATCTAATTCCTTTGTAGTTGCTTGTAATTGCTGACTTTATTTTTTCCCCCTTTCGCGAAGTAGAGAAAAATTACTTGAATGGTGTTTTAGTAAGTTTGACTGTTAAGCAAGTGCCAATAGCAATCTTTATTTCTCTTTAACAGCTGTGGGGTTGGTTTGTTTGCGTTCCATATATGTATGCATATGTACACATACATACGCACGTAAATATCCATCCAAAACTTACAAGAATCTAACTGGTAGCAAGTAGGTTATAGAAACCACTGTTAAAGCTCTACAAACACAAATACATTACTATCAAAACAACTTTTTTTTTCTAAGTAAAGAATACTGCTTATGAATGCTTGATATTTCAAAAGAGTTTCAGCTGGGATGATTTCTTATAAAAGTTCTCTTGGAAGCAGAAGAGTTGTGAGGCCAAATTGCTGATGTAAGGTAATTTTTCAGAGAAAAGAGGGATGGACCCATTAAGTTATAATTATGACATTTAGAAGAGGTGGTGCTAGTAGGGGCTGGAACTGACATGGACGTTTTTTTAACCTTTTAGTGCTTTTTCATTTTAAGACTTAATAGTGTCTTTGAGGCCAGCAGGAGACTTCAAAGGTTCTTTTGTGTCAGGTGTTAGTATTAAGAACAGAACATAGGCTGAGGTCATACTTTCTTGGTGACTATAAGTAAAAGTGGAGAAAAAATAAACTGTTCTCTTAAGACTCAGATTTGCACAACTTGAAACAAGGGTATTAAATAGACTTTGGCAGGCCTTACTGTTTGTAACATCACCTGTCTGCTTCCTCTTCGTGCCTGACTAGACAGCACCCCAAATAGGAAAAACTACAGTGAAAGTCACATGGTGTGGCAAATCTTTTACAGTCATTTATCACTCAAAAATTGATTTGCTTATTCATCTGGATGCATGCTAGATAACATATGCCATGGACAGGTTTGGGTTTGTTTTTTTTTATGGGCTGTGTGTGCTGCTCTTTTTTCCAGAGGAGAAAACCTGGCAGATACTGTTCCAGAGCAGCTAGACTGAATGTTCTCAGTTGTATTTTCACTGCTGAGGTTTTAGATTGCATATATCATCTCTTGGCAGTGTCCTGCTTCCTCTTTCTCAGCCTGAAAGAAAGTTTATCAGAGCCAAAATTGATCAAGATTCTCACAGCATTGTCTTGCTCCTTTTTTTCAGCTGGGCTGTGTTTTTGTAGAACATTTTGACTCTGCTGTTCTGGATCACCATTTAAAGTTCACTGTGAGGTTTAGAAAAGGCTCATGAAGCTGTTGCCATTCAGAACCTGTTCAGCAGCAGCTCGTTGTACATCAGTCAGTGAAGCAAGCTCTTCATGGCCCCAGCCCCTTTGTCAGTGCACACAGCTCTTTCAAGAATAAGATGCATTTTTCTTTAAGATGAAATATTAGAAGTTCTTGAAAATCAGGCACACATTAAAGAATGGATCAAAGGAATTGTGGTTTTGGGACTACACAAAGGCTTACTTTTGTTTATGTTAATAGCATCAATTACTCATTGGTCTTGAAAGTCTGAACAAAAAAACCCCAACCTTAAGAAACAATGCACTTTCAGCTTTTGATAGGTCATACATCCACTCCTGAACTGGTTATTGGTCAGATTCCTATCCAGTAGTGGTGTGCTATTATATTGTTTCTCAAGTTATTGTGAATGAATCTTATTAGGGTCAAGTGTCTCCCCAGAATAACTCTTCAGAGAGATGAAATGTTCATATGCCTTCTTTCATGTGGCCACAGTTTGTATTCAGCAAACTCATCCTCATGTTGCTGTGTCAGCTGGTCCTTAAACTGCTGGAAAGTCTAACAATTTTGGTGGTATCTGGCATACAGGAATATCCCATGTTTCCTGGGGCAGCATGCTGGCCATTGATATGGGCAAGAGATTGGAAGTTGCAGATGTTTGGTTAGAGAGTGACTGTGAAAACCAGACTTTGTTGAAACCTCTGAAATGATATATTGCTCTGAAACAAATTATCACTGGAGAACTCCCTATGGTTGAAACTTCTCCTGCCATTCAGGGCAAAAGTTCAGATGTAGCCTTGTCTCAAGCTCAGTGTTACATGGCCACAGACTGTGCTTGTACAATAAAAATCACTGATTTGACAGCAGTGGCTTTATTGCTCAGAGTGAGGTTGTGTATCTTAATCTACTTGCATCTGGTGAGATCCTGTTCCTGTTGCTTGTTCAGCTTGATAGCTAAGGTGTGGAGCATCTAATATCGCATTTCTTATAAAGTTATGGTTGTGATTGGGCTGCTCAGGTGAGGTGCTTGGGAAAGAGGATCAAATTTAATGCCTGTGATGTGTCAAAAACTTTAAATTATGCGCATTCATTATTGTCAGTTTTCTCTCAGTCTTACTTTTTTTGTACTCCTGCCTTAAATACAGCAATATGGGTGGATTACTGAGATATACAATTTTGGAGAGAAGCAGCATGGAGGAGAAATTTGAGGATATTATGAGTGTTTTTTCTTGTGCAACAAAAGTTTGTGTTTTGGTTGGTTTGTTTCTGCTTGGAAGCCTCAGCAGGGAAATGATGAACTTCATGTAGCCATTGAACTGGAGCAGTGTGTAGATGATGTAACAATCTCCACTTGCATATATTTTTTGTGCTTAAAAGGTAACAGTCTGGGGAGAACAAGCAGAACTCAGTGCTTTAAGCTCCAGGAATAAAACAGAAGTGGGACACTTCCCACCTTCTTGCATGATACTTCCTAGTAGCAAATTATTGCCCGTCTTTCTCTTGTAGAAGGTGGGGAGGCTTCAAACTGGACTGCAAGACAGTGCCTGTGTGTTCCTTCCTTCCTTCCATCTCCCTCCCACCCCTTACTTCAATGGCTTTGAATCTTCCCTCTGTAAATGCAAAAGTTACCAAAGGTTGCAAACTTCACTCAGAAGCATTGGCAGGTTTTGATGGTGTTGAAAGGAGTGACTTGAAATAACTGTGCAGATACAGAAGATGTCTAGCCATGATCACAGGAGGCTGAATCAAGGGGATGTTTGTGTCCTTTGAGAGTGGAAGACAAAAATAAGTATTTTCGGATTTTTTTGGTTGTTCTTTTGTGATCATGCAGGTTAAGTTTCTTCTTGCTGAGTGCCTGAAGGCCTTTCAAAATGAGGAAGTGGAATTATTTGTGGCTTTGAGTCACTGTCTTATTGAATGTTTTCTTTGCTAGTTATCCTCTTAGAATATGAAGGCGCCTGTGATTGGGTTTGTGTTAGTTTCCATACCCAGCTGTGAGTCTGTGGCTTGCAGTAATGATCCTGAGGACATCAGGCACAATGCATTTATCTGGGCTTCAGGTTGGCTTTGTCATTGTGTCCTTAAAGGAAGAATAATTTGCTTCCAAAATGAGAGATCACTTAGGGAAAGACTTGCATGGTTGTTGTACCTGGACAGCCTTTGTGGAGTGTAATGCACAGGAACTTGCTCACAGCAGAGGTGTTGTCTTGGGCTTGATCTCAGGACAGACTGGTCCAGCTGTTTCACAGTTTTATCCCTCCCTCTGTCCTTTTTTTTTTTATTTTTAAGTTTCAATCATGGTTTATCCTGTTGTGTACTGTAGTTGAAGACAGCCTGCTAAGGTGTTTTGTTTAAGTTTTTATCCTCTTGTACTGTTTTGTCTTGACACTGAGCACTGTCCTCACACCCTGAGCTCCAGCCCAGCCCCATCATTGCTGGCTTATTTTGCAAGGAGTTGCCTGTTCCCATTGGCTTCTGCCTGAGATATTGTAAATAAAGATGCTTATTTTCAATAATTCTTCAGCACTGCAATATCTAAGATGTCTCTTAGAATGGTGGTGAAAAGACATGGGAGGAGACTGATCTGAGGATGAGGTACCAAATTCAGTGATGAGTTACTGAGCTCAGGTATCTGTTATCTTTGCACAGAGCTGCAGCAATACCAGAATCCTCCTATCAGAACCTTGGTGCAAGACTAAGGCAGTCCCTTGAAGAAAGGGTGGGAGGCACAGTGTAAGAAAATGCAGTAAAAGATATTTAAGTATGGAGAAGTTAGAGTGGAAAGAACAAAAAATGCTAATGTGACCCATTTAGAGGAAGAGGAATAAAGTAGGTTAACCAAGTAAATAAAAGCAGAAAGCTCACAGCACTGGCTCAGTACTCAGACCTACCAGTGCAATTTCCATACTTCCAAGTAAAGGTGGGGAATCAAGTGGGGAGAATAGTTTGTGGGAGTTCAGGTAACTTTTCTGCACGTGTCTGTATGCTTAGTTAAACTTCCTTACAGATGCTGAAGCTCTGCACTGTTGAAAGCCTTGCCTTTGGTGGCAGG
This sequence comes from Zonotrichia leucophrys gambelii, assembly GCF_028769735.1. NCBI lineage: Eukaryota > Metazoa > Chordata > Aves > Passeriformes > Passerellidae > Zonotrichia > Zonotrichia leucophrys. The sequence goes on from NC_088185.1 coordinate 5,316,802, forward strand.
ATGCTGACCACTTCCTTTTCCATGTGCTCCTCTGGCTTGTTTCAGAGCTGGAAGTAGAAAACTCAAAAATTGTTCAACATGCATCCCTTTGGAGAATTTTATTTTCATTTATATATATATTTATTTATGTTTAGACTGGATCTACGTGACTGCAGTGGTTTATATCTAATTACAGCCTACTTCCTGGTGTCACCAGCAGTTGTGGCCAGCCATGGCCCATGGGTGGAACTGGCCCTCAGCCCCCTGAGCACCTCTGTGGTGCCCTTGACACCAGGTGAAGTGTCTACAGGGCATTATTCAGTGGGGCAGACTTGGAGGCAGCTCTACTGCCAGCAGATCTTATAGGAAACTCTTGAGTAGTTGAATAAAACCATTGATTAGCATACATAGTAATTTTCTTCCAGTTTATACCATCTTGTGGTGGAGTGTGTATTTAAAAAGGCTCCCTTTTTTTATTACAGTCTTCTAGTTCTTGTTTTGGAATTGCAAAGTGAGGCCCTTCTGAACCAAAATAACTTTCAGAAATGGTTTTTCAAAGTATGAATGCTTTCAGGAGGCCAGCATTGGACTGGTTAAGGAAAGATAAGATCTGGATGCAGTAATCTGTAGTGCAATAATCTGCTGTATGTTCTACCCAGTTATGTAGGTGGTACAGGTATTTGCATTAATACACTTACTACATTGGAAGTGCTCAATTTAGGAAGCATTAAGTGTGAACTGGTACATTCTATCTCTTGTTTTGGGCATCTGCCCTTCAGTATTCAAATATGTTCAAACCAGAGCGTGTGCCTGCACATAAAAACAGAATGAATGCAATTTGAATGCTTGGCCTTATTTCTTGTTTCCTGGCTTAAAAGGAGGGCCCTTCACACTCACAGAGACCAGCAAAGGAAAAACAGATTGTTTTTAAACAAAGGTGTGGTTTGAAGTTGTCAAAACAGCAGCAGAAGATTCATATTAATGTAAAGAGTAATCATATTTTCTGCATTTTTCTCAACTGCTTGGCACAAAGCAGAGGTGACCAGGGAAGTGTGATCTTGCAGATTCCCAACTGAGACTCCCAAAATTTGCACTTGACTGCACTTATCCCATTGGTGAAGCTGTGCTTACATTAGGCTTGAGCAGCAGTGCTCAGGAAAACAGGCCTCTGGTGACTTAGGGTGTCCTCTTCACAGTGGCAGACTGCTTTCATTCATTTTTTTCCATTTCCTTTTCATGCTGCTTAGAGACTTTTGTTGTTGCACTTGGCTTTAAGATGAAGAGCCAGTTTACAAAGGTTGATTAGGTGCCTGTTATGTTCCAGACACAAGTACAACCTTAAATATGCAGCTTAATATATGCAGACTCTCTGGGCTTCCCAGACACATGTTACTGGGTGCATTAATGTGAGGATTTTAGTTGTTTTCTAAAGCTGATGGCCAGCTTAAGCTTTCTGTTGGTTTCCTTCAGCTTAAGCTGCTTTATTATTTTGCATAATTTTCAGCAGTGAAGCAAATGGAAGAAGCAGTGAGGAGGTGACTGGCCTGAGAAGAAGGAAGGGCCATGGTTTAGAGTCTGCAGTCATGGTTTGAGTACAAGTGTTTAATTAGCTGTACAGGCATGCATGTTGCAAGTATGTGCCTCCTACTGTGAATTTACTGCATGTGCTTGGTAAGCAACTTTCAAATACTTCTGATTGTAGTGTTTGAAAAATTGCTTTTAATTCAGAAAAGAGCTTAGTTTGTGCCAAGATCTGTTTTCCAACTTTGAGGCTTTTGATGCTTCCCTGCTTTAAAAAAATACACACAATAAAAAGTGGTTTAAGTGTGGCTGTGAAAAATCCTTCTTCTCTACTTCTTGCTTTATCCAATTCCACTCTGCCCCTCCTCCCCCAAGCAGAAGAGGCTCAAACCAAACTTGCAGTTGAGTTCACCTTTGGAACTGCAAGTTTTGAGCTTTTAAACTGTCTGCTTTGATGACACAGTAAGAAATGTACCTTTGAAGGCCTGAACTGGAAATGCAGAAGGTATTTTGTTAGAATTTTTTACGCTCATGGGTCAATTTCACAATTCTGTTGTTCATGGAGAAGAACCTCTTTTTAAAGGCTGTGTGTTTTTTAAATTTTATTTTATTTTCCTCACAGAGACTTGAAGATTTATGGACTTGTTTGGGTTTGGATAAATGATGGCAACTTAACTGAGCTTTGATCAGCTTTACAGTAATAACAACAGCAACAGTAATAATACCTGTGTCTCATAGATAAATCATCAATATTCTATATACAGCATGCCAGTTGTGTGCAGTAGTGTTTTCTGTTCTGTTAGCCTGTCCTTGCTGGCTTTGGAGGTTGGGAAATGCAATGTAGCAGCTGCTGCCCTTTGCTTTGGCACTCTGGGTTTTCTCCTGAAGAAGTCTCTAAAGGTTTGTGTGATAAAATAGGGAAAGGTACTGGTCACCATTCCAGTGTTGTATTTTAGTAGGTCCAGCATACTTTCTCATACCTAATTTGTATTTATTTAGAAACCTTTCAGAGCAGATGTTGTCTTGCCTGCTGTGAGAATAAAGAGTAGATGAGCCATTTAGGATTGGATGCCAAGCTGGCAGGTATCCTGGATGATGTGTAGCAGGGCTGTGAGCAAGAAATGAACTCTGGAAACAGTGCCAAGGGATGCTGCTGAGTTCAGTATTTAAGAGGAGCCAAGGTCTGGAGACCTCTTTTTGCTCTGAGACAAGGTATCCCCAGTCTGGTAGCCAGCAGTGTTTTGTCTCCTTAGAAGATACTATCTTTTACATCCCAAAGCTGCATCTGAAGAAAAGACATTGTGGACTAGTTAATGCTAAAGAACTTCCAAAGTATGATAGTATTTTGGTTTTCCACTATTTTATTTGAGACAGCTACTCTGCCAGAGTTGCACTGCCCCCATTCTGAACTATCAGGGATAGTCTTTTTGGGTTTGGATACTGGGAATTGACAGAGTTTTTCTACAGTGAAATAACATGGTTGTAGTTGCGCATTGGGGTTAATTTCTCACACCAGAGCTGAATGCCCTCAAATAACAAAAGTCACATGAAGTGGTCTGAAATTCTGTTGTCTACCACTCCTGTTTTCTTCAGACGGCCATGGGCAGGTGATTTGAAATCTTTCTGGACAGCTTTAGTATTAAACATAGATCCCTGCTGTGGAGTAGTCAGAATGTATGCACACGTGTGTGTGAGGTATGCAGTACAAGAGAATCTCTGTTTCCAAAGTCTGTGTTAAGTGTTTGTTTCAAGGGCTTGGATGGGAACTTTCCTGGAGCCCAGAGACGCCCCAGCCTTGGAAGTTGTGTAGGAAGAAGCTCCTGTCCTTCTCAGGGAAAGGGCTGAAGTGTCCTGAAAGAGTTAAGCTCTACTTAGCTCACTCATAAGGTATTTAATATCCTTATTAAACTCAACTGCTGGTTCACTTTTTTTTTCCTCTTCTTATGCTGAATAAAATTTCTTGAAGAGCTGAGCCGCTGCCTCTCAGATCAGAGGCTCACATGTTGAAGCTGGCAGTGCTAGAGGCTAGTTCCTATCTGTGTGACAGCATTTTTAATTTAACAGGACCGGCTTTGATGTTCTTGAATATTTATAGGCAGCTTCAGATCACTCCAGTGTGTATTCTTTTTAACTGGAGCAGAAGTTCTTCCTCACACAACAAAATTTCTTTCCCTCTGTTTACTCTTTGGTCTCTTTTGGATTTGTAGACATCAGTGGTTTTATGTTACAGAAATATTGCTTAAATACTTACTTAGAGGGGGGAACCACTTGATTTCCTTACTTTTCCTGCAGCTTGGGGGTAGTCCAGTAACTGGATCATAGCTCCTTGTTTGAGCCTTGCTCAAACACAATGTAAAAGACATAAAATAGAATTTGAGCAAAACCCAGTTACAGTGAATCCTTCTCCATTACCTGTGTAAACTCAGGTGGGTCTGCAGTGGCTCAGACCTGGAGCACTCTCAGGAATCACAGAAATGTTTGTCATAGACCCTAAGGAAGGAGCAGGTTGTGTGTGAAGAGGAACTGAAAACTCGGGATTTGGCTCTCAATAGCAGCTGATCAGAAATTATGGAAAAAATTTTTAGAAGGAAATTGCCACTTGGATCATTTGGCTTGAATGAAACTTTGACCAGCCTTGGGCAGGAGTGTTAAAAAAGACACCTGATGGATGAGCTGTCATTCAAGTGTTAACCCATCTCAGGTTTCTTTGCCTCTGTGCTTCCCTGCTCCACTGGCAGAGGCTGCTCAGAGCTGGCTCTGTGCTTTAATAAACAGAGATTCAGTGGGGTTTGGGCACTTCAAAGCCTCTGGCTTTGGTGTCCTGGGCCTTGTTGTGATTTACCTTTACCTTGACGGTGCCACAGGAGGCAGCTTGTGTGTCATAAGAAAATGTTCTGCTGTGAGATTCTCTTTTCCCCTTTCCCTGCCATGTTTCCCTGCTGCTGTATCCTCTTAGCCCTGTGTGATGGATGTCATGTGGATTCCCTCATTCCTGATGTCCTGACCTACAGAAACTTTGCCATGGCCAACTGGGACAGCAAAGCAATGGCATTTTTTCTTGGATCCTTGTGGATGCTGGTAGTTCAGGCAGGTTCCTGTATCCTTCTCTGCTGCACTCACTGTTTGCTGTGAAGTTCTGTGCACGTTCTGTTACAGGATGATTTCCTAGGTAAACTTGGAACACCATTATTGAAATAGCAGATTTTTGTGTGTATTATTTTGAATGGTTTCACTTAGTAAAAAATTCTTTCAGTGATGATAATTTGTTTTAATGCACAGCCTGCAGAGGAAAAGGTCTGTGGGTTTAGACATTTCTGTTGTAGCTGCACTTCTCTGCTGATACAGCCATTTCTAGTTCAGCAAGTGAAATCAATGTCACTGCCTGGGTGGATAAATAGCACTGGAAATCAACCACAGGAGGAAAGGGCTTGCTTTCTATGTGATATAAACAGTTTGCTCAAAGAGTAAGGTTTCTCTTGCAATAGACATTCAGGGAAACAGCAGGGAAACAGAGACCTGTAACTTACTAATGTAGCAGTGAGAGTTTCTGAAATATGCCAGTAACACAACTTTGTAATGTACAAAACTAGAGAAAGAGCTGGATGGCTGCTGGAGTGCCATTCAGTGCTTGTGTCTAGGGATGGGTGGATGTGACAGTGACTTCATTTTTCTTTAGTTCCTGCCTCCAAACCGTTGTTAACAAATTCCTTCTCCCTACATACCCTGAAATATCCTTGTGAGACAGGAAAATTTATCAAGTGTGGAAATACTCAATACTTCTGTCTCTGGGCAGGATTTTTCCAACAACCACAAGTTGTGCTAGGGGAGGTTTACGTTAGATATTCGGAAAAAAAATCACACAGAGGGTTATAAAGCATTGGAAGAGCCTGGCTAGTGAAAGTGGTGGTGTCATTGCCTCTGGAATTGTTCAAAAATGTGTGGATGTGGCTTTTGAGGACATGGTTTAGTGATGAACATGGTGGTGTTGGACTTGATCTTAATAATGGTTCTGTGATTCCCTCTGTCAGTGTGCTTTTGTCTTAGTAGGAAGTAATAGACAGTAGCATACATCTAGTTAAATGTAATTGCAGTGAGAATTTTTGCAAATCAAATGACTTTTCCGTCCTTAAGTTGCACTTGGTGTCTTAGAATTCAAATTGGTGAAGCTGGGAAAATATTTGCTTCCTGTGTAAGTGATAAAACATACTGGGTGGTAAGGATATTGCTAGCAAACAACCTTGTAGGTAAAGATATTTGTCAGACTAGGTAGCACTACTTAAGAAGCTGAATTTTATATATATATATATAAATATTTTTTAGTAGTTGTACTATCCAAGTGCTGGTGAATGTTGAAATCTTGTCATTATAAACATATTCCAGATAAAATGGGTTCTGCAGTCTTTAGAACAGAATCCACAAACTGATGCAATCTTTTCTTGTTCTTGAGACAGCAGAATTTTGATGTAGGTTAGGACTGGTCCAGGTAGGAAGGACTGAGAAAAGTAATAGGAATCCTGAGTGTCTGTCAAGGGAAAGTTGTGGAGCAGGGAACTTGAATTTTTTATCACATTCTTGCCAGAAAAAAAAGCTTGGAACAGCAACCAAGAAGAACAAGAGAGAAGTTGAACAAGCCTTAGAAGAAAGCCATCCTAAAGCAGTTGCTGGGTACAGCACACTGTAAACGCTGCCCAGCTGGGGAATATCCTCTAGCACTTGCTCTGCCTCTGGAGGCTTGGTGGTTGTGGCTGCTCTGCTTTAAGGAATGGTTCATGAACTGTATGATAGAGGAATTTAATCTTTGTATCAGTATGATAATGTGGCATATCCATGCCCAACTGCAGGGTTCAGTTTCTCAGCAGAGAACAGCATTTCTTACTCTGAAAGAGAATCTCTACGTGAATTCACAGATTTTTGCTGTTTGTGTTACATGGATTTAACATTACAGACTGTGCCTCTGGAAGGAGGAGTTGGTTTTATTTAGCTTTTCAAGCTGAGGCAGCTGCTAGAAGAATATAATCTAAAAAAAACCCAAACAGTATCTATTTAGAGATAAGACAATTTACATTAAAAATACTTTTTTTAGGGTAATTTCAGGCATTTTCAGTGCTCCTTCAGCTTAATTCTTAAGGATACAGAGTGCATTTCTAATTGTGTAGTAATCTTTAAAGCATTTAAGAATGTGCTGTTTGACAGAGACTTTATGGGTACTTTTTGGGTTGGTTTGGTTTTTTTGCTGTCCCTTTAGAAATCTGTCAGTGAAATGTCCTTGCAGATGCTGAGGGATGACTGCTAACAGTGAATGAAGCATGAACAAAATGGGTTAGAACAAAACATATGCTCTGCTTTGCAACAGGTGAGCATATGCTGCCTAACTGAAATGCTAGAAAAGACTGCTTTGAAATCATGAATGTTTTAGGGAAATATTTACATTTTCTGATATTGGCCTGTTCCTGTCTCTCATTAGCTGGTGGAGAATTGATCTCTGATGTTAAGACTCCAGGATCATATTTCTAGTACTGAGGCAGGTCCTGGATTATTCAGTGGGTGAATAAACTTCATTCAGGGTGTTTAAAATTTGGCAGCTGATCCTGGCAGAGCAGCAGCTCTCCCCTGCTGTCCTACAGGTTGCATTTCCAAGCTCACATTGTTGCTCTCTGAGGTGGATGGAGAGGAGTGGGAGCAGCTTCTGGAAGGGCTCAGGTGCTGGTGACAGCCTGAGATTGTTTCTGGGGCTGGCAGCATGGTCACAGGAGCTCTGATGGACAAGCAGTGACTGATTTTACATCTGGGTGGGTGAGCAAGGGAGGAAAAAAATCAGGTTTCTCTGATTTCTTTCCTGGTACCTTTTTCTTGCCTTTGAATTCTCATTTTCTGATTGCTTTTAGTTCCTGTGTGAATTCTCAGGGCACTACCAGGGAAACACAGAACTGTTTCTGAACTTCAAGGTGAAAATGATTTGCAAGAGAATTTATAAAAGTTCATGATCCTTACATTTCAACCCCACTCTTCTATAATAATTAAGACAGGAAAAAATTATAATAACCTCCAACCAATTCAGAGTTAATCTTTGTGTAGCTGAATTTCTCTTCTCATCTATCTTTGAGGGTAGAGAAGGAAGCTTTGGTTTTTTTTGAAATGTTGTTGGTTTAGTCCTGCAGTTGCAGGTATTTGTTAAAAGCCCTTTGTTATATCTATCCACAAAAGTGCAGTAAAAGAGAATTAAATTAGGAAAAGAGAGAATTTCTTGCATGTGATGCTCCTTAAGTGTTATTTTTTATATGTTTTATCTCTGGTGCCTTTACATGGACCAGGTCTCAAAGATTCTGAAATGCCAAGGTGCTGTAGAATCTTGAAATTCCCAACCCAGCCCTGCAGGGCCTGTTAAAACAATCACTGGTGCTGAGTCTGGTTATCCTTCAGGACAATTTTATAGGTGGCACTATTTCTGTCATGTTCTGATATTTCATGATGAAATTACTTACAGATGGGTTGCAGGCAGAGAAACTAGGGTTGGTATTTATTATCTCAAGAGACCTTCCCTTTCTTGAAGAAAGCTAATTAGTAGTGCTCTGGAAATCACTTCAGTGCCCTTCTTAGGGTCGAAATTAGGGATCTGACAGAGAGAATTAAAGTGCAAATAAGCAGATCCAAAAGTTGGCTATTCAGACATATCTCAAAGTTCCAGCAGGATTTACTTTTTTTTTTCTCAAATGTTGCCCAAAAGATGGGTCATGCATCAGTGTGCTAGTCTGGTAGGTAATATACTGCTTTTGTAGTCCGTATAGCAGAATCCTGAAAATTGGTCATCACCTTCATTTTCTAGTACAGTTTGTGATAAGAAGTGTCTGCTAACCACCTGTCCCCAGCCTGCTTGCCTGAAGCCAAATCAAGTTTCTGAAATTGTAGTGTGAGATTTTAAGCTGCTGTATTGATTGAAGATGTCTCTAGTTTGAAAATGAGAAAGGCAGAGCTTTGTTTTCCCCTCAAATAAATATTAGAACATTCATTTAACTTTTAGAATATGATTTAATGGCACTTGCAGGCCTGACACATCCCCTCGCATCAATCACTTGTGCAAAAATATTAATATAAAGTTAATACTTCTTCCAGGTAATAGCGATCTATTATAAAATATTTTGGATTCTGTCCAGTCTTCCAGTTCAGCACTGGGAAGGACTGGGCATGACAATTGACTTTGAGCACTGTGTTGGATATTCAGGCACAGGCACTGGTGCCTGACACGGAAATTCCTGGGACACATTTGCCCTGGTCGCTGTCAATTGCAGCACCAAAGTTTTGCAAACAGCCACAGCTGTGTTTTCATGGTACAGCTCAACTGAGTTCTCTCTGGTTTATCTGTCTGCGAAGGCTGCTGTTGTGATTTGCCCAAGCTGTTTCCATCATCTTTGGAAAAAATAATTGAAATTTTGGGTCTCCCGTGTGTAGAGTTTATGCTGATTCCTCAGGTTCTGCTGCTGAGTGAGTGATGCAGCTGTTGCAAACATTAGCCAGTAGTAATGAAGTAATGCAGCATCTAGAAAATTCAATATTTTGAATGGAAATTCAGAAACCGGAATAATGTAGAACTGGCTGTTATTTCTGTATATTTTGGTGTGAATTTCTGATCCATGTTTGTAGAGATGTTCAATGAAGGAGCTGTTTAGGCAGCCATATAAATCATATATATTGAGGATGCTTTTTAGCCAGTTTCAGGTTTGCACAGAATCATTTGACAGGTAACTTTTCAACTTGCATTCAAATAAAAAGTTCTTATAAGTTGTAACCTCTCTAATTTTTTAACCCTTACTCCATTTTTCCAGCTTGTGTACTGAGACAGGTCTTGTAGAAAACTCTGATCATGAAATTAACAACTTTATCACAGTAAATGCTCATAGTAAGTCATAATTTTACAGGTTTTCTTCAGTTCTGACTGTTCTTAACTTTGAAACCATAGTTTTCAAACCACAGAAAGGTTGGAAGAGGTGTCTCATGGGCTGGGTGTTAAAGATTCCTAAGAGTTTTAGGAGAAAAACTCAAGACTGTTCCTCCATCAAAATCAGGTCTGAGGCAAAAGCACTTGGCTATACCTCATTGCCTTGCACACCCAAAGTGTGTAACACACACACACACACCAGTGTTATTGCTTGTGTTTTCCACATGTGCACCCCTGACTTTGCTATTGGTAATTCTGTCCTGCTCTCAGAGCTTTGGGACCACCTCAAAATAAGTGAAACTGCTGGAAAAAAGGGAGAAAAAAAGAGAAATTTTAATGGCACCAGACAGAAGGCAATGTGGGAAGTTATTTACTGTGGCAAATCCCACATCCTTATTACCAACACTGTCATAATGGGGGTGGCAGTGCTGCAGCACACACTGTTTATTTTATCCTTCAGAGGAAGGGACTTGCCTTGATACACCTGCAGCACTCTCCAAAGGAACCCCTTCTCCACTCTGCAGATACAGGATAACATTTGACAAAGCAATGAGGAGTTGAATCTATCTGAGCTTTCATTCTCTGTGTTGGTAACAGAGCTGCAGTTATTTGAAATATCAGCTAGGTGTGTGAGAGAAATAATTCTGAAACTAAAAATGCAGCAATATCTTGTGTTGTAATCTGGATGAAGGTTTTGGCAGCACATCTACCAGGGTTTGAGTGTTTTAAATACAGATGTGCCTTAGTAAAGAAGATGCAGCTGAAGTTTGAGTGTAGCCTTGTACAAATACAAGTCAGACAAGCTGCAAAATAAAAAATATAGAATAAAAGCATGATTAGAAAAATGGCGTGGACAGCCTCACTGTAAGCAAGAATCTTGTTTTTAATTAGTAGGCAACCTCTGTTGTTTAATAACCAAGCAAAAAGAAGCTTGGATACAGTAAATCCCAATGGTTTTTGCAGATTCTGTAATTGAAATATATGAGTACATATGCTTGAGTATATATGCTGATGTCAGACAAAATGAAGTGGCTTGTTTGAGATCAAAGTTCACCCATCTTCTGTTAATGCAAAGATGAGTGCCTTTCCCTGGATCTGTGTGTTGGTGGAAGGTGGGTTGTAAGTGTTTGTGTACAGTTGTGAACCATCTGGGCCTGGAGCAAAATTGGGACCCCAGGGAACAGGAGGGGAGTGGTGGGCAGTGCCCACTCATTGTGTGCTCCAAGTGCTGGGGAAATAAATGCTGAGTCTGGAAACTCCAACTTCATGAGGAACTTTGGAACAAAAGTAATTAAATTGGTCCCATTTTTATTTTGAGAACAGAACATTGAGTGTCTACCTTTATAGCTGTCTCTCGGGCTATTTTCATATTTTCTGCAAAGACTTATTTGAGGTTTCATTTGTTAGGAAGCCTGTGCTCCAGCTTGTCACTACTGTGAGAATGGGTGGGAGGCCAAGGGAAGCATTTAGTTTACTGGAGTTTGCTGGATTTGTGGGATCCTTTGGCCTGACTTCAGAAGGTATTTAGTTATAGCTGACTTGACATTACTGAAGAGAAATGATGTCTTCTAGCTGTTTAAACAAATTCATAATGTGTTATGGAAAGTATCTGTGTGATATTAGGAAAAAATTCTTTATTTTGAGGATGGTGAGGCACTGGCACAGGTTGCCCAGAGAAGCTGTGGATGCCCCATCCAGCTTGGGGCATCTCTGGAGCAACCTGGTCTAGTGGAAAGTGTCCCAAGCATGGCAGGGGATTGGAATCAGATGAGCTTTAAATTCCCTTCCAAGCCAAACCATTCTGTGATTCTGTGGCACTCACAAATTGATTTTATGAGTCCTAATTTTTCTGACCTCTTTCTCACCACCAAAACAAGAGGAAGGGGAAATGGGAAGGTGACTGTTGGCATGTCACTTGTTAGTTAAGTTATGAACACATCAGAATTAACGTTTAGGCTCCTGGTAAATTTTTTTTTTCTTTACACAGCAATCCCTTGCTGAGGGCAGGGATATTGGGTACTTAAGAGTTAAATAATCTTGCTTTGGAAGCAGCTGAACAGTTTACACTCCTTGCTGGGCTGTACAAAAATACTTTTCCTTTGAAGTGCTAGGAGGAGCGGCTGAGGGTAAAACCTGGAATGGGGTTGTAGCAGTTTGCAGTGGGCTCAGCTTGGAGCAGGCAGCTGCCTGCAACTGCAGGGTGAGACGGCAGAGAGAGAAGGTCAGGCTTTCTTTCACTCTTGCCATCAATGTATTTTTTTCTGAAATTCTTCAAATGCTATCTTGTTCTTAAAAATTTTTGGATTAGGACACATTGCAAGAAATACAGATTAAAATTATCCTTTCCCATAAAGGTGTGAGAAATACAGGGGTCTTGTTGGAAGTTCCTTGGCTGCTGCTGATGTGATCTGGTAGTGAAGTGCACCCTGCTGCTGTCTGGGATAGAAGGATTCATCTCTGCCAAGTGGTGTAAAATAGGTCAAACTCTTGTCTGGAAAGAACTTTCCAAAGTTGGTCAGAACCTGTGAAATCTCAGGCCTGATGTTCCACCTCAGCCAAGCTGAGCTCTCAGTGCAGAGCTGACAGGAGGATGACAGCAGTGGCACTTGGCCCACATGGAGGAAGCTGAACCATGATGTTTGCAGGAACAGCCATGAGTTTACAGCCCTGTGCATGGGAAGCTGTGCATCCTCTGCTGTCAGAGCTGGGCATGGCACTGCTGGGGGCTCTTCTGCAGAGCAAACCTTGCCATGGGTAAAACCTGCTGCACACTGGCTCTGACACACTGGTGTCTCCTGCCAGGACCAGCATGGAACTAGACTGACTGAATCTCTGGTTTTCTAGAGCAACACTCTGTCTCTTGGATTAATAATGTCTTGTCATGCATTTTTTTTTTTGGGAGATGCCATTACATGAAACTGAAGAAAACAAATTTCCTTCTAGCAATGCCACTAAAGGGACAATCAAAAGCAATTTCCCCAACAGGTAATGAGGGGTAACATTTAAATACCTGGCTATATCTATTGAAGATACTATGATGGTAGTGCTGCAGGTCAGATCTCCAAATTTCAAGTTAGAGTTATTTATAATAATAATAGCAATAATAATGATAATGTCCTTTCATCTTTACTAATTTCAGAATCAGACACTTGGCTGTTGGTAGGATCTCTGTGTTTCTTTTCTTTCCCTGCTGCTCTGCCACTCAGTCTTTAGCTTTCTACCTCTGCCTTTTTTTTATCTTTGAACAAAAAAAGTGTCAAGAATTCAGTTGCTAAAACAGGCAGCATTTTCCTCTAGGGTCCCTGCAGTTGCTTTGCCTGGCTAAAAGACTAACCCTAAGTTGTCAGGGTCATCTGTTCTTTAAGAGAGGGAGCTGCAGGCACTGGCAGGAGGGCACAGGCAGGCTGCCCACATGTTGGTGCAGGGCCGTGTGTGCTGTGTGCCTGCTGCTCCGGGATCACAGGGCACACATGCCTCTTCTGAGAGTTCACAAAGCTGCTCTTGGACAGGAATGGGTGCTGCTGCCTTTTCCAAAACTGTGCAGGCAAAGCAGATATTATCAGGGCTGGCCCTGGGGCATAAAATAGAAAGATCAAAGGAAGTGGCAGCAGCACACAGAGGCTCTTCAAAGCCTGAGTAAGGGAGGATTGATAGAGAAAAGGAGAATGCTCTTGCTGATGTAATCACAGCCTGTGAGACAGGTTGGGTTTTTTTTTTTTTTTCTTAATTTAAACAAAGGCACAAAGACAGTCCTTGTTTGTTTAGAGAGGTGAAGCATGTGCCACAGAGATAGAGCAGGGATACCTCACTATATAGAAGGTTTTCATGAAGAGTGTGGAGCTCAAACATTTTGAAGTGTCTGTAAAGTTGCAGTTTTTCTCATTTTACTTTGCACAACTTCTGCATGTGGTATTCTTTCACTTGTGGTGTCCATGTGGAATGAAGTAGGAAAATGGCAAAGGAAGGAATGCTTGTTTTCAGGCTGCAGTCCTTATTAAAATGGAAGCTTATTTTGTTTTCTTTGAAAATGCCAGTTAAAAATTTCTGGGATTTGTATGAAAAGAAGTTAAGCACAGGCAAGGTGGAGTTGCAGGGGAAGTGATAAACCAGATCCATTGTCAAGAAGCACAGGCTTGTTCAGGCACAGGCTGTGAATTGGAAAGAAACAGTTGTTCTCCCCCTTTATCTGTGGAAAGAGGGAAGAAGAGGTGGGACTTTTCTGGAACAGATGTGCAGGGGTGGAGGGAGTTTTCAACCTTCTCTGTTACAGACCTCACTTTATATGCTACAGCTGCAGAAGTGTTTCTGAACCTTCATTTTGCTTATAAAAGTCCCACCTTTATAATTCAAAGGGAACCTTGTGAAATTATGACCTAGAGGATGGTAGTCCAGCTTTTCCACCCAAAAATGTGCCTGTATGGTGCATGGCAAATAACCCAAGCTAGCACAGTCTGATACCCAAAAGTTACATGAAGACATGACTCAAAGCCTGAATGAGTGACTACTACCTGAAAAGCTGTGTATATCAATTAATATAATTACATTGACTTTACAGATGTTTGGAGCTCAGGCAGGACAAGCTCTTCTGCTGAGATGGTGAGCAAAGCCTGCATGCATCTCCTGGTACAGACTGGAGGTCCATGGGAGGGAGAGCCTGTCCCTCTCTAAGTCTTTGGGAAGCTCTGAACTCCAAAACCTAAACTCAGCTTCACCATTTTGCATTGTTTCACTTATTGATTGTTTTAGAAGAAAGACTTAATGGGATTATCTCAGTCCCAAAATGTTTTCCAGGATGCCAGAGATCAAAGTGGTTATTTCTGCTGGCAAAATCTACAGCTTTCCTTCCCCTGTAGGTCTGAGACCATTTGCAGTGCAGTTCAGATTAGTACACGAAATTGTGGTTCTCCGAAGTTTGAAAATCTGTCATGAGGGAAAGATGACTGCCTATATTAACTTTAATGCTTTCTTCTTGGGTCAAAGCTACATTTATAGTCTGCTGAATCAGTTTATTACCTTAACAAGGCAAGCAATAAGGTCCCTGCTGAAAAAGGGATTCATCCTCTTTGTTGTGGAATATGTGGGATGATACTGGCATTCTTTTGTTGCCTCGTGGAAATTTCTAAATTTTGCTGGTCAGCATCAAAACTTTTTCTCTTCACCCTCCTGCATGTCTCTTCTGCAATGCTGCTTCTACAGATGTGTGTGATTTGATACTTGACACTAATAGAAAGTGCTTCAATACACTTAAAATACTCTGATTTTGGTTTTTACTTAGCAAACCTTCAGGCACCAGGAAATTTGCACATCTTACAGAGCTTTGAGATGGGCTCTGACATGTACTTGTGTTAGTGCTGCAGGCACTTTCCCCTCACCATACACAGAGGCTAGAGGAAAATTCTGGGATGGGAATCCTAGCAGTTACCATGGCTTTCTGCTTTAAAATACATTCTTTTAGGAAATCCCACCCAGATGTGTGAAGGACAGACTGTTCCAGTCTGTAGAGGACAGTTTATAAAGCAGGGGTTTCTCTGCCCATAGAACAGGGAAAATTGATGGGTTCTGCCGTCAGTATGGCATCCCCATTCTTTGCTTCTAGTGAGGAACAGAATGAAAAAAAGGAGGTTTTAGCTGATTTCCTGTATGCTCTGCTGAGTTTGTGCAGCCCCTTCTGCCAGCAGTTATCTGTGGCCTTTGGATTCATGCAGCCAAGTGAATTAACACAACTGCCATGCTGAGTTAACCAAAAAGGTTCCTCTGCTCCAGTGACTCTGGCAGAAACCAGTAGCAGATATTTGTGAAGGAATGTAAGATTAGAGCAAGCATATGGTGAGAATTCTGCAGTACATGCTTCCAGGCTCTGCCAGCTTAGGCCTTCCCATAAGGATCAAGTTCTGCAGGAGAGCCCTTGATGGGTTTTTCTTTCATATTTTTTTCCAGTCCATTACTTCATGTGTTGTCTAAATTTGAGAGCACACAGGGAAGATCTGTTTTGGTTTTGGGGTTCATGCACAAAGTGACATTGTACTTTATTTTTGAAGAGCAGTGGAGTGCATGTTGTGCATGAGGTGTAGAACAGCAGTTTTATTGGCATGTCTGACAGGTACCAACTTAAATTTCTCACTCACAGGATTGGAGGGAAGACAACTAAATCTCCAGAATTTTTCTCATTCTCTTACTGTTCAGTGTGAATTTTTTTTTTTTGAGCTGCAGGGGAAAAAAACGTTGCCAGGAAGTAATTGTTCTTTCTGTCTCTTCCTAATTCTGTGCAGCAGCTGCCTTGTCTTTAGCTGCTATTAATGGTCAGAGCTTTGTGAACAAAGGAGCGTCAGGCTGATGTAACTTCTTCCTCTGTTAGACATTCCCTCTGAAGCCATCTTTTGTCTTGATGGCCCTATTGTAACCATTCATATACTGATGAATGAACAGGAAGCTGATGATGATAGTGAGCAGATGAGTTTGATCATGAACAGGTTTTACTCAGACTCCAGCCTGAGGGAGTATATATGAGTATATATAGGAACAGAGCTGTAGCACTGTCAGCTACAATGTCTGATTTGTTCATTCAGATTTTCTTTTGTGTAAAAAACCAGAAAAGGTTATTAATCTAGGAGGAAATGTGCTAACTTTTTATAGAGAACAGACAGAATTACTGTATTTATACCTGTAATACTGTTGTACTACAGGTATAAATACAGTAATTCTGTCTGTGGCCTGGTCATATAAAGAAGTTTACTTGAATGGCTGTATTTTTGGGGAGACTGTGATTTCTTGAACTGGAATAACTGTTTCAAGACTGATGTAAATACTTTGCTGTACTGTTAGCTACCTGAAAGAGGCTGCATGTTGTGTGACAGTCAATGAAGCATTCTAACCATGGCTTTTCCAGCACAGATGTTCTTCTCATGTGGCCTTTGGTGATTGTGATATATATTGGCTTTCTATAGATAGATAAGCTATTCTCAAAATGCCTCATGGAATGGACTCTCTTAAAAATGAAGACCAGTTCAGTGTTATTTAAATACTATTAGAGGCTCCCTAGCAGTGGAGAGCAAAGATGTGGCTGTTCTTTTCACAATGCCTAGCCTTTCCTGTTTGTTTTCATGATTAGGCAGAGATTTCATTGACTTTATTTTTATTTTTGTGTCTTCACATTTTCTGTGTTCCCATTGTTTATATCTGGTTGAATGTGACTTTTATGGACCTTGGTTCAAGGGATTCTCCCAAGTCACAGCTGTATGTACAGCAGGTTATCAGTGCTGATCTTGGTTAATTGTAATACAAGCTGGAGGAATGCACCAGGAAGAACAGAGAAGCATCACAAAAAGCTTCTCAAAATTTTGGCTAAGATTTCTTTTCCTTTTTAAGAATAAAGTGTATTCTGAAAACCTTATCCTTACACTAAAAATTTCATGGGATGTTGCAATTGGTAGGAAAGGTAAGAGAGCAAAGCAGAAGACTTGGTGAGCACCATTGCGCTCCAAGAGCTTGAATGCTGCAAATAAAAGTGCAGTGCATCATAAAAGTGGAAGGGGAGAGTGGATAATCTAGCAGGTAAATCACAAGTTATGGATCATCTGAGTCCTGTAACGGTGTGACATTCATTGAAAGAGACCTGAATTTTACCAGTTTGGAAAAGAGGCTGTTGACAAGAGACTTGGAGTAGTAGAGTCTGATGTCAAGACAGTAAGGAAGGAACAATAATTGGTTGTTCCTTGCAATTTGATAATCAGAGCATTCTCAGTGAAATTCACAAAACAGCTTTACTGTAAAGCAAAAAAAGTACATTTTAAAAACAGTAGGTTGTGTTTCTTGCTGTAGGATGGTGTAAAAGCCATAAGTATGTGTGTCATTCCAAAGGAATTAGGTAAAAACATGGAACATAGATGATTTGCTTACTTAAACACAGTATTTTGGGTGAAATATCAGTTCTGGAGGTCTTAATCATGGATAGCCATAATGAAGAGGCTGTGTCTAAAGCATAATCATTCTGTATTTTTTCTGCTTTTCATATTCTTTGAATTTCTGCAGTTAGCAACTGTTGGGGATAGGTTACTGTGCTGGTTGGGTTTTTGGTCACACCCTGCATGGCTGCTTTTGACTTGCCCAACATTGCACAGGAATCCTGTGGCAGAGGAAGCAATCCCATCTGTTGGGAAGCATTCAGCTGCCTTAACCACAACACTGTATTTTCTTTTCTCATAGTATCTTACCTCATTCCCTGCCCTGTCCAAACTTCCTGACATGTGAGGGGAATGTCCTGCAGCCAGCACTCATTCAGCCCTCGCTGCTGTGTTTTTGGAGTGCATTTACAGCATTAATTTCCCAATCAGTGAGGCATACCTCAGTGTTGGGGTGTGCCAGCAGGAGAGACACAGCACTACACCCAAGCCAATGGGCTTGACTGGATTTATTGGCATGGGTTGTATGAGGGCTGGAGGAGCTGGATGAGAAAAATGGGGGCAGCATGGGGTGGGAGTGAAGTGGTGAAGGGCTGGTCAAAAAGAGAGGAGAATTGAGGCAATAGATTAGTGACCGTATGAAGGAGGAATCATCTGGAAAAGGAGGAAGAACTTTTGATGTATCCTGAAATACAGCACAAGCATCTGAAATTTAAGGTTGAACTGGGCTCATGATTTTAATTATTTCAATTATAGTAAAAATCTGTCTTTAGAAACTTCTGATTTTTTCCATCCATACATAGGTTGCTGTAATATGATAAGTATATACATTAATATTTCTCAGAAAAAGCTGAGAAAACCTGTTTTGGTTCACTGTTCTGTAAAACAGATCACCTTTTGTAGATTTTTATTCAAAGTGGAATTTAAGTTTGCTCTTGTAATAAACCTCTTGTAATGAAAAGGGAGTGCATTAGGTCTCCAGAATTCCAGAAACTTCCATTATTGTTCATGTGACTTTAAATAACATTAATTGAATCCACCAGGCACCAAGTTCCTGCAAGTCCCTTTGATAAATGAAAAAAAGCAAAGAAGTGATAATTACTTGAGTGCAGAATAGTTCTGATTCTGGTTCAGGATGCCAAGGCAGGGGCTGTGAGCAGGGAGTGAAACTGGCCATCAAGTCAGCTTTTGATCTGCATGAATTGTGCACTGGACTGAGTTGTGGAGCCTGTGTTACATTTGTGTTGCTTATTTCCTGTGCAAAACAAAACAAATTAGGCCTGAAAGAGGGAGGATGGATTTCACAGCGTGTGAAATGTTTGCAGAGACTAGTTCAGCGACGTGCTACGTTAGAATTAAGCATAGCTTTTTATTTTCAAGTCCTTCTCTCTAGTACAGAGCATTCTTCAGTGGTGACTCAGGGTAGAGCTAATCTCACTCAAAATGGTTGCCAGTTGCCACTTGGAACAATAGGAGCGAAGCCACAGGCTGCCATCAGGTGGTAGTTTTTAAGAAAGGCGTTTTTTCCCCAGTGGATTTGAGTGCTTTCTGTCTGCTAACACGAAAGATTGCAATGTGCACGGAATTCTTGTAATGGAAAGTGTTGAAACAGTGCATTACTCATTGCTTTGCCTGAAATGGAGAACCCAGTGCAGCAGGTATTTTTCTTTTATGGAAAAACCCCAATATTTTGTTTTCAGGAACAACTCTTGGCACTTGATTTACATACTGGCCTGAACTTCTTTTAAAATAGTCAGTTCCTCTCTGGGCATCTCACCTTCCAGTGAGGAGGTTGTGTTCTCTTGTTACATCCTGTTCTAGAGCCTCATCTTGTGTAGCCACAGAAGGGACTTTGGCTTCACCTTATTTCCACAGGATATAGGTCAGAGAGATTGTGCTGATTTGAGCTGACAAAGAAGGGCATTAGCAAGGTGTGATGTTTGGATTTTGCCTGATTTTGCGGAGCATGAATGGTGCTGTGGAAGTAATTTCTTGAGAACTTGATGCTGGAGAAAGAGGACACACTTTGGAAGCAAACAGTACCAATTTGGAGACCTCTGCTTTCCCTTTTGGGTCCTTTCCTTCTAAAAGTTACCTAGCACATTAAAATGTTCTCACATGGGCAGAAGCCATAAGTTGAGTACAAATCCATTGAAGTAATGTAGGTTATCAGATGAAGGGAAGTTCAAAAGATAAGTTTTGGAGAGGAAAGCTTGGAGCGCAAAGTGGGAAACAGGGATATGAGAAGGCATGTGACAGCTGGAGTTGGAAACAGAACTTCTGTAAACTTTACTGGTTTGTGTGTTGGTCCAGAATGGCTTATAAAACATAAAGAATCTGACCAAAAGGCAAACTTTGAGAAACAATTTAAGATGAACACTACCTTCAGATTGTAAACTGTCACAAGGATTTTCTTGGAACATCATTTGGTTGTTGCAGTGTAAGCTGCAGTTAAATGTAGAGATCTGGAGAGTGCTTGGTAATTTATGACAAAATTCAGCACAAGAATATGATGGTTATCCTCAAGTCAGCTATTTATAAATTTAGAAATCTTGAAGGTTAAAGCTGCACAGATATCTGTGCAAACGTAAGAGGTAAGAGGAGGTGTCCTAAATAGTCTAACTAATAGCAGCATAATAAAGAAGTAATGAAGTCCCATAATACCCATAGCTGATTCCAATATTTTTCTTCTTCTGATGTCTGGAGAGAGATGTGTGGAGGGATTTGCAGGAGACTGGGTCAGAACTGGTTTTATGGCAGAGGAATGAGGAAAGACTGAACAGAGCATGCACTACAGGTACTTTGATATCAAGACAGAGGAATAAATACAATTCCTTAGAAATAATGCAGTGTGGGAGGGAGAGTGTGGAGAAGAAGAGTGGGTGCTGGAAAGTCTGGTCTGGGCAGTGAGAGCAGGCACAGCTGGAATCCCACCTCTGCTGGGGCTGTGCCTCAGGGTGCGCTGTGAGCTCTGGGAGCTGGGAAATCCTTATTCTAGCACTGAGCTGAGATGGGGGTTTGTTTGCCTCCATCACATCACTCTGAAAGACACAAAATCAGTGTTCTAGGTTAGGCTGTTCAATTTTCATCATGTTCAAAAACTTTAAAGAGCATCTTGTGCAGCAGAGGCTGTAGGGACTTTTCTATTGGCCAGAGATCATGAGGTTCATAGAATCTCAAAAGAGTGTGTATGTAAATATTCAAAAATCAGTTCCCATACTAAACTGAGTAACAGAGTTGATCTTTAGGCTGTGAACTATTACATTTCAGCCTTGAGAAAACTTATTTTTTAGCTGACTAAAGCTGACTGTATCTCTCTTTTCCTTCCCTAATGGTACTTCCAGACTGATTGCAGTCAAGAGTAGCGATCAAGAATTTTCCAAATATTAAAACCTTTCTTGCTGTCAGCTTTTTTTGTACTGCAACCCAGAGGTTTTGTTTAAACCATGTAGCTTTGGTGCCATTTGAATTAGCACTCAGGCTGCCACTGTGCTGACAGCAACTGAAACTTCATGCTCCAAAACACACGCTCAAGAATTGTGTCTGTTCATCCTTAGCAGATGCCAGCTGCTCCCCTTCTTTGTCTGTTTTGGGGAAGATACTGGCCATGATGTGGGAGGTAAATATAATGAAATTATTTCTATCCTACCATTACTTGATAATTCAACAACTGTGTTTTTAAGCTCTGTCAGCTAATTAAGACACGTAAGAGAAAATTAGAATAAAGTGCTGGTTCTATCAGGGAAAATTTAGTTTTCTAAAATAGAACTACAATGTTAAAATTTTAATTATTTCTTGAATTTTTAATTTTTTTGTTTATAATAGAGCAATTTTGATTCCTCTTTGCATTCAGATTTTAATTCATCTGTTAGATTTCACTGCTTGCATTTACAGCTACTTTTCCTGTATTTGAGGGCTAGGGACTTAATTTTACATTTGGTCATCATGTGCATATTTAATAATAATGCCTCAAAAAGTTATGAGAATTCTTAAAAGCAAAGTCTGGGATTGCTCTTATATTGGCTTCTAATTTTTATGCAAATATTGCAGGTAGCTAGGAGTCTGTTATTTGTTATTTCACAGTTTCTCCTAGAAAAAATAGCACATATTTTGTTAGGTTGTATTTGCAGGCACTATTTATTGTGTGACTGCCTCCCAGGCTCCAACTGTGAAGATGTATTTATGTTTTCTGTGAGCAGTAATGAAATTACAGCTGGCTATGCATTATCTGCTGGACCTTTTCCATCCCTCTTCTAAGCATAGTCACTGAGACAAAATTTTAATTTTGAACTGAGTAGAAAATTGATCCTTGCTGCTGCCTTGTGCCTAGTGCAGCATGTTTTACACTACGTATCTTGATGAGTTTAAACAGCAGTTCAAGTATCTGGAGCGCAAAAATGGGTGGAGAGAAGGATTAAAATATCCTAACCCTTCTCTTTTGTGCTTCCCCTGCAGCAAAGTGCAAAGCTGCCCACTTTACCCTGCCAGCTCCAGCTTTATCCTCCATCTCTGAATTTCCCTGCAGCCCCAGGGGAAGCTGCACCTCTGTGGCTCTCCCACAGCTGCTGGACTTTGATGAGGACATGCCTTCGCTCTTTCCACTGGCCTCCCTTGGCAACCAGCCCTTTGAAGATGACCTCTTGCTGTTTGCCTGTTGTCTCTCTTGTGTTGGATTATAGATGAGAGGTTGGCGTGAGGGGAAGGGGGATGGAATGGAGTGTTGTGCATTTTAAGCCTCATTTCTTTCTGTATTCTCACCTTTTTTTTTTTTTTTTCCCTCTCTGTGGCTTTTACCTCTCTATATAGATAAAATATTGTCATGCATATGGAAAATGGTTTCTGGCAGAAATACAGAGTTCCTGCTTGGTATGTGTATACAGGACAAAGGAAGTTTGATTAGTATTGTGGTAAGGACTTTATGTTCTTCTGTAACAATCTACTCACATTGGTCCCCTTCCCCCATCACTCTTTAAGTGCAATATTGTTCTTAGTTATAGTGCAGCCTTTCTCTGTGTAAATCTTCTCTGTCCCTCTTCCCCCTCTCACCCCAGTGAATGCTTCCTCTTGGGGACAGGACAGTAGAATCACCTTGTTAATGAAGGCTGTGGTGTGAGATGGCAAGGGATGCTCTAGAGCTCTGTGCCTGGTCACATTTTCCATGGACACTACTTCTGGAAATCCAAACAATGAGACTTTGCTAAATACTGAGAATATCCTTCATGAGAGTCTCATAGGGGCAGTAGCTGTAGGGGAAGAAGTTTGGTATTATAGGGGATCAAGCATCCAATTTTCACTATGGTGAAAGGTGAACAAGTGAGGTTATTTAGGACAGAGCATTGTAAGTAACAGTGTTTACACACTTTTACAAATTTCACCATCTCCTTTTTCAAATTTTCTCAATGATGAAATTAATCTTCATCAAAGTGTGGCAAGGGCAGCAGAGTGGTAGTTGACATTGTGGAATATTGATGAATAAAGGCAGGACTAATTTATGTTTGAGGGATGTGGAATATTGATGAATAAAGGCAGGAGTACTATATGTTTGAGGGTATTTTACAGCCAACATGCAGAAAATAATCTGGATGTACCTGTGTATGCAGCTGGAATGCCTCAGTGCAGCATTCCACCCAAAATTAGAAGGAGAGGCTGTGGGGGGATCTGTGATCTGCAGATGTAATTAGTATATCCTTATACTGCTGTGTAATTGGATCTTCACTTTCTAACCCAAATGATGCCACAGAAATAATTTGTGTTATTTTTAACTCCTCTTTCTCTCCTTCCCTACCCTTCTCTAACTAGCTCTCTAGCAAAGCTCCCCACAAGCTCTCTGAATGCAAGCAAACCAGCTCTGCTTGTTGGTAGCTTATTGCAAAATACACAAAATAATATCTTCTCTTGTCAGAGGTCACCTCTTACTACATCCAGGACTGCCTGGAAAGCCAGGATCGAGACCAGTTCAGGTGTCAGGAAAATGAACTGCAGTGAGTTTGGATGTCTGAAATCAGTGTGCACCTGCAAAGAACAGTCACTGCTGGTCTGGAGTCTCACAGAACTGTGAAATTTTGGGTCAGCATCAGATTTGCCAATCTGTTAAACTTACTTGCTAAAATACAATTGACATATAAATGGTTTTGAGACTTTTCAGAGCTGTGTGATTTTGTAAAATGAAATCCTACTTTTTCTGGTATATGCACGTGTGTGTGTTGTCTTCTGATTCCCTCCTAAAAGTCTTGGAATTTTCATCCCAGCCAAACTTCCTAAATGTGCATCTTGTGTGCTTTTGGCAAGGGAATGCAAAGGGAAATTTCTTTTAGGGTTCCTTATATGAACAGCTTCTGTCAGCTGGGTTTGGTAGCTTGTTTGTTTGGGGTTTAGTGTTTTGTTTGGTTTTGTTGTTGTTTGTTTGGGTTCTGTTGTTGTTGAATAGTTGTATTCATTCTTTCTGGGACCCAAACACTCCCTAAGGTTGAACAAATCCCATTATGTTGTACAGTCTTTGTCAGATTGTTTTCATACTTCCTACTAGATTTTCTGCTAGAAAACTTAGTTGCAAAGTGTTGGTAACTCCCTATCAGGCCTTTAACTAAAGCCAAGGAGAT
Source organism: Zonotrichia leucophrys gambelii (assembly GCF_028769735.1). NCBI lineage: Eukaryota > Metazoa > Chordata > Aves > Passeriformes > Passerellidae > Zonotrichia > Zonotrichia leucophrys. The sequence goes on from NC_088185.1 coordinate 5,340,732, forward strand.
TATATGGCAGTGACCTAATATTTTCAGTTATAAGTCTTGGCTTGAGTGCTGTGGGACAAATGCAGTTTTTACTGAGATGTGAGATTTTCCTGCTTTTCCCAGCCAGTTATGATTATGTCTAAAGTTTTGGTAATTAGTGTGTTTTGGGGTCTGTCTTGTTTGTTATAGAGCCAGAAATTCTTTTGTTTTACCATGTAGCTACTGGCCTTCTGCTGCTGAAAGTAATTTATGAAGGTATCATTTTATTCCAGATTTTCTCTCTAGTTTCTCCCATCCTTAGTGACATTATGCCTTCACTTTTTGTCAGCATCTTTCCACTAATTTAAAGTGGTTGGGGGGGAAACCACTATTGTAAATATGACTTGGCTCTCCTTTGGTCTGTCAATACTATGGTAGGAGAACTCAGTGTAATCAAAGCACTTAAATTTCTGAGAGAAGAAATTCAAATTGTGTGTAGTATGTGCATCTTTTCATGGGAGTTCTGCTTTTTGAGATGCTTTAAAGGAAGGATACACCAGTTTTCTGTTTGAATGGACCAGGAGCTTCCTTTGCAGTGTTTGGAATAATTAGTGTCCAGCTGCCTTGTTGCAATAGATTGCTCAGCTGCAAAGCTTGGGCAGTACAATCCCTGCTTGTGCAGCAAATCTGGTGCAAATGTGCTGAGTTCAGGTTTGTAAACATGTGTTACTGTGCACATATTGTGGGTATCTGTGGTGTCTCTGAGCTGGGACAGTCCTAGCAGGAGATGCCTGGCAATATCTTGCAGGCAGTTCTCCTCCTCTCCTGAGGGATTTGAAGCTGGACCATGGCACAGGTGAATTGAGTTTGCTGATGAACTAGATCAGTGCTAAGATCTGGTTCCCTAGTTAACAAAACCTCATTTGGCTGCTCTTCAAAACTGACTGCTCCTTTTCACAGGATCTGGTGGGTTTTGTGAAGCACTGACCAGTCTGCACTGTAGAATTTGCCTGGCCTCTCCTGCATGGTGGATGTGTTCAACTGAGTATCTCTGGTTTTACATTCAATTACAGCAGACTGGATTTCTCATCATCCCTTTTGGCATGCTTCCTGGAGTAAGTGGACTGTGAGAGGATTTCAGGAATGCCTGATGCTCTTGCTGTAGAAAAAGTTGAGTGGAAGCCACTTGTGGGTTCAGTGCTGACCACTGCCTTGGACAGCATGGTCACAACTGATAGCCAAGAAAAGCGCCCTGCTGAAATGCCCAGGTCCTATCATGTTACATTTTGTGGCAGTTTGGTTTTTTTGCAGGATGTACTTCTTTAAAACAGAAAAAAATATGCCTGAAAGGGAAAAGAAACCATATTTTAATGGAGTTTTCTACTTGTGCTGGGGAATAAACATTCTTCTCTGCATGGCAAAGCTGCAGAGGGATGGGGAAATGCTTCTGGCTTTCACCTTTTCCAAAAAAGCTGCTGTGTTCCAGCTGCAGCCAGCATAAAAAGCCCTCATGTTTTATCATGAGGCTGCAGAAACAATAGCAATGCCTAACTTTTCTTAAAAGAAACACTATTCTTTAGTTCTTAAAAAATTCCTCCCCCTATTTGTACAGTTTTGGATTGCTTATGTGGAATGGCACATTCTACTGAAGCCTTTTTCAAACAGCAGTGACACAGTGGAGTTAAGGCTTTATCCTTTTCTTTCTGGTGGAGTCTTAGTAATGCTGGGTTGGAATATTGCAGTCAAGAACCTTAAATCAGGCTTTGGTAACAGCTTGCTGTGCCAATACAGAAGAGTAAGTGGAGATAGGTTTCCTAGATCTGTCTTCTTGGATTTTGCAGATAAGTGTGTCATTCTTTACCTGGCATCAGAGGTCTTCCCCCAGTCTCCATGACCTGTGAAAAATAATAGAGCTTGATGTTGCAATTACAGCAGCCAGCTGTAATTGGATATTTGGAGGCATCCTCTGATTCCTTGGACACCTTATGCCAGGTTTGCATGGGTGATTCCTAACTCCATCCTCCTTACAGCTGTGGGTTGTTTGCTTTGTTACTGCTTTGTGCCAACCCCATTCAATAGCAGACATTTATTGTTTGCAATTCTTCCTGCTGTTAATATACTTGTTAGTCTTGACATCTCTTGCAAGTTTGGGCTCCTAATGGTTTCCTAATTCTTTGCATCTCCAAGGAATATTTCTGTATTTGTGAGTGTGCCCCTTGTTCCCTACGTCTATTTCATCCAACTTCTGGAGAGTCTAGGACCAAAATACTGGATTGTCTCTGAATCAGACACTCTGCATCCTCTAGTACTTTATGGTGAATGAAGTTATTTGCTCAAAATCTGTTTGGTGACTTACTGCATTTTGGATAAAGCATGTACACTGAGTCCAATTTTTGTGTTTAATAAATCTGGTTTGACAGGGGAGCTGATTACTACAGAACTCCCAGCAGAGGTGTACTAATGGTTTTTGTGCTTCCTGTAACACACATTGTTTGGTTGCCTTAATTTCACTTGAGCCTTGTTACACTTTAGACTTTAGATCCTTCCTTTAGAAGAAGCTTCCCTGGGAAAGGGAATTGGAGGAAGGAAAGAAGACCAAGAGCTTGGAAGTGCTGGCAGGACACTGAGGAGCTGGGTAACCAAAAGTGTCTGAAGTCTGAACTGAGTTACCAGGCTCTGCTCCCATACACCTGGGCTAAGCCAGGAAAGGAATCTCTTCCTTTCAGCTACCAGGGGCTACACCTGGTTTAGGAGAAAGCTTTCTCTGATGATGGAGTTCCTATTCAGGTTGAGTTGTTTTTTATGTTTCTTTTTGAGCACTGCAAAACCTCATAAATTTTATTTCAAAAGCCTGTCTAGTGAAGGAATGTGAATTCATGTGGACAGAGATGAATCCATGCCAAGTGCATTCCAGGTGGGAAAGCTATATGGAGTGTCTGTTGTTTCAGGCTGTACAGCAATAAAGAGTTTAAGTCTGCACAAAAAGGCTGAATAGTCCTGCTCCTTTTTAGAGGCTGTGCACTGTAGTGTTTTGAATTTGCTTTTTACTGATAATTTTCTACCTCACAGAAAATAATTAGTTTTATTGTTGCCATTGTAGGTTGTCCATCATCTCTTTTGTTTTGTGTGTTTAAAGTAAAAGATATCTGTGATGGAGAAACACCCTGGATCCTCCCTGGGCCTGATAGATATTTTCATTTAGCGTTACTTTTTGTGTTCTGTGATTCAGTGGTTAATTCACTTGTGTTGTGACAGGAAACCATGAGAACATGGCATACACTTGCACTGGATGAGTCCTGTCACCATCAGCCCCAGTGAATGGTGTTTCATTCCATGTGGGCACCTAATCAGAAGTAACAGCAGTGTTTCAGGCTCGAATTCTTAAATTCACATGCTCTTGTTGCACTTTTAGTTGATATCTTTGGTTTGGGAAATTACAGTATATTTTATCTGTCATGATCTACAGAGATCACTACAATGTAAGCTTGTGGTATCCAAGCAGAATCTACCAACTGCTTGTGGCTTGGAGGGCTGGAGTGCTTTTCTGGACAGAGAGTTTTCTGTCATTGAAGCCCATGTCTTATTTGCCTTGGTGCTGATTCTGGGGTTTTTCTCAGTCTTTAATACATGTTTGTAAAAGGAAGAGAGGAAGCTCTTTCAGGTTTATACTGATTTCCAGGGACAAAACTGCAGAGTGTGCTTGGTGAGTCTGATCCAGAGGGTCATTCACACTTGGAAGCTGGTACAGAATAACAGTATTCCTGAGGAAAGTGGCAATGGAAAGAATTTTCTGTTCTTTTGGCCTTCTACCTTCTTTAGTCCTTTTTCTCTGGACTGAAGTGGGTAGAGCTGTTATTTATTCTGTGGTTGGGGAAAAAAAGACCAAAGCTTTTCTATACACGAGACAGTGTGTAGAAAGTTCTCCTGAGCTGTTCATACAGCATTTTGTAATACTATAATGCCTTATCCTGGCAGACATAAAAAAAGGGCAAAAGGCTGAAAGTTCTCTTTTAATCATCAGGACTTTTTAGGTGATAGAGTTACAGAGCAAAGTATTCTTGATCTGTTGGTTTAATGTTTGTCTGCCCTGTAACACTAACCCCCATAAAATTGCTGCAGCTCTTTATAAAGTTATTTTAGACCTTCTGCAATGTATACAGATTTTGTAACCTTGGATAAAAGCAGGTTTCAGTTTTACCCTTTCAGGCATGTGCAGAGTGCCCCAGCATATTTCAGTGATTTTGAACTAGAAACTTCTTAGATATGGGTTATGGTTTCAAAGCTCAATTGATATACCCTATGTCAAGGGAATTACATCAAGGAAATGGTTCTCTGTTTCTTTAGATGCTTAATATTGATTAAAGCTTTGTGTTTGCTTAAAGGATCCCATGGACTCTTTGGGGGGTTGATTATGTTGGTGTATCTGCCCTGGCAGTTTAGGAGAGAGCACTCTGCCTGACTCCATCCTCTGTTTTTATGTCTGTGCTGAAGAGTTTATCCATCAGATACTGAGTTTATGGAGTGGTTCAGCTTCCAGTGATAGTACTTCCTCCAAGCTTTTTGCACTAAGTTAAATTGTTCATCCATGTGGGATGGTAGACAGCTCAGCAGTGTGACATAGTAACTAATTTAGGAAAAAAAGAAAAGGAGAAAGGTTAAATTAAGAGCCTACCTAGTACAGTGTGGCTTGTTTTTTTTTTTTCTTGGAGTGTTTTGGTGAATCTTGAAAAATAACAAGTGGTAGGAAAATCCCTGTATTGTGTCAGCTCACTGTCATGTTTCCCATATTTTACAGTAATCACCCAAGTTATTCAGAAAGTTAGGGCCCCACAAGATAATATAAATAGCACTCCATCTATTGTATCACTTGCAAAATGGAAGTCAGGGTACAAGACATGGGAGAAAAGGAGAAAAGGACAAAACGACAAGCTGGTGATGCAGAAGTGATGGTAGGATTAGGGGCCATTACATGGTGCTACTTTGCATGGATTAGTGAGGGGTATATATATGTAAATTATTGAGCACTATAATCTCCTCCTATTATAATCAGCTACCAGAAAGCAGAGTTGTCATAGTGTTGGTATCAGTTCGTGGTTTTCTTCAGCTAGTTTGATAAAGTTGGGATTTAAGGAAAGACACTAAACTGGATGAAGTACAGACTTGTTTTGCACAGACCTCTGGATATATGTTAAAGCCTGGGAAACAGGCAAGGGTCTGTGAAACATCCAAGGAAAAAGAGAACAAGGAGAAGACAGTATACAGTATAAGAAGTGAGATATGTGACACTCTAGTTTATACACAAAGATATTATCCTAAGGAAGGACAGCAAATTTGGGAAAGAAAAACGATGTGTAGGAAACTCCTTGCCATAATAAAATCAGAGTAACTGCTGTAATTAGAGTAACTACACCAAGTGTTGGAAGGAGGAGGAACAGATTAAATATTTGAAATTAAAACAAAGACATATTGTTGCCTAGAGTAAGAAACACAAATGTCTGAAAGGAGACTGAAGTTTCTCACTTCATGATAGCCTTACCCCCCACATCATTTGGGTTCAGAAAACAATAGAGAATGCTTCACAATGGTTAGGAAGTTCCTTGTATCTTACTTTGGCTTACATGACAGGCTTGTTTCAAAGGATGACAGCCTTTTAATACTGTGCAATTATTTAAAAAAAAAAAAAGGTGATAATGGCTCTGAAACATGGGGTCTGGATCTTAATGATGTGTAAAGCTTTTATAAGGGACTCTGCCAAGCAGTTTGTATTATTTCTGTCAGTTTGCAAGGAAAGGTGGTTTGCAATGCCTTGGGGGGGCTCTGTAGTTAAGAATTTTATATCTGAGCAAAGGACTTAGGCTAACAATTAAATGTGATTTTTAGATGATTTTTTATAAGCAAGATGACAGCTTACATAAATTTGCAAAGATTTTGCACTCATGGCATGCTTCAGAAACATTCTGAATTCTTCATATATGCAACCTTACCTTTCAGTTTTTCTGGTGTATGTTAACTTAAAACAAATATACTTTAATCTGTTATTTATTATTATTTTTATTTTTGATGTCTGTATGGTTTTGAATTCTAATGATTGGCTAAAAGTTTCTTTTTGATTCTGTTTCAGATGCATCCACTTGGACTGTGTAATAGCAATGATGAGGAAGACCTGTATGAATATGGCTGGGTAGGAGTGGTGAAATTGGAACAGCCAGAGTTGGAGCCTAAGCCATGCCTCACTGTCTTAGGAAAGGTAAGGGGATAGTTTGGGTCTGCATGTAAATGTTTCTTGGAAGGATTAGCTCCTTTCTGAGAAATATCAGCAAGAAATAAACCCATAGAAAATCCCCTTTCTCCACAAAATATTCCTGTTTTGCCTGTTTTCACTCTAGGTACTTCAGGGAAAGATGCTGTCCTAATTCAGCTGATAGAGATGGTGATGGGAAGCTGAGCATTCCCTTTTTGAGTTCTCTAGAAACCTAAGAAAGATGAAAGCAAAAAATGGCTTTTTAGCAGAATCAGTATTGGAGTAGAAAGGGTGAACTGCAGCTGTGATTCTTACTTGGTCAAAGCAGTCAAAATGAAATCATCTTCCTGGTTTTCCTTAGGCACAATTTTCTGAGAATACATACATTCATTTCCTCTTTTTGGGGAAAGAGAAGCTTTCTAACCTAGAGAGATTTATTCACTTTAATCTCAGGATAGGTACCTCTAATAACAAGTGAATTTTATTGTACTGGTGAAAAAAATAAAAATTTTCATCATCCTGGAATCTTGCTATGGAATGGGGCCTCTGGAATCTTAATTTAAGTGCAAAACTTTTCTCTTTGTTTTATGGGGTGAAGTCACTAATATGCCATTACTGATATGTTAAAAAAAGAAAGCAGAAAGGTGACCTTCTTTTGTTTATGCCTTAGAATTTTTGAGTATTGATGTTATTATATGTTGGCATTTGAAGTCTAGAGGGTTTGAAAGTGTGTGAAAGAGCATAGGCCACAAATTCTACCAGTAACTGAGTAGTTGAAAACAACTGCATTACAGGGATTCATGCTAAAATCCAGCTGCCTGAATTTGGTAGGATTGTGTTGGTGACTTCAGGTTAGCAGTGGATCAAGCAGAAAATAAAACTGCAGGTTGACATTTCTTTTGTGTAAAACTTGACTCTGTACATTTATAAACAAAACTTCTAAAAACTTCACCTTTCCAAGGAAATGGGAAGCCGTCTTCTTGTCTAAAAGTTGCTGCAGGTTTAACTTGTGGTACATGGGGAAAACATCTCTTTAAGAAGTGGATTCCCTTTCTATTGAAGTCAGCATAGTACAGCTTTTTTTCTAACTTGGAAAACTGTTTCACAGAAATTCTAGGTGTTGCTTTTTGTTCTTAGAAAGATAATCTGAGGATGAGGTCTTGTAAGGATGGGAGTTAGAGAAGATTCAGTCCTGAAAGATGCATACTGATCCATAAGCAAACTCCAGGAGTAAGCTGAATCTTGAGGCAAGGAAAGTCTGGTCAGTCCCATCTGTCAGGCTCTTGAAAATTAGGTGATGAAATAGATGTGCAAAATGGATAAGGAAAGTTAAAACATAGATACCCTGCACAAAAAAAAAGGTTAAAATTCTATACCTGGCCCACTGCTTTGTGCCCAAATCCCACCAGTCCTCTGTACTCTCCATGTCCCCAAAGCCACACCCATCTCCAGGGTAAGTTCAGCTCAGTATTTGCTGATGTTTGCTTCCTAAGGCTTGGCCTGCTGAGCAGCAGACTCTGGCTTTGCTTCAGGAGCTCTGTAGCATCTGCTTTGATGCATAATGATGGTGATGTGACATAGGGTGTGTCCAGAGAATTAGGGCAGAGAGTTCCAAATGTGTCAGTTTATGTGTAGCAATTTCAACAGGTGAGAAAAGTCTGGCCAAGGTTCTAGTCAATACTGCACTGCATTTCATTGTTCTGGATTTTTTTCTACTTATTCTTCTCTTCCTGAAATATTTGTTCCCTATTTCATGCTCTCTGCTGTAGTTTCTCCTCTCCATCTATTGCTAGCAACCCTTCTGCTCAGTTCTCACTCTGCTCAAGCTATGTCCTCATTTAAAAGGACTCTCAGAATTCCTGGAATATTGCTGAGTGTAGATAGCATCAGCAGGAGCATCAGCCCTGAGTTTCTCTCAGGTCTATCAGTTAAGTCACCCTGGTTATCTTGGCAGAGAGAATAAGTTGTGCTGTGATTGTCTGGGTCTCTGAAAAGTTCAGTTTCCATGCAGTTTGGTACACAAATTGCTATGTGAGCATTCAGTGTGGCCTGTAAACTATTTTGCCTGGGTAAATATCAAACCTGCTGCATGTGTATGTGTGTCTTCTTCTGGTTATTTTTAGGATTTGGCAGCTGACTTAAAAGAAAGTGTGAAAGGGAAAGGAATGGGGAGAGGGAGAGGAGAGGAAGGGAGGGAGGGAGAGGAGAAAAAAGAGAAGGAAAAGGAAAAAGGAAAGGAGTAGGGGAAGTAAAAGAAGGGAAAATGGGGGAGGGCTGGTCTTGAACAGGGAAAGGAATTGGATTTTTTTCATATAGAAAAGGAGGAGGAAATCCAGAAGTGCAAACCTACAGTTTGTTCCTCATTAAGTTTGATTTAACTTGCCCCCAAGGTAGGGCATCATAGAGGTGATATTGTTGAAAGTTTGGAATATGGTGAAGCAGAATGTAGACTAGTTAAAAGCTGAAGAGGTAAATTGCATGGCACATGAATCTGCTAAGAAGTTTTGTATGGCTTTATTCTTACTGTTGGTTTTGGTTGTCAGGGGCTTTTTTCATTTAGGGGCGGTGGTTTTGTTTGGTTTTTTTAAAGTAAAACTTTGGCCTGTGTTTTTAGAAGTTCTGTTCTAGTTGTTTATCCACAGGGAGCTATACAGAATTTAATGTGTCCATTTTCATATTGATTTTGTAATTTTCATATTGATTTGTAATTAATATTGATTTTGATATTGCTCATCCTTCTTAGTCATTGCTTGTATGATGTAATGGAAATGAAAGTGTTGAAAATATGTCTCTGCTGTTAGGAGTGCCTGTGGAAACTGGGCCTTGGTTGAGGCAAGGAGTGTGTGTGGCAGCTGTGTTTTACCATTACCTTTGATCACAGTGCAGCCCTGTTTGAGGCCATGCTGCATGCAGGCAAAGCAAAGGCCTGGGTTTTACTGATCTTATGAGCTCCTGAATAGGGCTAGAAGGGGAATGACAGAGGAAGAAGAAAGCTTTTGGAAATGAAAAGGAAACCCCGTGAACCCGAGCAGCATTATTGGCTGGATTTGCCTACCAGGGAGCCGCTCAGTTTCTGCCAGGCTAATTTTGCTTCAGCTTCTCTCCCCCACACCCCCAGCCCCACCTCCCCCTCTCTCCTCCTTTCAGACTTTTTTTGTTTTTGAGGCATGGCTGTAGTAACTTGGTTCTCAGGCTGGGAACCCACTGAGCTGTTGCCATGGTCACTGGGAAGCTCTTGGTGCCATGTGCTTCAAAGGGAACCTTTCCCCTCCTGGAATTCCTGCCTTCCCTCTGCTCACAGCACAATGAGGCTCCTTCACTGCTCCAGCAGTGGCCCTATGCTGGAGGAAGGGAGAAGCAGGGTTGCCTGCAATACTGATTGCCTGCAGCAGCATCCTGGCAGGGCTGGCCAGTTGGAGCTGGGTGTTCTTTTGGGTCCCCTCCAGCCCAGACCACTCTGGGATTCTGTGATCCACTGCACCTGCACGTGTCCTGCACTCTCCAATATGCAGACTCCTGTTCTTCCCCCACTCCAGTAATTTTCAAAGCAAATTACATCTGTCAAGACAGTGAAATACAATTCAGCAATACCATTGTTTTTTATTTCAGTGCAGGATAGTGAGAATATGTTGAAGATTAGTTTTTAAAAGTAGCACTTCTTCCCTTTCTGCAGGATTTGAAGTCCACAAGAAGGGATTTCATTCTTCTTTCTCTCGCAGGGACTGCTCTTCTCTGTATCAATAGGATATATGTATTTGAGGATGTGCATCTGAGTATAACCTAACAAAGACAGGATGTCCCTGCTACTACAGCTTCCTGTTTTCTTCAGATGAAAGAGATCTCTAATATGAGGAAATTCCTGGCAGTTCTTCCAATATCCATTCACTTCTAAGAGCTTATTTACAAAAATTTACACAAATATTAACTACAAGAATCTCTTGTTTTACCATGCCATCATTATTATTATTATACTAGTTAGGCTGGGGCAAAAATCATCATAACTTGAAAATGCACTTAACAGTTGAACTGTGATCCCTAACCTTTTGTCTAACAACTTAGTTTAAATGTAAAAATTCCTATAAGGTAATCAAATAAGAATTTATGGGGCTGTGTTGGTAGTTTAGTTCCTGAATAAAGAGAGATCTGTTCTAAGACTTGAGAAACAAGAAGGCCTGTGAGGAGTCCATTTTAATCTTTTTCTTTCAGAGTTAATAAAACTAATAAAAAAGGCAAATTAAACAAAAGCAACTTACACCTTTATATTAATAGCCTAAATTAAGCAATCAGTTATATGCTCAGGTTGGTTGCTGACAGTATAAATATACTTTTTGTTTCTTTGTAATTAATAGTTTTATATACAGTTTGGATAATTTCCTGTAGAAATGGATATTGAATTTAGGCAAATGCTCTTCTATGCTAAACTTGTTCAGAAATTAGGACTGAACTATGCCATAGATTAAGATCTAAAATTAATGAGACATGCCTAAAACCATTGGTCAATGTTTCCACAACTTTACTTGTTCAGATACTTTCAACTGGTAGTGACAGCTGCAGTAAGGTACCCTGTGCTGAGTCCTTGCTGCATGTAGGAAATATTGTCACTTTAGGAAAACTTCTCTCCATTGAAGTAGTTGATATCCTTTTTATGGTTTCTGTTCCACAATTTGGAGGCCATTTCTACCTTCTGTTTGTTAGCCTGTGCTTCTTCTGTGCAAACAGCATCCAAAAAGAATTTGTAATTCTTTTTCAGGCAGTAGCCTCAAAAATTAATGGCCAAATCTCATCAATCTGCATGAAAAGTAATAGTATGAGTGATTTTTAAGCTGGTTGGTTTATTTATTTCACCTGAAGGTTTGTGCTGACAGTGTAGAGTCCAGTGGAGGTAGGAACAAGAGGAGATAGGGTCTACGTTTTGTGATGGCTGTGTGGGCATAAATGTGTCAGACTACAGACTGAGGAAGGTTTTTTGGCAGTATAAACTTAATATTGGTTGTTTTGAACTCCCAGACATTCTGTGTTAAGAAGGAAGTTGTTATGAAGCAGAAGAAAGCTTTTTCAATGAGACCAGACTCCTTTGGCTGTGGACCAGCTGTCAGATCTATATTGCAATGTCAAGCATGCCAGAACCCTGATCAAAACAAAACCTATTGTTTTTGTCAACCCCATTGTTCTGTAATGAAAAAGGAATATGAGTTTTAATGGGGAAAAATAGCATCCTGGCTAGTGTTAAGGATTCAGACCTTCTGAATCAGTCATGTTCTTTAAGAGTCTTCATTTACTTCACATTAAATTTTTTAATTTCCAAGGTTTGTTGTCTTAGCACTACCTAAAATTAGGGATTAATGTGAAAAAACATGGTATATATAATTGTAATCCCTGCCATGTTTGTGTTTGTCTTTACTGTGTTCTAAAGAATGTATTGAGAAAATTATAATTTTCCCAAAGCACCAAAGAACATCATAAGTACTGTAATATTATAATGATTGTTTCTTGTTATTCCCCACTTCAGCATCATTCATAATCTCCAGGACAAGTGAAATGTTAAAATGCATTTTGAAAAACCATAACACATATTTTAAAATGATATCTGAAGTGATACTGTTATTTGTGAAGTAGTTTTGATGTCATTTATGTTTTGACATTAATTTTTCTTACTTCACCAGTGCTGGCAGTGTGATCAGACCTCTGCACCATATAGACACAGTGATTGCTAGAGTTCTAACAAAACTCCAGCATAGATGAGATCAGAAGAGGGATAATACATGGTTTTTCTGGAAGGAGATGGCTTTTCTTAATGGCACACAGAAAAAGACAAGAAGAAGAAAAAAAAATGAGCTTTTTTTGCCAAAAGCTCAGCGTATTTCTGCTTCCCATCTCCTTGCCTGTTCACCCCCCACAGGCCATACTCCAGCAACAAGGCTATTTTAACAGATGAAGAAGGGGGTTTGAATGGGAAAGAAAAAAGGAAGAAAGGCTGCATCTAAGAGTGTTAGAGCATGTGGCCACTGCATGAAACAGCAGTGTCATCATTAGAACTGAATTCTTGAGTTTATAAGTACCTTTCTCACGTATCCCCTCTTTAAATCCTCTCCTTCCATCTCTGCTTTCCACTGTAATTTCTGCAGTCCCTTTGAGGAGAGAAGGGAGAGATTGAGCACAGGAAACAGAACTGACAGGCAAGCCAGCTGAAATGTGGGGAGAGGAAAGGTTTGTGCATGGATTGTATGGTGAAAGATGCAGAAGGAAAGAAAAGAACTGGATCAAAGCCAAAGAGGAGAGAGCTCAAAGGAAGGGCCAAACAAGGGCTGAATCAGGTTATGCAGTTCAGAAGAAGTAGCTCTGTCAGGTTTTCATTCATGGCTAGTGCTGAGCTCTTTCCATTGGTGCCAGCAATCTGCTACTGTATTATTTGACTAACTTTCTTTCCATGTTGCCTGCACAGTTAGGAAAAGCATCAGCTATTCATGAACAAAGCCCTCTCTCGTGTTTCTCCCTCTGGGCACTCCTGAGATTTGCCATTGTTGGATTGATTACTTTAAATAAAAGTCCACTTTTAGAGTTGAGTCCTTAGCAGTCCCCAGCACCATCTTCACTCCTTTCTAACCAACTGTGGAGCACAGCTGCCTCTCCCTTAAGCTAAAGAAGCAGCTGTTGTTGCATTACATGTGTTACTGGAGTTCAGCTCAGTCAGACCTCCCAGTGAAACTAATGGAAGTCAAAGGGCTGAGTAAAGACTGAGGCACAATTATTTAAGGCATGCTGTACTTACAAATCATCATCACAATAATATATAAATGCTTCATGTCTTTTAACTTTCTGGACCCTCATTATTTTATGTGCCTTGGAAGCCTTTCAAACACTGAGAGTTGTTTTTGTTTTACATGCAGAATCTACCTATTTGTCTAACAGGAGAAATAGAAAAGTGAGAGAGCAAGTAAGTGCTGCTGTGTTGCAGTATAGAAATGAGTACAAAAGAAGCCTGGCAAGCAGAATCAGATAAATGGACCAGAAAGTGAAGAAAATAAGGAGCAGATATGGAGGCAGGGAATGGAATTATTTAGGACTTCACAGATGAGTGACATGCCTAATTTTGGTGCACTAGGAGACAGAAGGCTTTGAAAGAAATTGGAGAACTTCGGAATGTAACCAGAGCTGCATCAGAGGGACTCCAATATTCAGAATAAAAATTGGGCAGATACAACTGACAGTGGTAAAAAGCTGGATCCTGAAAAATCACAGACATAAAGTGGGAATGTTTTGTAATGATTTTCACAAGACTGAAAGGAAGGAAAGAGAAAAAAAAATTACACAAATTGTGCTTCATATCCTACTGCTTTGAGATAATTTGCCAGAACATGTTTTTCTGCTCTAAACTTTTTATCTTTTTGATGACCAGGTGATATCTAGAGGTGCGGTTTTGGATAACATGATGATTTAACATTTGTACTGAGTTCAAGGAAATGACTCCAAATGAAACAAGTGATCATACTGTGAACACAAAATGAGGAGGAAGTGCTTTTTAGTCAGAGTAGGGAGTACTGACTGAGCTACTTAAAATTCTAGTAGGTTAGGTTTTGAACATTTGAGTTGGACATATTTGTGACATGAATTAGGTTGTACAGATTAATTATACATTATTAGTATTTGCATTGCTGTGGCCTTAGAACTGTTCAGTAGGGATATAAAACTCTCATAGAGACTACTAAAAATATCACAAGAATGTATGTATTCTAGTGCAATCATTTCTCCATTCTTGGCCCACTGTTGGTTTGTTCAATTGGTAAGCCAAGAGAACAGATATGTAATTTTTCAAAATGCTCAAATAACTTGGTTCCTTTGGGATAGGAAGATGGACCTTAGCCCTGAGGATGCAAATAGTGAGCTTTTAAATGGATATGGGGGGGAGGAAGCATTTGCAAAGAGCACAGAATCCATAGATTGAGGTCCATGGATGGTGTTGAAACTCCCAGAGGGTCGCTTCAGCTGAGTGTAAGGGTCTAATGAGCCAGTCTGACTGTTTATGGGCTGTGGTTAACCTCTTGCAAGTTAGGATTTCCTGTCGCCAGCAATGAGCTGTGACCGCCAGCACCACAGTGTTAATGATGAGGTAGGGGCTGATGAATGGCTGGACTCCAGACAGCAGCCTTCACTGGCAAAGAATCAAGTGGCTAGAGGGAGAAAAACATTGAAGTCTACAAGGGAAATAATGCAATCTCCAGAACCTATAATTCCCATGTTTAAAAAAAGAAAGGGATAAAGAAACTGGCGACAAATTCAAAACAAGTGAAGCTTTTATCTCTGCATTCTGAATAGAAGATTGTTCTTCAGCAAAACTGGCTGTAAAAGCCAGGCCAGTTAAAACAATATGCAGGCTGCTTGCCTCCAAGTAACCAGAAATTGTTGGCTCAGAGTAGCCTGTTCTGAGGAGCCAACCTGCTGGGAGACGTTATCCAAGCAACGGCTTGAATGTAATTCCTCCCGCTGTGGAATGGCTCTTTGGCAAATGAAGACCCTAATTAGAGATGGAAGGGTTTCTATTTTGTTTTTCTTTAATCCTTGCCCCGAGGCCTCTGCAATACAGCCATGTCTCTGCTTGCGTGGAGAGAAGTTTCCAGTTTCCCTTTGTAACAAAAATCCTCCACCTTTTTAATTTTTGTTTTCCCTTTCTTTTTATCTTTTTTTTTTTTTTCATTTTTAAATTTTTTTTTACAAAGTCAACAAACTAACTACAAGGGCCCACCACAGTCTGGGACCTTGAAGCTAAACTAATCCAAAACCAAGGATAACTGTTTGAAAGAACGGCCATATCATCTTGTATTAACCAGCCATGAACATGGAAAGTTGCTAGCTAAACTGGAATACTGGCCCACCATGCAGATTTTTACTATTCAACTTATTACCCAAACTGATTCTAGTAGTAGAGAGGAAGGATCTCACAGAATCAGCAGTATCCAACTGGATTCCAAGGGAATCCCACATGATTTTTTTGTCCATTCAGAAAGATTGAAGTACTTCAGTAGGGCTTACATGCCTTTCTGTGGTCTTGGATATAGATGCTCATCCCTGCCAAAGAGGACAGAACCTCCAGGGCAGTGGACTGCAGCACTTTGATATGTGTGGAAGTGAAAATACCTTTGCTTCTTCTCAACTCACCTTGGTATATATCATGTCTATCTGAACATACTGTTAGGGATTGCATGCAGGCACTTAATAACCCTGCCAAGAGCACTGCATTTTCTGTCACTACTGAGATATGGATTTATTGTTTCACCATCTCAGATTATTGTGTTATCTCTAAAATGTCCTTGTTCACAGTAGATACCAACCTATTGATGAAGGTCAGCTTCCTGAGGGTGAGGCTAAGCAAGACAGATGATACTGAGCATTCCCCATTACACTGGCTGGGGTTAGGTGGAATTTTTAGTAACAATTTTTCAAAGTTTTGCCACTTCTCATTCTAAATACAAGACAATTCTTATCATTCCTTGTTTTCTCTTTTGATGTACATAAATAGCCATTTATAATTCTAAAGTTAGAGCACATGCCTATAGGAGGAGCTTCAGTACATTCTTTTTAAACAGCTTGGGTACTGCAGAGATGCCTTTTTATAGTGGTCTGCATTAATAGTTTCTTTAATTTACAGCTCCTCCAATGCTCTCTTATATCTCTGTTTTTTATTCTCTCAGCACCACAACATGCTCGCATGTATGTTTACATAATTATCTTAGGTCTAGTTTGTTATTTCTATCCATCTCCTTTCAGTACACCCTCAGTGAAAAGGTTTAAGAATTATCTGGATTTGCTGTTTTGGTATTTTATAGCATATGATATAGTACATAATTCCTAAAATACCCTCATCCTGTGACCATTCTATTTCAAAGGTAACTGCATATAGAAGTTCTGGGAAAAGCTTGAAGGGTTAACCATCAATTGTGAATGCAGCCACCCATTTCTTGCTGAGTGTGCTAGGTTCTCTGTGAATATGTAATCTAGTTCAAGACCCCATCCCCTCCTTTGATCTCTGCCAGTGCTCACCCTTCTCTCTGTGCCTTGTCATAGCAACAAGGCTGCTGGGCTGCAGCCTGGTGATAGCAGAGCTCAGCCTTTGGGACTGAGTCCCATGACTCTGAAATGGATCTTAAGAGATGTGCAGCCAGCAGGCTTTGCTGTGTTCAGGATTAAAGAAATCTCCTTTCTTACTGTTTTTACTCGGTCTAGACTCAAAACTGATAACAGTGTTTCTCCCTAACCCCAGAAAAGAGAGACACTTTAGTTTTCTTGTTCTTCATTTTAACCATCTGAGAGCCTCTCAGTACTGAGTGGTATGAATCATACTAGTGTATATATATATATTGTTGATATGATTAAGTCTGGCATGAAGTGATAGTTTTTTCAAAACTGCTTTTTAAGGTTCCTTTTTTTTTTTATTTACCAAAATATACATTGGTTTTAAATTGTGATGATGCTTTTAAATTTTAAAATGCCACTTCACACTTTCTATACTTCTTAATTGATAAGCAACTGTTGTAATGCTGTGTAATGTAGGGCATGTGTATAAATCATATCTTAAGGTGCCAGAGAATTTGAGTATTCCAGTCAGGAAAGAGTTTTATGCTGATGTGATACATGGGGATTTGACTGTCTTGTTTTGATACTCTGTTTTCAGACAGAAATATTCAGACAGCAGTTTCATTATCTCAGAAAAGGTTTGAAATGGCATCCTGTTTATGCTTGGCTTAACTGAGTTTCTGGAATTACCAGGGAATTGTACATTAACAGGTCTGAAGCATCAGTTGGTTAATTTGTAACTTGTGCTGTTTGCAAAGTAGATGGCTGTCCTTTTCTCCTTCCTCCTCTGCCCTGCAGAATTGGCCTGTGGCCTGGCTTGCTAGCTCCAGTGTTGGTTCAAGGGACAAGGTATTTTTTGTGATTGATTGAGCCTGATAGCAGTGTGGGGGGAGAAAAGAGAGAGGCCTGGATTGTTCAGATGTTGTTTGTATTCTGTGTAGCTCTGAGAGAAACAGGTTTTTGCATTTTCACAGTTGCAAAGAAAAGGTGTATTTGCACAGTGCTGTGGGTTTTATGTAGGGTTCTTAAGGATGAGCAGGTTTGGATGTTATTGCCTAGCTTCATGTGATGCCATTTCTGAAAATCTAGTACTGCCATCCACAGAATGAGGGTGCAGTTTATACCCACTGCTTGTTTTAATAGGGTTTTTTAAGGTATTCCTCTCTCCTGAAGAAGTTTAGGGCTTTGAGAGTATCAGGGTCAGCGTACATTTCAGGTGACTGGAATGGCATGCTGGCAGTGGCATCTCCTTGTCACAACCTGCAAGTTCATCCTGCATTTATGTAGGAACCAGTGGTCTCCTCATCATTAGGACTTCCTGGGTTTGTCCAGATTTAACTGAGGTGTTCTCAAAACTGCAGAAATTTAAACCCTGATAACGTAGGCTCCTAATGCTTGTTTCAGCACCAAAGTTGTCCTCTGCTAATATTAAAGAAAAAAATAAAAATCAGATGAAGACAAATGTGCAGAAGTGTCATAGTTTAACCACACGACTACAGCAAACCTCTACTAGAAAAGCCAATATTATAGAACTTGGTACAGCATATTCTGTATCATATCTCAGTAATATTGTCTATGTCTTTGTGGTGTCATTTGATATGGAGAAAACAGGTACAAATCAATTGATATTGGAACAGACTTTGTTACTTTTGAGTCTGCTCAAGAGAAGACCAAGACCACTCAGTTGCTATATCAATCATTTATTTTGGTGAAATGTTGCAGATTGAAACCTCATTCCTTCAGCTGTATTCCCTAGCAGTCAAGATTGTTGAAATCCTTGAACTGTTTTTCAGAGCAGTAGAACAAGAAACTGCAGCTTTTCATTGAAAATCTTGTTCCTTGGAGTCACAGAGTTTGCAAGTTGCATGTCACTGAGTGCTGCTCATGTGTTACCAGTACTGGGTGAGAGGCTGACTTCTCTTATTTCAAAGCACCAGAAGACAGCTGATGATAGAATCAGCTATGAAAAATGTTCCACTTAACAGTGCTTGCATAATCCCACTCTTTTGTCAGATTAATGACACTGACTCCACCATGTAGAGAGATCTGACACAGACTGTTGGATCTGATGGGCTGGGAATATCCAGAAAATATGCCTCAAGTTCAATAATTATTATTTCATAGAGAAACTGAAGGGGAAAAAAACCCTCAAAAACTGACAGAGAAAATTCAGGCTGGGTCAGTTGAATGAGGACATACAAATCAATTTTATTGACTACTGTGTTCAACAGACTCTGCACTGATTTAGACCAATACCATATTTTCTGCCCTAAAAACCAGGATATACTGTAAAAAGGAATGGTGGTAGGAAAAAGCTGTTGTTATACCTGTTGGAGCTGTGCTGTTACCCTTAGTTCTAGCAGCATTTTGCTTTTGGGATCCATAGGACTGTTCTCTGTGTACTGTGTCCTCATTTTGAAGACCAGCTAATAATGCTGACACCCAATGGAATAGTTTGCTAAAAGGAGTTTACTGGCATTTGTACTGGTTATTCCTTAAACCATTGCCCAACCTCCTCTTCCCCAGCTTTGTGAGTTTGTTAACCCAGGGAATAAACCAACCTGCTCATGTACCGCATACCATAATGATAATTAATATTTGTTAACTAGAGTGTACTAAGTTCCAAGAAAATAATACCTGGAGTTGGGTGAACAAATCCAGGGAGAGGGATAGGTAGTTTTTAATGTAAAAATATCTGTGAGAACATCATTTTATATCACCAGGATATGTCTGTGGCTTATACAGGCAGCCAATACTTTTAAAGCATACTTTTCTCCCTTCAGTCCATCAGTATTATCCAGGATGTTAACTTTAAAAAGTTTATTTATAAGGAGCAATCTGGCTCTGCCAATAGCCATTTTCAACAAAAGGTATTCTCTTAAGAGATGTGTAATGCATTACTGTGTTGATGTAAATGGCAGAGCTTGGAGTGCTTAATGAACTTTGATCTCCACACCTATAGTTTGAGCCTCGGTCTTTCTCTTCTGTAATTTATTCACTCTCTGAAATCCATTAGATTAAAGTGTCATGTCCTCAGGTGCAAATACTGCTGGATATTGTCAGGGAATTCTAACTCTGGCAAAGAACTAAATGTAATGAATAAAGGCTGATGTTGGTATGATTTTTCTCTTAAAGGACAGCCTTGTTAAGCAGCTTTTCTCATGATGGTTTCTCCACTGTTGCCTTGTAACAGAAACAATAACTGGAATAAAACCATACTAGAAAGCAGAGGGGAGGAGATGCTTGCCATGTTCATTTGTGCAAGGATGCAAAGTCCTTCAAGGTGTCAGGAAGGAGCTGAACTTTACTGTTTGATTGTTGCTGTCCTACCTGACTTGAGCGAATGAGAGGAACAGTGCGCCTGTTTAATAATTATCTGGTCCCTTGGGATGAAAGTTTGCTTCATCAAGGAAGTTATTACTTCCTTATTGTATTTGCCTGGCCCACAGGGAGGTAATGCAAAGCTCTTAAAATCTTTCTGGTTCTTTGAGGTAATAACTTAAAATTCCTCAGGCCTGGAGATGTGGAGAGGTATTTTTCTTGTGCTTCTGTCACATGCAAATCCTCTTATCTTACCTAGATTACAAGGTCTAGTAAATTCTGCCAGATTTTAATCTGAGACAGTATTTAATGTGCATTTTATTGGTAACGTCCATTGTTCTGCAGTAGCATAAACTCAAAACTCTGAATACAGACACGGACTGGGAGGTTGTTGTCGCTATGAACAAAGTGATCACTTGAATTATGAGAAGTGCAATTACCTTTTTTTTGTTTATTTTCTATTGCTCTTTACAAAAGGGGAAGAATACTGATACATCGTGATACTAATTTGTTTTAAGCCACAGAAGACAATCACAGAAAGAAATAGGCCTGGCAAATGAATGGGAATTGAATTGTGGAAATGTCTGATTGTTTGCCACAAGTATTAAAAATGTAAAAGTATGAGCTTATTTTTCCCTCTCATCCAGCTTGTGTTTATTTTTGATGTAGGTTTGGTCACTTAGCTTAGAAAAATGATTTAAGGGAGTCTAAATGCTGGCTAGCCCAAAAAGAAAAAAATCACGTGCCTATTACAGACTGGCATTACTTTAAGTGGGACTTAACATTGCTGTGTTATTTTGAGCTGCCCTGATTACTGAGGAGTGGACAGGGTATTTTCAAAGACGTTTTGACTTTAACCATCCTGCGGCATTTTCGGGGACGCAGAAGAACCAGCGGTGCCCGCAGGTGTTTCGGGTTGCCGGGAGCCCCGGTCACAGGTGGACAGGGAGGGTATTTTCAAAGACGTTTTGGTGGACAGGGTATTTTCAAAGGCATTTTCGGGGATGCAGAAGGGCCGGCGGTGCCCGGAGGTGTTTCAGGTTGCCGGAAGCCCCGGTCACAGGTGCGCTCCGGCCGCCACCTGGGGCTGAGGGCAGGAGGGCAGTGCCCAGCGGGCAGAGGTACTCCCCGCCGCTCGCCCTGCTGTCCTCCCTGCGCAGTGCCCGGTTTTACAGCCGAGCTGGAGGCGGGGGAGGCGGAGGCAGCCGCGCTCTGATCTCTGGCCAGCGGAACCTGGCCCGTCGGGCGGCCCTCGAGCCCGCCGGAGAGGGCTGGGCCCGGCTCCCGCTGCGGGCCGTGCCTCTTTACCACTCTCTGCAGGAGTGCTCAGCGCCTCCGGCAGAGGAGGTTTGGCTGGAGCGAGCTTCCAGGCAGCAGCGCCTTTCCCTGGGTATCAGGATTTAAACCCCAGCAAGGAATAAACGCCCGCGTTTCCCCGCGGCCCCGGCTCCTTCCTCTCCCCTCCATGGCTGGGGACAGGCGGCGCTTCCGGCGCGGGGGCGCTGCGGCCGCAGGGGGGCGCTGTGCGCGGCCGCTGGGCCCTCAGGGCCGCGGGCCAGGCGAGCGGGGCAAGGCGGCCGGAGCCTCGCAGGGCACGGGGAAATGAACCCGACTTGGCCCCAGTGAAACGAGCCTGGCTTGGCCCCAGTGAAACGAATGAAACGAGCCCCGCTTGGCCTCAGTGAAATGAGCTCCTCACTCGGTAGGATGGCCACACGGGTCACCCCCATTTGCCATTAAACACCGCAGCGTGATTTTTTTTACTCGGTGCTTTTCCTCTCAACACCTGCTGGTGGAAACTTGTTGCTCGTTCAGTGTATGCACCCAATTAAGGAGTTTTTATCAGCGCTGATCTGCGAAATCTCTTTAAAAAGCTCTTCGGAGATCAAGGGGCCTTGCTTGTTGACTGATCATCCTGAAGAAACAATCTAAATAGGCTGAGCAGTTCAATAAGCAGTGCGTGTGTATAAGGGGTGCTTCTAGGGAAACCTGCATGAGCCCTCACCTCAGGGCTGCTGCAGAGGAGAATGGGTGGTGGATTCCTTTAAACTCTTCCTCCCCAGCAGTTCTTAGTCATTAACCAGGTGTGCCGACTTCAAAGGGGACAAATACCTGGTGGGCTGAGAAAAAGCTCTAATTTGGGAGTTGGTTTCCCTCATGTGCTGGCTGATGGGCCTTTTTGATGTTAAATAAAATACAAGAATGGAGCAAAGCAAGTGATATTTATATATTCAAACCAAGTTCTCTGTATCGGCCAACGTTTTTTCCAGGAAACTGCTGAGTAATGTTTCATAATTTATTTTATTGGTTTTTCTTATATCTCAATATAAGTTCAGGTTCTGGTAGTCTCTGTGGAGGGGCAGTGTCTTTTTGTTTTGTACTGTGGTGGTGATAGCTGTCATTGCTTGGAGAAATAATTTCTTATATTCTGTGTCCATAAAGGCAATAGGATTTTGAAAAGTTCCTGGGAATGTCTGCTTTGTGGAGCCATTGAGCAACATTTGAACAGTACATACAGAGACACAGTGGCAGAAGCAGGATAAAACCCCTGTGTTAGCCTTGTTTTCTCTATCCCAGAGGATTTTAATATCTTCTAATGCCTTCCCTGTGCAGTTGGTAATTCCAGGTTTGGACTGTATTTGATGAAAAGCTGTGCATTTACATAGCTCTGATCAGCATAAGAAACGTATGCAACAGTTCTGACCTCTGATGGTCAGAAAAAGCACTATTCTCTGAGGCACACTTTGAGATTGTGATATCCTAGTTTGTGAGAATGACACTGAAAAAGTGTAAAGAATCCTGTCCACCTTAATTTTCTATGCTAGTGAGCTTGTCTCCACTCCAAGTCAGAGGGAAATTGATTTTTAATGGCACTTGCAGGTAAAATGGAGGGAAAATAATATAATTTTAAAAAATTCTTCTACTTAAAGTCTTTAGAGGGTCTAAATCTCATTTGAATCCTTTTAAAAGGTTGTTGAAAGAGGAGTTTGAGAAGGAAGGAGCAGAGACACTATAGAAGCTGTAGTGAAATTTAACTACATTCCATGCTGGTTCAGGAACTCCTGTTTATAATTGTCCTGTCATTTGTTTTAACTGCACAGAAACACAAAATGTTAAATTTTTTATCTGGAGGTGAGGAGAGGGAGTAATTTTGGAGTTAAGAAGTGATCTTTTGGGGTGGGACTGAGGATACTGTCTTTCTTATTGCAGGCAAAGCGAGCAGTGCAGCGAGGAGCCACCGCGGTCATCTTTGATGTTTCTGAAAACCCAGATGCCATTGATCAGGTATGAGCAATGCCAGGCAGGAAGCAATGCAGGTGTTGGGAACCTGGCAGAAAGGGAAAACTTTGGGGAGTTAGATTTTTCTTCTAGCTTTTGCTAGAAGCCAGGTCTGGGATTACGGTTTTGAAAGAGGATGGAGGGAATTTTTTGTGGCCCATTATCTAATCAAGGAGGTTTTCTTTGCCCAGCTCTGTACAAAACACAGGATGTTTGGCCTATCCTGCCTGTGATCAATAGTGTTGTTGAACAGCTGCTATTTTTGAGATTGTGAAACAACTTTCAAACCTGATTCTAAACAGGTTTCTTTTTAAAGCTTATAACCATTTCTTTCTCATTTACAGCTGATGATTTCTGCCTATGTATTTTGTGGACAAGCAGGGTTTTTCTTCTTTTTCCAAGTCTTGGTATAACTTTGGTCTTTTTATTTGAAGTGGGTGAGGTAATAGCCCTATGAAAGGCTTTAGCATACTTCAGCTAATTTTGGGTTATTTCAGTGAAGAAACATAAGCACAAAAATAGTCTGCATTTGGTTTGGTTCTGTTTTGTCTTGAAACAAAACTGCTGTTTCTGTCACAGCAGAAACAAGTGGAGCTGACGGTTTTTAAGTGCAGCTTGTATTTCTTGGGGGAAAAGGAGATCATCAATGTTTACATTAAAGAAGCTGTCTTTAATTCTGAAATCTGTTGGACAAAGGAATGCAGAAGATCCTGTGCAATGGATGCTTTGAGTACTGTGGTCTGCATATGCATCAAAGTTGCAGCCTTGATCTTGAAAATATTCACAGGGATATTTTTTCCCCCTTTTCTATACAGGAAAAATCTCTTTACAAAGATGTGATCTGTCATTTTCTGTTTTTTACCTCTGAGTTACAGCTTCTGGTTACTTTCAGCCACCCTGCTCTGGACTTGGGAAGCTGAGTTACAGTCTCTTGCTCTTTTCCCTCTAACAACAAAAGCTTTCCTTGCTTGGTAATAAATAATAAACTGGGTGCATCTGTCCTCAAGAGTTGTGAAACTAATCTAGTGGATGTTTGAATATTTTGGGTGTTCCAATAAAATGGAAGAAGGTTAGTGGCTTAGAGCAGTAGCTGACACAGTGAGTAGGCTCTGTTAGATGAAGGAGCAGTAGCCTGTGGAAACAAACAGGAGAGGAATGAATGGATGTAGCTTTCATACTCTAAAAGTTACAGTTACTGCATTGGCTCTGTTCTCATGCTGCTCTGGATGCTTGTTTTTAATGGATTTTGATTCTCATCTAAAGTCTTCAGAACCTTTGACATTAGGGTGCTAAGTAATTGGTCTTTAAAATAAATACCATTTTGGTACTCAAAATGGAATTGTGGAAAACAATGACAGATAACATGGAGGGAAAACTGACATGAGGTAATCTGGACTATCTTTGGTTCAAATGGAAATATCCTAAGACTTTGAGCTATTTGGGAAGCTAAGGGAGCTATTTGGGAAGTTTTCTCATGTATGCTTGTTACCAAGCATAGAACAAATAAGGGAGATTGCTTTGAAAAGGAGGAGGGGAGTATTATGAAAGGCAGCCCCTCCTGCCAGTCAGTGAACAGAAATTGGAGGCAGACCTGACCAGAAGAATTGTCCTCAGATAATTTGGTAAATGCCAGATAAAAGGACTTTGCCCAAATGGGTTTTATTCCCATTGGTCTGAGTATCTTCTACTGTAACTTAAGAATGAAACTTTTATTTTTAGAAATGCTCTCTGAAGTCTGACTTGTTTCTTATTTTTACTTTTGCATATTTGAAGAGGAGTAACAGCACCCAGAGCAGCATGGTTAGCAAGAGTCTGACAATGTGCAAAAATGACTGAGGAACTGGGAGAATTCTCTCTTGAGCAAGAAATCATGAGAGAGAGTGTGTCTGGGAATGGAAGGACAGCGACTGGATTTGGTCCCAGGCCAGCAGGCTTGTAGTCACACAGGATCCCTGGGTACTGCAGCTAGTTTTTAGCTCATCACAAGACACCTGCCTTAAAAGGAGTTTGATCAGTGTTCTCAGAAAATCTGTTAAATACTAGGAAGAATCAAATAAAAAAAGTCTCAATGAAATCTATTATCACCATCTATTAAGTAGATGGGATGATGGGCCAGTCAGCTGGTAATTTCTGCATGGTTTAGGCAGAACTAACAGGTAGCTATCAACAATGCAGATCTGTTAATCTCAGATACTCTTGTTCTATTTGCTCCCATTCCTGTCATCTCATTCCTTTCCCCTGTACCATTTCCATCTGCTTGTCAGTGCATTGCTTGTTTTCTATCCACCAGCCTCTGCACTCGTACTTTGCTCATCAGTCAGAATAAGCTATATGAATTTATTGTATTGGTGCTGGTTTTTAACAGAACCATTCTCTTGTGTAGTTGTAACTCTCTCTGGTATATAATTTAGCAGATTGTTCTGCATTTGTTGGCCAGAGAAGTTGCACATTCTCCACACTTGAAGGTTTTCAACATCTGACTGAAAAAGCTGTGAGCAGCCTGATTTGGTGTCATAGTTGACCCTGCCTTGACCATGAGGGCTCATGACATGCCTTCCCACACACATTATTTTCTGATTCTATCACTTGGCCTTTTTGACAAAGCATAGCTGGGCCTGGAAGGAAGTTTCAGGGTGAATTATGTGGTCTACTCAAATGTTTTAGTCTTTGAGGCCCCCCCATCCTGCAATCAGTAAGTCTCATCATTGCTAGAACTCAGGTAATTTTGAATGAGTTTGTAGAGTTAAACATCAGAAATTACTAACTTAACTTGGCTAGGTACAAAGAGTCTGAAAGACAGGACTCTGATATGTGATTGTTCAGAAAGCTGAAGAAATTTCTGTGTGAATAATGTTGAAATTGAAAGACTGATAAAACGTAGCAGGGACAGTTTTCTTGAATGTGCAGATTTTTATTCTTCTTCATTGTGAGGTTTGGCATTACAGTATTAATGCACTGATACATGATGCAGCTAAGTTAAAGAGGCTGTTCAGAAATAGCATTTGCTTGTCCTTAATCTTAAAAAAATATCATAAATAATCATTAAAAAAAAAAAAGGCAGCATAAGTCAGGTTTAATTCTGTGGGATACTTAATTAAAGGTCTGTGCTAGAAGAGAACAAAAGTGCTTGAAATCAATTCCACATTCATACTCCTTAACCATTCTCTGCATTGTCCAGAAGGAAGGTGTTTTTCCTGAAACATGCCTTTTGAGAAGACTATTTTTGTTTTGTTCTAGCTGAACCAGGGCTCAGAGGACCCTCTGAAGAGACCAGTGGTGTATGTGAAAGGTGCTGATGCTGTCAAGCTGATGAACATAGTGAACAAGCAGAAAGTGGCGCGGGCCCGGATTCAGCATCGCCCCCCACGGGTGAGACTTTCACATCCTTTCTCTGGGTGTCAGTGCTGCTGTCACTGCAGGCAGGGCTGGCTCCCTGCACTGGTGTGAAGATGTTCTGGTGCTCCCTGTGTGCATTAATAAATGTGAAATTTGTTGACCTAAATAAACTGAGCACTGTGGGCAAGCAGCTGGACCTGGTGTAAGTACAGAATCCACAATGTGGCATCTGCTGCCTTTCAAAAGGATACTTTTGAGTATAGAAGAGGCTAAAAAATTCACACAGTAGAAGTTTTCCTTTTTCTTAATTATTGCACACTCCTGAGGGTTCAGTTTTGAAAGGTGGTTTGCCCTGTGTTAACTAATAATTCTGTATAGTATTTTAAACCTGAATTAATTATGAGATTATCTCATTAACTATGAGATTATCTGATATTTGTAATTGTAATATAAAATAGGTTTTCTAGACTTTTCCCCTAACACTGTGTATAGTTTACAGAAGAACAAAACTAAAGGTCATCAATGTCCCAATTGCCACTTTGTTTTCTTGGTTTTCATTTTAATGGAATCCTTCTGTTGAGAGATGTATTTGAGAAGTGGGCCATTGTTTGAAAAATCAAATGTTGATTTTCAGTCACTTACATGCATGAGCAACTCAATAAGCTATAAAAATTAGTTTTGGTGTGATGCACTCAGTTAAAAAAACCCGTATTTTGCAGTTCAGAGTTTGTAAACCTGACATCTCATGCTTGGCATTCTGTGTATTCCATTCACTTGCAGTGGCACACAAAACACAGGTTTTGTCTCAGAGAATCCCAGTTAATGAGCAGAACAATGTGTACCCTGACTTCTGCCATTCTGACTGTGGACATTCAGCAATGGCCCCTGAGAAATTATAAAAGAAAGAAACAACAGCTTTGAGTATGATCTAAAGGAAGGAGTAATAATACCTTTGTTTTCATTTTTAAGCAACCCACGGAGTACTTTGACATGGGAATTTTCCTGGCCTTCTTTGTGGTTGTGTCTCTGGTTTGCCTCATTCTTCTTGTCAAGATCAAACTGAAACAGCGACGCAGTCAGGTAAGAGCAGTAGTGGGAATTCACCAAATGCTGAAAGTTAGCTTCTCTTAGTTTGTCCTAAAATGTGCTTTGCAACTTTTGGAACTGCAGGCCACTGACTTACAATAACCATCTTGGTGGCTCTGTGGTTTTATCCATGTGTGTAGGCCTTTGGAAGAACTTGGAAATATCTTTAAAGGAGATTTACATTGACCCATGATGTTTGTTCACTTAAATCCTGAAATGAAAACAGTGCAGAAGCAGTCCAGTTAGGCACTGGGAAGAAAGAACATTTCTGGTTGCTCACAGGTTATCAGTAGCACTGATATACTTCTAAATGAGTCCAGAGTCTTGCTGCTGTATTGTGGAGAGGATTGAAAATAAATCACAAATCTTTTCAATAGGGTAAAATCTGTTGAAATGGGAGGGGTTTTCAAGGTAAAAAGTTTGGTTAGGAGAAATTCCAGGTGACATAATTAGAGTTTGTCCTGGAGGAAATGATACAGCTCACTGTAATATTTCATTTTAATCCCTTTCTCAAGTATTGCTCCAGGTAATATGATGGTAACAGCATATTGGGGCATTACAATCAATACTGATATAAAAGTTCCTGGCCAAGTTTTATATGTTGGCTTGAATAGTTGCTGCCTATCAGTTGGGCAGTTGCAGTGTATTATCCCATTTGTCAGCACCTTCATCCAGTTCTAATTCAGAGTAGTTTATCATCCTCACTTCTGCATGTGGCATACATTTTTTTCCATGAGGCTTCTGATCTGAATTCTACTTAGCCTTCTCTCTGTTTAATTTAATAAATTATACATCCCTTGGGCCTGACATGATCTGTAAGATATGTTATGGTGGTGTTTCTCTGCTATTACACTCTAGTCCCTTACACAGCAGCATTGGCTTTTTTTTTTCTTTTTTCTTTTCTTTTTTTTTTTTTTTTTTTTTGTTTGTTTGTTTTGTTTCTTCTCATGTAGAATTCCATGAACAGGCTTGCAGTGCAAGCACTGGAGAAAATGGAGACCAGGAAGTTTAAGTCCAAAAGTAAGGGACACCGAGAAAGTAACTGTGGAGCACTGGATACACTCAGTAGCAGCTCCACCTCTGACTGTGCCATCTGCTTGGAGAAGTACATTGATGGGGAGGTAAAGGATGGAAGGTTTCTTCACCATGGGCTGGGAATGTAGGTGGTTTTGGCCCTGTGGTATGTGGCTGGCTGTTGGGGACATTCTGTGCTGAGGTGGTGCCACTTCTCAGTTTGATCACACTGAGCAGCCAACGTGGCCTCGGCTGCGTCCTGCAGCTCTGAATTACCCATGCTGCAAAGTGAGAGGTGAGAGATCCCATTTGCAAGTTGGTACCTTCACTGTTCTTGCATTTCTGAAGAACAAGGCACAAAGAAGGCAGGGCTGCCTCAGCAGTTGGTTCTCTGGGTATTTTTGACAAGTCATGCACTGAGGTGATGATGTGTGCAAGCTCTGCTGGAGGTAAGGAATA
Organism: Zonotrichia leucophrys gambelii; assembly: GCF_028769735.1. Taxonomy (NCBI): domain Eukaryota; kingdom Metazoa; phylum Chordata; class Aves; order Passeriformes; family Passerellidae; genus Zonotrichia; species Zonotrichia leucophrys. The sequence continues at coordinate 5,369,494 of NC_088185.1, forward strand.
TCCTTAGGGTTTTGCTTTTCAAGATTTGATGTCACCCTGTCTTAAAAATGTCAAGTACACAGCACTGCTGGGAAACCAGAGGAGGAGAAGGAAGAGAGGTCAAAACGTTCAGGAACAGTTTTTTGACTCCTCAGTTACAATCACTGTATTGATATCAGGGCTTGGTGTCCATGATGGAACCCAAGGAAGCAACAAAAGCATGAAATAGAAAATTGGCTCCTTAACATAAAATAGAGGCAGTCAATATTCACAGCCATCAACTTCCACTAGAAAGATTATGTGAAGACATTTTATTTTATCATAAAAGAGTCATAATTTTTAAGGCAATAGAAAATAGCAGCTGCATATTTGAGTGTTGCAAAGTGCAAATAGAAAGTGTAATGGAATTAGTTGGTGGGAAATTATTCAGAGTAGCAAGGACGAAGGTAGAAAAAGACTTCAAAAGGGCTGTACAAACTGACTGCAGAGGAAATTCAGGCATGAACTTCATGCCTGATAGACATGTGATAGACACAGGGAAGAGCTTCACATATATCAGGGATGGGTTGGGAGCTGAGCATTGCTATTCAGGAACAAGATCTTGATGCTTTAGATAGCTTTATGAAAGCAAATTGGTGGCAGCTTAACTGCTTTGTGACAGTTAGAAAGGTAAATCAGATTCTAGAAATGAGATGGGAAAGTCTAGAGAGCTGAACAGAAAACATAATTACACCACAGTGTAAGTTTAGTCATGTTCTCACTTTGAGTACTGTGTCTTTCTGACCTCAACTCACAAAAGATACTGAATGGAAAGGAAGGTGCTTCAGGAAAGGGTAGTCACAAAATGGTCAAACATTTTGAATGGTTTCTGTAAAAAACCCTGAATGATTGATTGAGTGGGCAAGGACTCTTTAGACCCAGATTGCCTGGGGACAGGGGAATACAGGGGAATAAAGTTGTGTGGTGTTTCTCCACCAGGAGGTAGTAGCCCCATGGAACTCCTTGCCAAAGTGTGTTAGAAATTGAAAACCTGAGCTCATGGGGAGACATAAGCAGTACTTGGAAGAGAGATTTGTTGCAGGTTTCTGAGATATCCATCAGGCTCAGGAAATCCTGTAAACAAATCATAGCTGAAGGATAAGAGTCCTGGGCAAGAGAAAAAGTATCATACACACTGTGTTGGTTTTGCTTTTACCTGAGTGTTTTCCATTGTGAATAATTGTAGGGAGGGTACATCATTACTCTTGATTTCTGTTTTTTAAGTTCATTGAGTATATTAAAGAAAACTTTTATGATGGCCTTCTTAAAGGTGTTGGGTCATAGGGACATACTAAAAAAGTGTCCTAAAGAAATGTCCTATATCTGCATGGAGTCCTAAGGTGCTGAGCACTACCTGTTGTGCTCTTGGCTGTCTTGATGCCATTTTTTTCCTTCTTAGCACTTCAAGGCTAGAAATTGCTCCATTTAATAATCAGTTTGAAAAAACTAGGAAGAAGCTGTTAAAAATTCCCTTGTCAGGAAGAAGTAGATTTTCATGGTGCTTCATGTGTTCCTGTAGGAACTGCGTGTCATTCCCTGCACTCACCGATTCCACAAGAAATGTGTGGATCCTTGGCTGCTGCAGCACCACACCTGCCCTCACTGCCGCCATAACATCATAGGTAAGTGCTGCACTCTGCGTGCTCTGGTGTCCTGTTTATTTCTGACAGCTGAAAAGATGAAAGAAAGTGTCCCTGTTTGTAAATCTCCGTGGAGCTCTCAGTCCCTATTGTAACATAGCCAGAACAGCTGAGTGCCCCTGGCATAGCCTTGGGGTGGGGATGATGCCCAGCTGAGGGCAGTGTTGTGTTGTGCAGCCCTGAGTGCAAGGACACATGGAGAAAAGGGATATGTTTTCCTTTGGGAATTGCAAAGAAAACAATGTATGGGCTTTTATTTTTCCATGGTGTTGTAACTTGGAACGTGGTTTCCCTTACTTGCCCTCTTCCTGCTTTCATTTCCTCTGTCTTTAAGAAAGTTTTCTGGCGCTGCACATTTATGTAAAAATGCGTAAAGTGAAAATTTGAGCAATGACTTCCAGCCTCTCTCAGCCTCTGCAAGATGTTAGCAAAAGATTTTGTGTGTATGAGAACAGTATCTGAAATAAATTCACTTCTTTTGCTTTTTAAGCAAATACATTTGGGGGTTTCAAAGTTTTCCAGACATGCTTTTGACTTTTGTTTTGCTTTTATTTCCTTCCGTGTAAAAAACTGGTGCATAATGTAATGACAAGGAAAACAAAATATGCTTCTTGCATAAAGTAATTTTATTCCCTTCTAGTTCTACTTCTCCATTCTTCTTTCTCTCATTCAGAACAGAAGAAGGGGAATGCAGCCCCGATCTGTCTGGAATCCATCAATGCAGCCCGCAGCAGGCAGCAGAGGGTGATTCTGCCTGTGCACTACCCGGGCCGAGTGCACAGGGCCAGCCAGATCACAGCGTATCCCACCCGGACCAGCATGGACCCCCACGGGAACCCCATCACCCTGCTGACAGTGGAGAGACACGGGGAGCAGAGCCTCTACCAAGCCCCTTCCCCTGCCTACATCCGCAGTTATCAGCCTATTCACTTGGACCATGCTTTAAACACCCACCACTGCAGCCTGGAGCACAGGGCTTACTCTCCAGCTCACAACTTCCGAAGGCCCAAGTTTGGTGGACGCAACTTTTCCAAAGCGGCGTGCTTTTCCCGATACGAGACCATGTATCAGCACTACTACTTCCAAGGCCTTAGCTACCCTGAGCAAGATGGACAGCTTCCAGCTGGCATTGCCTCCAAGGGTCCTTCCCGTGCCTTTCAGCCTGGCAGCAGCGTGCTTTTCCCTCCTGTGGTACACGTGATGCCCTCGTCCCGCTTGGAGAGCGGCAGCACCTCCAGCTTCAGCTGCTACCACGGCCACCGCTCGGTGTGCAGCGGGTACTTGGCCGACTGCCCTGGCAGTGACAGCAGCAGCAGCAGCTCTGGTCAGTGCCACTGCTCCTCCAGTGATTCCATGGTTGACTGCACTGAGGTCAGCAACCAGGGGGTTTACGGGAGCTGCTCCACGTTCCGCAGCTCTCTGAGCAGTGACTATGACCCCTACGTGTACCGCAGCAGGAGCCCCTGCCGGGTGCCTGAGGTCGGTGCTGCCAACAGGGGGGCGATTGTGCTCTTGGAGGGCCCCCACCAGGATGAGCTCCCAGCTCACGGCCTGGTGGGTGCTGACTGCAGGCCCGTGCCAGCTTCTTCCTCAGGGGACCAACTGTCTAATTGCAGCATGGATATGAACTATAGCAGTAATTCCTCACTAGAGCACAGGGATCCAAATGGCACTACCTCAGAGGGAGGACCTGAGGCCGCTGCTGGTGCTGCCTTGGATGTTAAAAGGAACTGGAAGAATCCAGAGATGGCAGGGTCGGTTTCGGAGCAGGCGTGCGCGTGCTGCTTTGAATTCCAGCACTCTGCCCTGGAGCCCAGCAGTGGCACAGCTGACTGTGGTGCACTCTTCCTTAGCTCCCCACTGTGGGGGACGTGTGGCCAAGGAATGGAACCACAGTCAGGGAACACCCCAGGCTTGTACAGTATTAACTCAGACCACTTACATAGGACAGATGGGGTAAAATATGAGGGGTTGCCCTGCTGCTTCTATGAAGAGAAGCAGGTAGCCTGTAGTAGCACCAGTGGCAGTGGAGGTGGTGGCTGCTATACAGAAGACTATGCAGTGAATGTGCAGTACACGCTTCCTGATGACACCTTGCCAAACTGCTGTAAGGGTGTATGTGATCTGGGTCAACGCATTCCCATCATTCCTGAAGACAGAGACTGTGAGCTGATCCTACCACCAGAGCACCAGGGGACCCACATAGGAGGCTGCAGCTCCTGGGATGGAACACCTGAGCTAGACACTTACCTGCACTGTCAAGGTGTTGGAGAGGTACAGGTGGAGAGGGAGGTGTGCTATGAGGCAACGTCATTCCTGCAGCAGAACTACTCTCAGGAGGAGGAAACTGGAATGCCCTTTCCCAGTCCCACTCTGAACTCCCAGAAGCTTATGATGACCACAAAGGCCACAGGTAACATATGTGCTTTTTTTTGATTACTTGCTACCTTTCTTAGTGTATGAAATGCTGCCAGCTGCCTAGGTACCTGCAGCCATAAAGGTTATTCCATCCTTCACATAGGAGCAGGTTATTGACTAACCATTTGCCCCAGAGTATTATTCCCTGCTTACTTGTGCTCATTTGGTAAAGCCAGAGGAGGAGCAGATGATAACTTACTAATTAACCCTATAAAAGTTTTCATGCTCATCCTTTGTGAGCAGGGGGCCCCATTAGAGTTCCCACAGCAAGGGACCCTGTGCTGGTCATGGCAGCTGTGGTGAGTTGCCTAAGCAAACAATGCCACTGTGAGAGACAACAGACAAGCTGAAGGGTTTTTTTTACAAAAGGTGAAAATCTTGGAATTGCTGTAGAAGAATATTGGGTAAGTCTCTGCTGTGGACATGGACAAGGGGGAAAAAACCAGCCATTCACAGAAAGAGGGGAATATTTCTTACCTGCCTTGCCAGGGTTATTTTAAAGAGTTTTCATGGTATCACAAGGTACCCTAGTTGGGAATGGACCTCAGGCCATAATCTAGTCCAACCCCCTGCTCAAAGCAGAGCCAGCTCTGAGACCAGACCAAGCTTGTCAGACCAAATGTACCCAGTCAGGCTGGATAAACCTTCAGGGACACAGAGTGCAGTCCTTTCTGGACTCCTGTGCTTGACTGCCATCATGGTCAAAAGGTTTTCCTTATATCCAGTGTGAACATCTCACATTTCAACTTCCTCACCTGTTGTTCAGAATGCTTGTGTGTGAGGACTGTGCTTTCATCCTGGGGCAGCCTCCATGCAGGCATTGCTGGGGATGCCTTTGCTGCAGGCGGGACAGCCCAGATCCCTCAGCCCCTGCACTCCAGGTGCTGCAGCCCTCTGAGCATCCTGGCTCTCTGTGAAACTCCACTCACTGAGGGTCTTGTTTGGGGGCCCAAACTGTGTGCAATATTCTACATGCAATGTTCCTTATTTTCTTTGTCCTTCAGGTGCTGGATCTCATCCCTTGGAGAGAAGCCAAATCAGTGACTAGACCTGACCAGAAGATCCCAGATGGAGAAGTGGAGCTGATCAGAGACTCCAAATTCTCATGGACTTAATTTTTTTAAGCTTTGACAAACACACAAAAGTGGTAATGTGGAGAAGTCCCTCCCCTACTTCCTCTGTGTTCACATCAGTTTGATTGTCTCCTTTGTCCCTCCTGACTGAAGCTTCAGGCCTTGATTTGTGTGCAAAGCCCATGTGGGACATGGTGTGGAGCATTTCTGAGCTCTAGTGCCATTTCTATATTAATGACAAAGTGTTATTTATATTTTCTTTTTAGAAGTGACCTCTTGCTGAGAGGTAACACAGTGTGTTAAATAAGCCAGGCTATGTGTAGATGCTGTTATCTCCTGCTTGAAGGAGTCCAGCCTTTGATAAGCTCAGGGCTACACCTGCCTTAGAAACCAGATAGCACCTTGAAATATAGTAATCCAGAGGGATACAGCTGCTGAATGGATGCTCAGATACTGACTGATCCCAGTAGCAAATCCTAGCAGCCAGCCAGTTATGTGAGTGATTTTGAGGGAGGTGAAGCATTGGACTGTCTCCTTTCTCCTCTTCCCTTCTCCCCCCTTTCATGCTGCTCTGATGGTTTGCCTAGGAAGGTGTCCTGCCTTTAGGATTAGTTTCAACAGAGTGGGGGTAAGGAAACTGAGAGCTCAGAATGTTCTCATCCTCACTTCTGTATTTAAACCGTGGACCTCATTGTATCTTCTGACCAGTGAAGAATGCTGGGGACCTCTCCCTCAAGCAGATGCTCGAACAAAGTGCTTAGAAAGGGTATTACCTTTGTAGGTAATGAACTTTTCCTTCCATAGGAAGTTTTTCAGGCACCTGTAGCCCCTGTTCCAGCTGTGAGGAATGCTGGCATGTGCAGGAAAGCAGAGCTTGCAGTGTGCTCACAGCTTTGCTGGCTCATTTTGGAAACAGGGTTTCTTGTTTCCTTCCAGGCTGCAAGCATGCCTAAGGGAAGCAGTGCTTGTCACCTTCTGTGTGTGTGGCAAAGTGAGGGACTTGGTTTGATCATTGTTTTCTTCTTTGCTGTGGTTGATGTAGCTTCCATAGATTGATCTGTTTTAAAGGTTTCTTGGGCCCAGCCAGTTGTGCTTCATTTCTGTCTTGTGTACAGAGTGCTCTCTGTACCCCATTAGCCTGGGCACATCCTTTTGTTCTTGTTCTTGTCCTAGTGGGGATGTTTGTTATCATGAGATAATTCATGTCGTCACTTCTGATAGCAATTGTTTCCTGTGGAAACAGCAGCTTCTGAGTAAGAGGCTACCATAGCATGGGTGAAATTGCCTGTCATGCTGCATGTGCCTGAGGACACAGTGTCATCCTGTGGTGTATTCACAGCAGGAATTCTTCTAAAGGGAAACTAAGTATTTAATGCCCACAGTGCCAGTCTTCTGAAAAGATTTGTCCCAAGTTCAGTACACTTTGGAGATACTCAAAGACAAGAAATAGAGATGTACACTTCATATTCTGCCAAAGCAATGTCCTTGACAGCACTGGGCTGGTTGTGAGACCAGCAAAGCTAATTTGTAATTCTCTGTAGTCCCAAATGAACTATTTTAAAAGAAGGAAACAGATATCTAAGAAATAACAAATACATTCATCTATTTCCTTTTGCTTTCATACCCAGTAAGTTAGGAAAAAAGTTCCACCTAAAGGAATTCACATTTCGTCTTTTCAGTCAACAAGCACCAAAATTCAGCTGTTCAGAGAATTAATACAAGGCAATATCTGGGTATAAGATTAAAAGAAAAATTTCAATAAACACATTTTCTGTGTATAAAGCTTATTAAAAACTTATTCATTCTCTGAATGACTGAAGTAAGTGGTATGTGTTGGGAGAACAAACTCTAAGGGTTTGTCATTTTTGAAAATTTTTTTTTTTTAATTTTTAAGTCTTACCCTCTCCTTCCTCCACTAAAAAAGAAATGCATTTTAGAAGCTATGGTACACTAGCTTGGTTATTCTGCTTGGTGTTCTGTGAGGCACTGTAAAGGCCACCTAGGATACATTGTACTCTGTAACTAAAACAGCATATTGTGGTAAAAGTGTTTCTTACAAAGATTTGAATGTTCTGGCTCCTGGTGATCCCAGATGTGCTGGTCCCACACATTGTGGAAATCTCTGCTGGTACAAATCTCTGCAGGCCACACACAGACACCTACACCTGCCTTCTGTGCTGGCTCTGCCATTTAACATAAAACTGTCCAGTGCAGACTCACAGGCTAGCTGGCCATGATAGATGGTTTTTATAACAAAATGCCTTTCTACTACTTACATGAACAGTTGTCGTTGTGTTTGGCTCATGAGGCACTATTTAAAATGTTTTTAATTAAAATTGTCTTATAGCACTTAAAATTGTTTTGTATAAAATTTGCTGTAAAGATTTGTAATATGGTCAAAGGGCTCTTTCTCCTTCATTACCATTTTTAAAAATGTTTTAAAAGCTAGAAAGCATCTTGTATATATTCTGTATATGTATAGCAGCACATTTCATGTATGGAAATATGTTCTCAGAATATTTATTTACTAATATATTTATCTTAAGCCATGTCTTATGTTGAGAGTGTGTGACATTATTGTAATAATCACTGAAAATCACTAACACGAGGCCCTGTAAATACATGATAATTGCACACAAAGATTTTACAGTACTTGCCGACCAAAAATGATTTTAAGAGAAGTGTAGTTACTTGCAGTTTTGTAAGAAAGTGTACAAATGTCTGTATTAAAAGAAAAAAAAAGGCAAAACCACACAAAAAATACAGTTTTATTGCATATACATGTGGGAGTTGTCCTTCTTGTTTTGGGGGAAAGGACATAGATAACTGTTCTCAAAGTACAGTCCTACATATACTGGGATGAACTCTAATAAACAACATTTTCCCTTTTTTTTTTTTTAAACAATAGATAGGTGGATATTTATATGCCTTTACACAGCATCCAGTTACTGGGGGGCAGTGTGGGGTAGGGGTCACACAAGCCCCTGAGCCCCCCAGGCACAGGGGAGTTCCACATCTGCTAAAAGAAATCCTCATTTGTGTTTGGATCCTGCCTGTTCCTCATTGCAGGGGAACCGAACTCTGTTGTAATTTCAGATAAAAGTAATTTATTGTAATTTATTGCCCTGAAATAAAATTGTTTTGAAAGAGCATGATACAGGTGGGCACAGCTGGGTAAATCATAGCTTGAATAGTCAAGATCCAGGTCCTTGCCCTGCATCACGGAATCAATCACTGGTCCTGCTTTAGTGAAAATGAATATTGTGGTGCTTGTTTTGTCAGCAGAGAGCACAATTTCATCAGAGATGTTTGTGCAGACTCCACAAGAGGGGAGCCTGGGCTGTGTGGCTCTATGTGTGTATATACATGTGTGTTTATGTATGTTACTGTGTCAACAGTTCACCTGCATGTGCTATTCATTTCCCATCCAGTGAGACACTCACAGAGCCTTTTCCAGGATTCTCCAGCTTATTCCATCTCCCAGAGATTTCCACCTGGCGCTCCCCTGGACTTTCCCCATCTCTCATCCATGTTCAAATGCACTATAACTCATTCACCTCAGCATTCAGCCAAGAAATGAGCTTTACTGCTATCCAACCCTTGTTTCATGTGTGATAACCCCATTTGGGATGACAGACTGCTCAAGAGTATTGTTTTGTAGGGGACCCTTCACAGCACGAGGACAGTTCCCATCCTGATCTCAGGTAGGACAGAAAACCCTGCTCTGTGTGGGAGACAGGCACAGCAATGGAAGAGCAACAGGAGCAGATGCTTCCCAATTAAAGTATGTGCCCCTTTTTTTGCTCAGTGAGCAGAGTCTGGGCAATTGCAGTGATTACAGATATGCCTTTAGTTCAAATTAGTTCACAAAACATTTGATTTTACAAATAGCATAAAGCCCCCTGTGTGGGTGGCTGGTAATTCATATGTTGACAGGTCACATCTGAATCTCCCTTCCCTCCCTCCACCCTCCTGATTCCTACTGCTTGTGTTCTGTTTTCTTGTTCCCTGCTCTGAAGAAAACTGCCAGGTGATTGTGCTTTTAGGAGCAGGACATGCCACCACCCTCAGTGTCCTGTAGGGACACAGTTTGGGGTCATTGGGAGCGGGGCTGTGGCTGAGCCCCATCCCCAGTGGGCACAGCTGTGAGCAGCAGGTGAGCAGCATTGAAACAACGAGCCATGGAGTGCCCAGGGGCACTGAGCAACCACCAAGGGAACAGAGGGCACACGGGGGCACTGCATCAGCATGAGGGGCACACAGGTGCAGGGCATGAGCTATGAGGGGCACACAGGTGCCATGCATCAACATAAATGGCACACAGGTGCAATGCATGAACCATGAGGGGCACACAGGTGCAGAGCATTAACAGGAGGGGCACACAGGTGCAATGCATGAACCATGAGGGGCACACAGGTGCAGGGCATTAACAGGAAGGGATAAAAGGTTGGGCTAAAGAACCAGAAGGGCAGATGCCTGCAGACTTCTGAAAGGACAGGATGTTACTCTGCATGGGTAGATGCCTGAAGCCTTCTGTAGTTCCAGGATTTTATTCTGTATGGGCAGATGCCTGAAGCCTTCTGATGAGGTAAGGTGTTTACTCTGTATGGGTAAATGCTGAAAGCCTTCTGGAATTGTGTGGTGGCACTGTATTGTGGCTGTCCCACAGAATAACCAGTGAGCCCATGTTCTGTCTGCATGAAACATAGCAGGGCTGAGCCTGTGTGTGGTGCTAGCTCTGTGTGAAATTCTGTCTAGTCTTTGTTGTGGTTTTTTAAAAATGACTAAATGTAAATATTGTCGTTCACAATGAACATTGGATACTTGGCAAGGGGGGAGGTTCTTTTTACTTTTCAGGTTCGATGCTTAAGGAACAAATTTGTGACAAAAGGTGGCACCACAAGCCTCCACAGAACCTTGATACAGTAGAAAAAGACAAGTAGAAGCAGATTATTCTTAGTGGATTGTACATTACTGTAACACTATCTGCAATATCGTGTGCATCTGTCAAATCCTATGGCAGCTGTTAGGTGACGTTTGTTGTTGCTTGGGTAGAGTGAAGAGAAAAATGCCCTTAAAAGGGTGGCCATGTCCATACCCTGTGGAGCCAGCCTGGCCTAATTCTCTGGCCAGGGAGACAATGGCAGACCTGAAACTAGATATTTTATCTTGCAGTGAAAGCACCCTGCTCCTGTGACTTAAATGCTTCATAGAAAAGTGTCTCTTTCAGAATAAACAACACATTTCCCTCGTGGGGAATGAAACTGCTGCTTAGGAAACAAGCAAGAAAAAAGAAGGGAACAGTTCCCAGAAAGAACCAAAGTGCCAGAGTCTCATAACCAGAATGGCAAGAAAGGAGAGCAGAGTAACCTCCCCTGTGTAAGGGGAGATCAGTCCCCTGTGACAATTGTGTTTCTAAAAGAAAAGTGAGTTTTCATGAAAAGGAGACAGTTTTGGTATTTGTCACTTGTTTACATAAAAGGTTGCTGAAGGTTTCTTAAAATGTAGCATTATTTTGGCCAGGAGGAATTAATTAGAGAAAAGATGAATCTTGCAATAAAGTGGAAACAGCATTACACAGTGCTGCAATTGCAAAGCAAACCCTGAACGAATTTATACAGTTTTTAAGAGTTTGAAAACACATAAACTGAATACTTTCAATTTGCTGTTACCTCAGAGATTGTGTCTCAGAGCAGTATCATACTTCATATGTAAAGTAATCATTCTCAGCTCTAATTACTCTCTTCTAACATGTACAGCAGGCAGTGCTCTTGTAATCTGCTGGTGAGCTGCAGCAGTTTCTGCCTCCTTTATTTCATGCTTGTATACACTTTAGTCATCCTAACTGAACTCCTCCTGCACAAATACACTGTATTTATTTTTTCATAATTATTATTTACAACCATTTGCTGAATGCAGGGTGAACAGTTACAAACACAGTGCATACTTCAGCAGCAAGTCACCTCAAATTTGATTTATTCTGGTTTCTTGACAGCCTTATGTGGTTCATGTGATAGCTTTTGGATTTGGAGCAAAATGTCTTTAGTCTGAAGTTCATTATGCCAGATTTCATCCCAAAGCACAGGTGCTCAGTAAATCTGGGAAAGTCTGAGTGGCATGAAATTTGTGTCCAGTGGGGATGTCTTGTTAAAAAAAATTGTATGGTCTGAAGGCAATTGTATTTTTCACTCTTAAGGTAGCAGAATTGTTCATTAATGTCCAGAACAATATTCAGGTGAAACTATCAGTGAACTGTATTTCATTGGAAGATTGTGAAGTACTGCTGCAGGGCAGTAAGAACCAGTTGGACGAGTTTTTGTCAGGAGTTGTTTTTGTATTCACCCTTCCTTTAGGCAAAGTGGTGCACTAGAAAACTCTGTTCCTTCCCACTGCCTGAGAGGGCTTATTAAGCAGAAGATGAAAGTGGAATTGCTATTTATGCTCATTCAGTGGCAGCCATGTGTCTGCTGGTGTGTTTGACCTGTAGTGATCCAGGCTGCAGACTCAGTGCAGTTTCCAGGACTAGCCATAAAAATCTCCTATTTCTATTATTGCTGGGGGATTGGAATACACAGACTTTAATTCTGCAATCCCACTGGATTTCTGCATGAGCAATGTGATAAACTTCCTCAGCATTGTCCTGGCTGTAGAAAATCTGGCAGAAACAAGTCCTAAAGAAGATATGTTAATGCTTGATTGCAAAAGCAGATTACATGTTTGATGGTAAAAATCATCCAGAGAGTGTATGCACATGAATTTGCAGAATCTTATGAACAGCCTAATACAATTACAGGCTAGAAGTGAGATTCAAAGGAGGAAAATGTTTCTTACAGCAATTGTTTTATCAGCATCTATTCTGTCACAAAACTGAGGCTGAGTTCCCTTATTCTCAATGTCTTTCTATCATATACACCAAAGAAGTAGCTTTGATTTTTTTCCCTATGGTTACAGTGTATAGAAAATTTATTTTTCCCAGAGTGTAAACTAACATCTTTTCTTCCTATAAAATGTTAGCAAGATAGAAGCATAATATGCTGTATTAAATAATGCATTTCCTATACATATACAAATATATATATTACTATGATAACACATCACACATTTTTACATAACAAAGTCTCTATTTTCCCACAACATAACAATATTAAGATAAAAATACATATAAAATCATGTAGTCAACAAACTAAACTAGTTTTAAATGTAGATTTTGAAGGAGAAGGCACTTGTCAGCTGGCCCCTTTCCACGTGAGGAGCACACACAGGGGAGGGCGCTGGAGCTGGGTGAAGGCAGCAGGTTCACCCATGGCTGTGGAGCTCCAGCAGAAGTGCTCATTGTCCCTGGGGCACACATCTGCCCCTGCCCCATGGCTCATTGCCTGCCCAGTGTGCACTCAGGGAGCTCTGAGCTCATCTCCCTGTGCCACCAGCCAGGGGCAAGGGCAGAGAGCTCAGCTCTGTGAAAAGGAACTCAGGGAAGAAAAAGCCATGGCAGTTTTTGCCCTGATCAGTTTATTGCACCACTACACAGCTGGTCACACCAACACGAGAGTGAGCAGTGGGCCAGGGCAGGAGCTGAAATCCCTGGGAAGGAGGAGGCAGCTCCTCATTAGGATTTTGACATTGCTTTTGACATTGTACCAGTGTCACCTTTGCAGCCTGTCCAGCCTCCTGAGGGGACTGCTAGGCAGGAGTTCCAAACAAATTCTTCTGCAGTTATTCTCAATAACTCTCTCAATATTCTCTTCTTCTCAGTTATTCTCAGGACCTGCTGAGGTGTCAGCTCTCAGCTGCCTGTGCAGTAGGGGCATTTCTTTTGTTGGATTACAACACTTGTGCATGGTCACACCTTTTGCTTCTTTCTCCCCCAAACCCTTACAGCAAAGATCAGAACATGCTGTGTTAATGGATACCACACCCTGAAGTGGCTCCACTAGCAGTGTGAGTGGCCCTACACATTTGGGAAAAATCCACACTGGGGATCTACCTGCTCTTCATGCTCTCAGCCCTGGAAAGTAATAAGTGCTATTTAAGGGACCCTGTCCATGAATTTCCATCCATTGCTCTGTTTCCTAGCACTAGCAAGATCTAGAATCAGCCAATCTGAAAAATTCTGTGGGGGGAAAACATAATTTCTTCTATGCTTTTATCAGTGAATTACCCATGCACTGTCTAATACTAGTCCTGTTTATTGTTGCCATGACCAGTTAATCTGCTGTAAGTGCTGGTTTTATGGGACTTAGTACATAAATTTGATGAATGCTCCCCATGAAAGTCCCATGAAATGCAATTTGATTTAAAAAATATTTGAGGAGCTAAGGGAGCAATGCAAATATCTCATTTTTTAAATTCTGTAGATTTTGCATTAGTAGTGTCAGTCTTTGTTGCTGTTTGTAATATTTTCTCTAATATTATAGTGAAATTAAATTCTTCACTAATGAAGAGAAGTGTAGCATTCTGTATTTTTTCTTTCTGCAGTAGGTGTACATCAGTCACTGGGTGTTCTGATGTTTTTTCAGTTTATCACCATTAGGTAACTGCTTTATCAAAGTCTCTCTGACAAAATGTTTAACTTGCCTTTGATAAGGCAAGCAAAGCTTCATCACTTTGTGATAAGCACTATGTGCTTGCAGCAGCCCCTGAGGATCTGGCAGCACACTGATTCTCTCTGCCTGGTTTCCTGTTTGTACACCAAATTAAGGATGCTTAGGAACCAACCTGCTTTGTTTTGCTCTGAATCTCTGAGGTGAACTCTTTTCCACACAGCATGATGCAAACCCTTACCTTTAAAAAGGCAATTTGAGAACTTGTGTTGGGTCTGAAACAGACAATGGTTTTTGGTCCAACATGGTGACACGTAAGAGAACCAGCATCGCTTTTACAACTTGTCCTGTCTTCATTTAGCTAATACTGTAATTATATTTTCCTGTATTCTTTCCAGCAGCTCATGCAAGAAAGTACTAGATGTTCCCATGCTGTTCCATTTTTTATATAAACAATTCCATAATTGCTGGCTTAGTAAAGTCTGGCTTCTTTTAAGCATGCATTGTGATGTTGTTCAGCTGTCTCTAGCACTCATCTGTGCTGCATAAATCAAGCTGGATTGAATTCAGTTCAGGTAAAAGACCAGATCTACAGTGGTAAGGCACAATATTTCACTGCTTAATTGATGCTCTGATTTTTCAGTGAAATCTGTAGTTCTCACAAAAAGGAGGGAGTTATATGTTAAAAATCATAAGGGCAGATACTGGAATGAATTTAAACTCAGTGCCAATTTTCTTACTTTTCTTAATTATCTTTTGTAGATGTACTTAATAGATGTTCTCTGACTGCACATCTGGTATATGCAGACCATTGGTACATGTTCAGACTTAACCAGAATTAGTGTTCAAATTTAACTAGAATTAGTGTAGTTTAATGGTTCTTAGTGAACTTTCTCTAACTGAGTTTAAGGAGCTGCCCACTGTAAACTTTTCCAGTCAATTTATCTGACATTTGCACTGACAGTTTTTCCTAAATATCTTGCTGGTCTGAACTTGCTGAGGCTGAAAGATTCACTGCTGATCCCTTGGAATCACTTGTTTCCCACTTGTGGTGGTGGGATGAGAAATCTGAGTATTGTGGATGGACAGCCAGTCCACCAAAGAGCAGAAATAGTTAATGCTGTCTGTTGCAATCAAAGAAAATAGTTCACAGATCAGAACCCCACTGATGTTTCAGTTCTTTGACAAGTAAGGCAATTACCTTAAAAATTCAGCTCAGTTTTAGTGCTGCAGGCAAGGAGACACTTCTCCTCCCAGGTGAGTGTCCAGGCAGCTGTTTTGTGCATGCTCAGCTGCACAGCCTGGCCCAGGGGAGTTGGTGATAGCAGCCAACAACTTTGTAAAATGTTTGGGCTGCTGAGATCAATGCATGTGACTTCAGAGCAAAAATTGGTTAGTCAGCCTCACTGATAAAAATTCAGTGGATTATCTTTGGACAATCCTTTAAGAAGCCCTAAGCTTATACCCAGGATCAATGCTGGCTTTCAGGCTGGAGTATAATTAGTTTTTGAAAGGATCACTGTGAATATGAACAAAATGATCATAAACATCAGCAAATGATGGGTCAGACAGAGTCATTTAAAAGGCTTCAATGCTCCTGCAGGCCCTGACCTGGTGAGCTCTAGTCAACCAAAATGCATATTTGTAGCTGAATCTTGTTATAGAGGCATCCTGAATTTGATTTTTTATGTTTGCATCTCTCATTGTAGACACAGAACATGCAGAAAGAGCGCAGCACTGAGCAACCAGGCTGATCATTTTTCCAGTCTTTGATTCCCATTCTCCTGTACAATACCATTGAGATTGTTTACATCAAGGTAAATAAGCTCTGTTTGCTGAACAGGTTAGCAGTACCCACCTCTGTCTTCAGCTTGAGAATAAAAGGACTAAAGTAGCCTGATCTAATACAGTGGCACAGGCAAGGGGGACACAAGAAATCCTCAACCTGTAAAAACCCCTTCAGTTACCTTGGGCAGGGGTACAGGACATGTTGAATTTTACAAGTTTTTACATCTATTTTAAGTGCAATGTTTTAAAGGCAGTAATTAACAGCACTACAGACTTGAGGAGCACCAGGTATTTCAGAATTATTGCTGCAATTAAATCCATTGTCACTGCTAGATCCAAGAGAACAGCAGAGAGGCAAAGTCACTCAAAGGCCTTTGGAAATGGACTTTTTGGAAAACAGGTATGAGGTTGGGAGGAAGAAAAGGAAGATTAATCTCAAGTCACCTGGATTTGAAGGAGATCAATTCTTGCAAGATAAAAGCTCAGTCTCCCACCAGTGGGTTGCAATCATCTTGCTGATTTCGAAGCTTTTTCTTGAAGATGGAAATTGATGTGGATGGTTGGTAAAATATACTCCAGATCTCACCAGCAGTAGTGACATCACTGCAATCCTCTGTTTCAGCTGCAGCTGGAATCTGGTGGGACCTAGGAAACAAGAGTGAATTCACTCTTGTGTTCGTGTGCTTGGGTAGCTGTGGTTATCAATGTGTCTGCACTGGGACTGCTCACAGCCTCCTCTGCATCTGTGACACTTCTTTCTACCTGCTGTGCAAAATGCAGGTTTTTGGAGTGTTTCTTGGTTGGCTTGATTAAATGAAAAGTTAGGTATCCTTCTGCCACCCTATGACAGCACTGACATTAAGCTAAGAGGGCTCTACAGACTGGAGTTGTTGTTACTATTGTAGTTGCTATTAATATACTTTCCTTGTATATTTAAACATGTTTGTACTTTGTAAATACAATATTCAACATTTTGGTTTGTTGATAACTCACCATCGTTTATTTCAGTGAGTGTCCATCTAGAGGACCCAAAATTTACTTGGTAGGAGTGTGGAGGTTTTAATTTTTTCCCTGCAAAGTATTATCATAATTTGACCTCTTCTCACCAAACCTGGATGTCTGGTAACATTTTCCTCCTTCCCCCTAAAGTACAAATCTTGTCAAATCAATAGCAGAAGAGATAGCAAATGCTATCCTAACAGACTGGAACGTTAAAAAATGTCCTTATTTAAGATCTTCTATGAGAATTCAAATATGTAATAACTAACTTGGTTTGGAATATGGCAAATCTGACAATTGGAAGGCAGAGGGGAGCCCCAGGTTTGGTTCAGAGCTGAGATCTTGGTTCTCTTAGGTTGGTTTTGCTGCACACTCACCTCATGGTAACATGCAGAAGTATCTTTGCTATTATGGCTGTAGCACTTAGGATGAGCAGTGCTGTGAGGCTGTATATTGTCCATTCTGCAAAAGAGAACAGGGGGAGCTCTCAGTACATTCATTTATTTACAGTTTTTACAGTAAGAATATTGCATGAAAGGAACAAACAGCTTTGTGATCCTTTATTCAATTCTGGAATTTGACAATGCCTTAAACCTGCAAGTATTTTCTGCAGACTGGCACAAACCGTACAACTTTCAGTCAGAACTGCTATTTTCCCTTGCAGAACTCCTCCCAATAAAATTGAAAGCTGGCAAAATTCAAAGCATATGCTAGTAAAATTATCTAGGAAAGGAAGCAGAAGTTCCCTTCCACCCACTGCCCCTTCCTCAAAGCACTGCCTGTACATGATGATTTGATCAGTATTTTTGGAACTGTATAAAACCCAAGGGTTCAGTTTCTGTGGTGTTCCTGAGCAGTTTAACACTAAGGCAGTTTAGGTGTAGCTGTGGTAAGGCAGCATTAGGCTGGGGCTGGTCCCAGACTATTCCTGGGCAGGTTCTGCACCTTGGCAGGTTTGGGTGTGCAGCTCCTGTTCCAGGTGTGGGATGCAGCTCCAGGACTGTGGGATTGAGGCCCCGCTCCAATGATACATAAAAGAGTGGTTTAACAACAGAGAATAATAGTGATATTCACCAAGAGTGCATTTCCAGCCTTCAATTATTCACAGCTCAGTAATTTCCTGAATTCAGTGATGTCCTGAAGCTGAGTTCTAAACACATGACATTTCTCAGTGAGCCCTCCCCTACACCCATTAACTTGTCTAGTCCACTTTGTGTTATTGCTGAGACTTTTGTTAATTGGGGTAACAGGGATGCAAACAGCATTCAAGCTATTCTAGACTCTACAAGTAAAGTTTGCTCTTTTCTCAGCAATTTGTGCCCTTCTGTGGCATGCAGGTCACTAAAGCTGATTGCAGTAAGGAAGCTGCTCTGACTCATGTATTTTGAGATGCTTTCATTCTCAAGAACTCATCATCTTCACACTATTTCTGACTTGGCTGAGAAGTGTTTTGAAATGTAATGAGAGAATCCCAGTTAGTGCTAATTAGACTGAATGAAAATTCATTTTTTAGTAAGATGCACAGTGGATCTGCTAATGTGGAGGAGGCAGCAGAGGAATAGTGACTCCAGATTTTACTTGGGCAAAATGTTTTTTCCCATTTCCACATTTTTTGGTGTCATTACCAGGCATGGAGCTGGTTGGATGGCTTGGGCTGGTTGTGATGACATAGAGTATCTTTGATGACCGGGCTGCATTGATGCTGAGATTTGCTTGTTCATTTGTCCTCTCTGGAAGGGTGTGATTCACTGGGATCTTGTTTTGGTGCACATTGTCCTTCACAGCTGAAAACACAGCAGTATGATTACAATAATAAACAATCTCTTAACAGGTGTAATTGGACTTGATTTTGTGCTTATAAACAGACATGCTGCTCTCTGGTTTACATAAGAGAACTCAAATAATCAAATCATATCTGATTCCTAAAAAGCCTGTACTTCATCAGGCTGGGGTTCTCAGAATTTTTCTGGAAGCTGGCTGTTCATCATCAGAGTAGGTACAACTCAAGGACATTTTCTCATGATGGAGAGGGAGAAACTGTTGGGAGGAGCCAAGATAAACCAATGTGCAGATGGATTATTGCTTGTTTTGTTTTCCTTTGTCATTTTTCAATCTGTTTTAACAGGAAGGTATAGAATTGAATTTTAAAATTATGAAATAAATAGAAAAGTGCAGGTTTTGAAAACCTGTATTTTTCTATTTATGATGTAGCTGACTGGAATGTTCTGAACGGAGAGAAATTTTGGTGAAATTTTCACCCAGTGAGTAGTGGCAACAAGAGAGATGAAACACCTGTTAGATAAGAGCTGAAATATTTGTTCTTTAATTGCCACTTCAGAAATCTCCTGTGGGAATTAAATGCTTCACTGAAAGGTAGAAACAGCAAAGGTAGCCTCTTACCTCTATACCTGATAGCAAATCCCTGGGCTTGATTGATGTCATCTGAGAAAAAGTACAGAATGACAAAATCCAAAGAGATGTTAAAGGTGTGGGGAGGCTTGTTCTTGCCATTGAAACGAGCCAGAACGTGGTAGGTGTAACCATCCAGCAATTCCACCATATCTGTAGCATCTTTGATTTCAAAAAGGACAAAGGTGAAGTGGATTTGGGATGCTCCTGGAACTTGTATGGTCCAATAACAGACTTTGCCTGTGCCATATGTGTCAGGGAAATCTGGGGAATAGATCACAGCTGTAGCAGAAGTGTAATTCCCTCCACAGGCACCAATAAGGGCTGTGAAAAGAAGAGAAAAGGGGGGAAAATGGGAAGAAAGAAAGAAAAAAAGAACTACATTAATTTTGCAAAGCTTTAGCACCCTGCAGATTCTAATACTTAAATGTGACTTGAAGGTACAGGCTGGCTAGGCCAGCAGGATGCACTCTCTGCAGCTGCTCTTGCCCTCCCTCAGCACAGCTTTTGTTGCCTTTTCTTGAAATACTTATGCCTCATTACTCTGACGTATGCATCAGTCTTGAACACTGCAACTTTCCTTTGTCCTTGTGTGTGACCAGGAACCCTCTCCTGCATCCCTGCAGAAATGGGATGAAAGATAAATCACTGATTCAGGGGCTTCTACTCTAAACCAGGCAGGCAGGAAAGTGGATTAGTGACTATTAACTCTCACTGCTTAATGACTGACATTCCTTCACAGCTGTAGGAAATTGAAAACTTAAACTCCAGTGAATCCAGAGAGAACTCAAATGCCACCAACTGACAGTGCATATCCATACATGCACTTCCAAAATTTACTCTCTATTAAGATCAATGCTTAGGGAGTTTGTGACAGCTGACTTGGTACCACTTGTGAGGAAAGTGAAAGAACCTCTGGAGCATGAGTAAGCATAATTTCTTGGCATAGCTATTTCACATTATTAATGGATGAGAATTTTAGGCAGAAATGGAAAGCAGCTTTAATTTATAACGAATGGAGGTGTTTTGCTGTTTGCTGTGCAACAGTTCTCTTTGTTTTGAGCCTTTTCCCTAATTTGCTGAACATGTGAGGCCTCTCCTTTGGGAAAAGCTGAGCCTGCTTCAATACTTACTGTCAAAGAGAATGACTCTGCCATCCCCACCGCAGGGCTGAGTGTGGTCTCCAAAGCAAACACTGTTGCATTCCGTGCTGGCTGCCTCCCCGTATCTCCAGTAGTCAGGATTATTTCCACAGAAGCAAGCATAACCTGATTCCATGCCTGCAAACTTTGACAACAAAGATGCATAAGGAAGGGAGGAATAGCATTTGAAGGAGTGACAGCGGGAGGTTGTTTGAGCATGAAAGCTGGCAGCAGAAAATGTGTGTTTTGGAGAAGTATGATTACTCAGAGGAACCACCACAGGCTGTTTTTGTTTGGGCTGTCAGGATGCTACTTAAGACTGGGGGAAAGATGGAATGGAGGGCACCCTGACATAATGGCAGTAAGCAACCCTATTTTCCCCCGGTGTTATTTGTTGGCCATTTGTTCAGATTCCTCTGGATGCAGAGCGAGGGCTTGATCAGCAGGGTGGAAGTACAACCTTCCACCTTTGGGAAGACCTCCCAAAGGTTAAAAAAAATGGGGAAGAGGAGAAATACAACAGAGACCTCTAGGCATGTTGCCATTTTTGTCTTTGAAAGCTTTGTAAATGGGTGTGAAGGAAATCACCTTGAACTGCTGGCTGCGGCAGGAGCTGATGCACGTCTGGATGGTGAGCTTGTTGGAGGTCTCGCTGGTGCCAGTCAGGGGTGGTGGCTCCCCATGGTCCTTGTAACAGCCCAGATTCCCTGGCACTGGCAAGAGTGACACAAAACAGTCGTTCTAGAGTGCCTGTACACAGCCCAGACCACTTCATGCACTACCTGGTCACTGAGCAGCTCTCTCTATGTTCTGGGCTCGGTGTTGCCCTATGGGAACTCTTTATTGCTCTTTATTACTCATGCTCTGCATGATTCTTGTCATATTTTCCAAACACACCCAGGGATGAGTGATGGGACAAAAAGAGTATCATATCATCTCAGCAATATACCTGTAAGACTGTCTAGCTGGTTTCAGTAAGCTGCAGTAAAATATACAAGATAAATACTTTGTTCATTTCTCCTGAAAGAGGCAATTTAAAAAACCCAAGGCATTAAGTGGGTTCGGGGGGGGTTGTGTGGTTTGTTTTTTGGGTGGTTTTTTTTTTACTACTGGCATGCATATTCTGAAAATGTAAATTAAACTCTTTGATTTCTGTCTGACCTTCCAAACATGACATTCTGGAAGTTTTCAAAACAGGATATTTGAGGAAGGGAACCTAAACAGTTTTAGAATGGAGTTTGGCAAATTTTATGGGAGGGACTAATATAGGGGAATTTCCTAATATTTAAAACTTGAGTTCTGATATGAATCTGAAGCATCATACAAAGAGATTAAAAATGAGCAATATTACTTTAAGAAAACAACCCATCTATTTACATTAATATGTTGTTTCAAGGCTCCTTGGTCACTACGGGAGATCAGAGTTTTCTCCCTTCAGTGCTCTGTTTTTTTTGGTTTTGCACTTTTCATCAAAGCACTGGAATTTAGCCATGACCACCCCGGGGAGAGCATGTGGAGTACAATACAGTGCTGGGATAATGGCAGAAAATTATCCCATGCCCACTTGTCATATCTATTCACATGCTTGAAATTAAATCTGTTACTAGCTCTATGTTAAGTTTTATTCTTGTGCCAGATGGACATGGATTCTTTTTGTCCACCTAACTGCCACAGCTCTGTTTGACATGATGTGCTCAGAGACCTGTATGAGTGTTTTATTTATGCAGTCATTGGCTATTAGAGTACCCAGTAAACTTATTATAAATAATGACATAACATTGCTTGAAATACTGTTCAGAAATTAATTTTGTTCTCTAAGAATACAATTTCAATTATAAATACTTGCATGGAGTTATGGCTTTGATATGCCCTGCAGCAACATTCATATAAGTACTGAGACTTCAAGTTACAGCCTGATTTAACATACCTTTGGAAATCCCCACTTGCAGCCCCACCCCAGCTGAGTACAGCTGGGCAGATAACTCATGAGAGAGCTTTTTTGTATTGTGCATGATTTCACAGCCCTGAAAAAGCTTCCTAGTTATCCAACCTAGCTCATTTCCTAAGAGACCTGGGAGTTTAATTTTTTTTTCTTTTTTAAAGTAGCTTTATTAGTGAGACCTTTCAACCTTGGCTCCAGAGGATTAGTACTTCAGTATGCTAAGAAACCTGAGTAATTTGAAAGCTTCTTAAATTTTTTAACTAAATCAAGTGTACATCCTAAGGCTAATAAGTCTCTGGTGTCCCAGCAGTATTTTAACATTCTTTGCTCTTAATATTTAGCCTGCTGAAGAAACTTGGCAAAAAAAGTGAGGTAGTCAGTGTTCTGCAATTACTGTTCACGCTCACCAGTGAAGTTTCACTATTACACTGTCTTCACCCATTTGTATCTATTTGTCCTCTTCTGCTTAAAAGGTCACCTCTTTTGCACAAGCATATTATTTTTCTTTTAAGCAGCATTTGACTTAATGAGGTCTTGGCAAACACCACAGTTTCTGCATTTTACATGTTGAGGCACATATTCAATGTATTAAAATATGGGATTAATCCTTTTGAGCTCAAAACCATGTTCCAGCTATGCTCATGTAGCTGTCTTTGAAGAGCCTCCCAGCTTTTTGCACATGCACAAAGTGTTTGAGCTGTCCTTGTTCCTGTGTTCCAAACAGATCTGTGTCACTTACCTGGCCCTGCCATTTAACACCTCCTCCATATTTCAGTCAAATTTATTACATTACATACATGCACACTGGAAATATGATCTCAGTAATGAAATCTGTTTATGAGGAGAGAGTCATGTGAGTCATAAACATAAAGATGTAGTTAAGTGGTATAGCAAGACTTTCTTTCTTTCTTTCTTTCACATTTTGGAAGTGTAAGTTATTTCCTTTGAACCTAAACCTAACCTCATTAACAAGGAGACCAAAAAAGTCAGGAATAGCTGCAGCACTGCAAACAAACCATCTGAAGCATTCAGTTCTGAATGTTCCATGTGAGATGCACATGTTCTCTCAGCACTCAGAGCTGCAGCCTTGCCTTTTATTTTGTTTCTGTCCATCCCAGTCTGCTTAGCAGACATGAAAAAAGAGAGAGGAAGAAAAGGGAAGACAAAGCTCCTCCTGGAGTAACCACCACTGTCTTCTGTGATTGTGCTCATCCATCTTCATCTAACACTGCTAAATTCTGTACATTACCCATGCAGATTGTCAGAACACATTTCTGACTGAAGCATGTAGTGTTATGTGTAAATATTAGGGAATGAGACATGTGAGATAATCATGTGAATTCATCACCATAATGAAAAATTCTTAACTGTAGATTCTTAATTATTGTTCAGATGAATCATTGCATGCAAATCTCTCTAGGCAATCAAGATGCTTCATGTTGTTGGCACTGCCATGGTATTATGTGGGCACAGTTAATAGGTAACTTATGTTCCAGATAATTTTCTAGTAGTAAATATCATTAAGGAAAAGAAGCTTATATAAGAAATTTTTCTCTAAAATGTTTCAAATAGGTTTTTTAAAACAATTTCTTTCTTGCTCCATCAAAAAAGTCAAGTTTTGCATTCAAAAACTGACTTTGCATTTCATTTGTACACTTCACAAGATAGTTTTGATGGTCCTATGACTTAGCATCATGCTTACTGAAAACAGAAAGTCTTGTGAAGAATAAAAGATTTTTTTACACAGCTTCATAAACCATGAGGTTTGTATTAAGATTTGGATGGGCTTGCAATGTACAGTTTGCTCTAAATTGCTGCAATTCCTTTTTCTAGTATCGAGTTTCAGTGCAATGCTTGAAGCAGCTGCTACTGGTCAAAAGGACATTTTGTAAATGTAAGTCTGGATTATCTGTGCAAGTAAGTGTCCAAGTTTAAATCCTCTGCTCCCCACCACAGAGAAAATGAGCAAGGCTGGTTTTAAAAGGATCCTTTGTGTGGAACAAATGGAGTGGAGAGAATTTGTCTTTCAGCTTTTTTCCTGGTGCCATATCCAGATAATTTGTTAACATCTGTGGTCTTTAAAGAAAATGCAAATTCTTTCATTTTAGACCAAGTTAAATTTCTTAATTAGGAGGGTCAAGTTACTTAAATCATACCTTATATATTAGTAAAATAAGTAAAATGTCCTCTGAACAATGAATATCAGAGTGTTGAATGATTTTGTTTTATTTAAATTAGACTCCTTAATCTGTATTTAAGTCTAGGTAAAAGCCTTCTGTCTTAAGGTCACACTCATGTATTTGTTTGCCTAGCATGAAGCTGTGAGTCATTCCCATTCATAAAAACCCCAAAACAACAAAGCTATGAGCAAAGTAAAAAAAAAAAAAAAATCATTTTAGCTCCATTTTTCCTGTCTGGTTTTGTTTTCTTAACTTCAAGTGAGAAATATACTACTTCTAATCAAATGTGTGTCCACATATGGGCACCTGCTCTGGTGCTTAGCAGTGAAGACCTAAGTTATGCCTCAGAAACAGAGGGTGCTTGCACAAAAGAAGTTAGGAAAGCAAGTGAAGTCATTAATGATTAGACTTATTAAAATGTGTAGCCATGGTTGCTTGGTAACCTGCGAGACTAGAATATCTTCTTAATATTTGGGTATATTTTAAACAATGTGATTTGGGAAAGAGAATTTTGGAAGATAAACAAATCATGACATTGTGGAACATGGTAAAAAATAGAATACATTAAAAATATTAAATTCTGGAAAGAAGCTTCATGTGAGTAGTTTGTAAGTGATCTGATTAAAAAAAAAAATCAAACTAAGTCCAAGTTGTGGTTTCACAGCAATGTTAAGTATCTGCACCTGCCAGAGACAGAATTCTACTCCAGAGTTCCCATATAGCACACAGACACCTTTTCACTGTGTCCTCTCATATTTTTGTTTCCTCCAAGCAATTCTGTGTATTATGCTCTATCCACATTAAAATAATGTAATTTATTTCATGAGCTACTTGCAGTGAAGGGACACATCTAGACCTTATAAAAACTCTCTTTTTTGGCCTCTAGACTTTAATAAAATAATTATCTATGGATTCAAAGAACTAGCAGTACTTCACAAGTTTTGTGTGATTCCCTGTCATACAGTATTATTTGTAAATAATATAATCCAGTAATTCTGAGATAACATGAAAAGGATAACAGTGGAGAAACAATTCAGTAAGCTTGTCATTAACTCTAAGAAACCTTTAAATTTTTAAATACAGCTTAGTCTGCAAATGAAAATAAGCTGTTTTGCCTTATCCTACTTTGTGTTTGGAAATCACTACCCACTGTTGTGGAACTGCCAATCTCTGCTCAGCTGAGATGGAGCCCTAAAAAATCTGCAGGGTGCTCTTACTTCGGCAGGATGGGATCTCACAGTATTTCCAGTATATTCCATCTTCATGTTCTGCAATATAGCACCATGGGCTGACATCCCCATCAGGGTTTCTGAAAGAGAGAAATAGTAATTGAAATTTATCTTTTTTTTTTCCTAAAATCACACCCAAAAAATCAATCTTATTAAGCTTCAATGGCATTACTATTTTTGCTCTAGTACCTACCAAAAATGCAAAGTTTTGCATTATCAGAAAGTTCACAGGTTTGATTATTACAGTATTCATCAAGCATAAGATGCTAGTAATGTCTAAAATGTAGCTTTGTTTTACTCTAAGGTTAAGAGGTGTAGAGCTGTTTCTGGTCAGTACTGACAGAGAGGAAGATTTTCTGTCCCACATCCTGTGTACAGGTTCCATAGACTCATAAATTGATTTTCTGCCTTGGTACAAAATAGTCCAGACTCCAACTTTCTGTGTGTGTGGTGGTAAAAATACTGATAGCTGATAAAGGCTTCTGGGAAAGACTGAGGTTTTTCTTCCCTTTCAATAAAGCGAACTAAATCCATTCCAGTGATCTCTTTATACTGATGGTTAATTCCTTATATGTCTATGATGATGATGATCACTATTTTTATAATTATTTGCTATTGTGTAGCACCACTTACAAATGCACACCTAATTAGTCACTAGATTATTTAAAGTTTTTTCTATATACACTGTGAAAGGCTACTCACATTGCAAAGATCTATTTAAGAAAATAATTTCTTATTTTGGACAGTCAGGTTAAAATATGACTTTTTCTTTTAACTAGGACCAGTTGTAATCTTTTTATCATGTGCTTTGGCATGAATTCTATAAATGACACAGCCCCACTGAAGTGTCAGTCCAGCTGCATGCTGTCATTTATGCCTATTAACAACTCTTTTGTGGGAGATCCAATTTTAGAAATTCTGTGGATGTTTTTTGGTCAAATAGCAGACTGCTGGAAACAACTGGTGAGATGAGTGCAGTTTAGATACCTAAAATGTTGCTAGTTAGGCTTTCAAACAGATTAGTAGAGGCAGTGCACCAGGAAAGTCTAAGACTAGCTATGCTAGGAATTTAGGTGTAATGCAAGAGCCTCCAGTAGCTAAAAAAAGTAGAAGACTAAAACCAAGTGAAGCTTGTACTTGAACTAACCCATTTATCCTTGTTGCCAGAGTTACAGGAATTTTTGCAGTTACATCTTCATGACAGAAACCGTATGTCAGGAATTCAATCATGAGAATGGCACTCTGCATAGAAATGCCTTAAAAATGCGAGGAAATTGGAGAGAATCATGATGAATGTCTTTGGAAATCTTTGTCTTCAACCTCAGAAGTGCATGGCAGTTAGAAAACAACTCTCTGTCTTTTAAAATCTCCCAAAATTTCAGTCCTCATAATTTTGTTATGGTTGGAGTGAGGCATTTCCATCTTAACAGGGTGCCTTGCTGGTAAACAAAGTGTTCCAAGTAAGGACCACCCATGGAGAGGCAACATGCTTCTGATTAATATTCAAGTGTAAAATTTGATTATTCAAATGTTGTCCCCAAAATCAAATCTCAAGGCCATGTATTATGCCTTAAAAAAGCCTTGTGAGGTATGTGCTGCCTGAGAAGAGGGAAAATCCACTTGTCCATTGTCATCAAGCAGATGAATGTCAGAGAAAGAGCTAAACCAGCTGTATCACAGGCCTCAGCAACATTTGCTATAGATATATTCTGGCACTCCTAGTGACTTTCCAAACTTTCTTTCAAGAGAATGTGAAGTTAAAAGTCATCCATTAGTTAAGACTGTCATTCCATACACCTGTGAGAATACTTCTAGGCCAAGTGACACAGCATAAAAAGAAAATGAGGATAATCTAATACTTAGCAGACTCAGGTAAAAAAGCTCTTTTTTTGTAATTAAGTAATTTCTCATGTTTACATATCAGATTATAGGCTTCTGGCTCCTTGTAGCATTTACCAAGTTAAGCAAGTCTCAAGTAAGTGTTTTTTGAGTATCTGGATAAACATCCAGTTTCTCATGCATGTTTTTGCTCAGCTTGTACATGTTTTGCTTTGTAATAACCAAAATATTAGCTAGAGATGACTGCCAAAACTAAGATCCTGTAGCTACAGCCTGTCTAGAATATTGCCACACAGCAACAATCAAAATTTCATTCTTGATTCTGCTATTATATCAAAGAGAATTCAGTAACCACTGTATTTTCACAGCTCTGTATTAGTATGCCTACTGAGACAGCTGAAAAAAAGCCTACAGTGCCTAAACATCTCTGAACTTAAGTTCTGATTTGGCTCCTAAATTCTGAAGTTCTCATTTATGTTTTGTTCTGAGTTCTACCCATAGTTATGGAGGAGTTTCTCTAGAAGGCAAGGAAACAGAAGTGCATGTTTTAATGCACTTAATCCATGGTTTAATCTGGTATTGTAACCCCTGACAGATGAGCTTCTGAATTCAAATACACACTCTTAATCACTGATGCTCAATTAGAATTTTTAGGGACTACATAACTTTCATTAGCACAAAACCTGGGAAGTGTAACAGAACCAGGCTTGTGTGTGAGGATAAAAACCATCCAGAGACTCCTGCAGACACTCACTGCACTGTGTCCTTCTAATTTGGATTGTTTATCTCCAACTTTTCATTTTAAGTAATCTATAGTATTTCTCCATTGTGCCACCTTATAAATTAGACACATGACTGTGCTGAAAAAGTGTGGGAGCTGTGTTGAAAAAGTTATTCTGTTAATGGTGCTGATAAATTCAGGGTACTAAAAACAGGGTAAACCAAAAAGTGTTAGATACCCATGGTTCTGATATTCTTCACTGTGTAAAAGGACATTTCCTAATTTTCTGTCAACTGCTTAAAGTAACACTGGGTGTTGAGGCAATGTTAAAGCAATGGGATATTTCTTACCTGCAGTAGTTGTGCTCTCCAAGCCCTCCCTCCCCATTGGGATATTTCACAGTATTGTAAGGATGCTCAAAGGTCTCATTCCAATAAAGACAAGGCTTCCCTGCATACTGGGAGGTCTGGTTCTGAGTGCCACGGTAGTCAGCCCCGTTGGCTGTGTAGCATTCTGGCAATAAAGAGAAATGGGAAATAAAGAATGTGTGTAGGTTTAGTGTTTGTACTTTCCTCACCCTCCACCCCATATCCAACAGACCATGCTTCCTGCATTGTTTAGGCAGCTAAAGATGCTGGCTAGGATTTAAGCTTTCTCAGTCAAACCTCTATTCAAGAGATTATGCTGTCATTACTTTAATAAACAGTGTATAAGATGTCTGATGAGAGGTTTACACAATTAACATGCATTTTCTGAATAGCATAATACTCTTCTACTTTTACTTTTCCTTGTGTTTTACTCATTAGGATGACTCTTGTTAATTTTCCAAAAGTGAAAACATATGAAATTATCAGTCTGCCACTCATCAGCATATTAACCAAAATCTCATGCCACTTCAGCTAAAGTTGTGACTATCTGTACTTTACATAGTGAAAGACTTTGTAAGCATGGATCTTGCAAACACTTCCATTCTGATTTAGAAAAATTCTTATGGATTGAGTTGCCTTAGAAAGGGACCTCCTACAGCAGAGTATGATCACAATACTGTGATTTGCTACTAAAGCATTTATGCTTTCAGATTAAAAAGTATGGGTCAGTATTCTTCTGCCTCACTCATTCATATTTTCTCCCACTTACATTTGTTTTCTTAGCCTCCTAATACTCAGCAAGTTAGAAGCCAAAGTAGAGAATTTCACTAAATACAGTAGCCCCTTCTCAGCTGAACTACAAATTTCCTGCTGCCTGGCTTTGCTGGGGCTTGTTAATCACAGAATTGTAGGATGGTTCAGGTTGAAAGGGATCTTAAAGATCATCCAGTTCCAGCCCCCCTGCCATGGACATGGACACGTTCACTGGACTCTTCTGACGGAATAAATATCCAAATGCGTGAACGATTCTACTTTTGCTGAAATTGCCAAGCATTTTTGATTAAATTATGCAATGTGAGTGTGGCAGAGCATGGGAACAAGTTGCCCAGGGAGGCTGTAGAATCTCCATCCTTGGAGATATTCCAAAGCCACCTGGACGTGGTCCTGGACAACCTGCTTTAGGTGACTGTGCTTGAGCACAGCACTTGGACAATGTGACCTCCAGAGGTCACTTCATCTCAGCCATTCTGTGATTAGCTTCCAGGAAGAATCATTATAATTAGTTTACCATAAATAAGTCCATCCTGCTTATAAATAATAGTTGCTAACATTTATCATCCTTGCATTTATTTAAGAATAGGATTAAAACATAACAGTCTGGAACAGAATTGAAACTGTTGCAAACATTTCTTTGTATTGGACAGCACTATGGGGGAAATTTATTGAAAATTAACTTTCTGCTAACTATAGGGTGTGAAACCTCCTGTTTCATCTGATAGTGTTCTCTGTAGAAACCATATTGCAGCTGCAGAGATGTTCAACTGCCCTGAGGGAGTGGGAGAGTGCTCTGAAGTATGTGCTGATCTCAGGTGTCCCTCATGAAATCTAACTTACAAAACAAGTCTAGAAAGACCTGTGTGGCTGCAGTTGGAAGAGGGAAAAAAAAACCCACCCACATTTTAATCCTGATATTAACAGTACACTGTTTTTGTATTTAGAACTACTGCAGAAGAAGGAAAAACGGAATATTAAAACCATGCCTCTGAAATTAGTTTAGTCTGGGCTCACAAATATCAGAATGGTACAATTATAATAATTATTTCAGAGTTCTATTACACAGCAGATGAAAGACAATGGTTTTGTGCTTTCACTGTGCATCTTCATGCCTAGGCAAGTTTGGATTTCTATTAAATGAAACTTTGTTGCTGAAGGCACATAGAAGAGGTGTCTGCACAGCCATTAATATATTCTGCTATCATCTGTGGACAGAAAGGTGTATAATTTAACAAAAACAAGCTTCAGGTCAATAGTCCTCCTTACTGTAATTTACCTGCCTTAGCAAAACAGGTGGGCTGCAGACATTTGCTTAAAAATGCAAATCTGAGTTTCCAGCATTCAGGCCACCACAGATATTTGTGTAAACATGAAAAAAACCCCCTTTAAGGTCATGACTGTGTTGCATCTTTCTTCAATACCTCTTTTGCTTTCAGATAATATAAAAGCTTTTGTAGGTTACAGCTGAAAAATATAAGCTAATGAATTTTAGTAGAAAAGACAGAAAAATGTAATCAAAATATAATAAGCAGAAAAAAGAATCTGTGAAAAGTGATAAGCACATCCAGAAAAGATATCTACATTAGCTTTGTGCTTTTATTTTTTTTTTTCACTTCTCACTCCTAAATGAAAAGCAATATGTAGTTCCATCTACTCAGAAATTTAAGGAATGCTACAATACCTGAATTTAGTCTGGCACACAAACTAAACTCAAGTTAACTTCAGTCCATTTTAGAATCTGCTAAGACTGGCCCATGCTTTAACTTGCAGTACTGACTTACATTTTCATGTCAGCTTTTTTTAACTGATTTTCTTCAAACTTCACTGCACTTTAAGAAAGAAAAGGTAGAGTCCGAGCCTACCTATCTAGCCTACCTATCTCTCTTCATTCCTCTTAACTGCAGTTTTTGTTCCCCAGACAATAGGTAGCTGTATCAGTGCCTCCTGTGTTCCTTTGTGCTATCAAGAGATTTGGTGCAAATGTTTCAGCTGAGTAACAAAGCTCCTCTGGCTTCGATGTGGATGGGGAAAGGGGAGGCAGTGAGATACCATGCAAAATCATTGATTATCCCTGAAACACTGAAATGAAAACTTTAAGTCATGGAATTTAGCAGCTGTTATCAAATGAAATACAAAACCTTTTGTGTTACAGGGAATTTGGATTTTCTTAAGGATTAATAATGATTTTGCCATAGCATGGGAGTGCAATATTTTCAAATAAATATTGGCATTCCAAAAAATCAGGTCAGTTGTCCTTGCTATGCTCCCTCCTGGTGTCTTGAGCTCACTGGCTAAGCATGGGAAACTGAGAAGTGCTTGATTTAGAGTAAGCACTACTTGGCAGCAACTAAAAAATTCTTCTATTTGTCACACACAGTGATTTCATCATATTTTGCTGTGTGACAGCCAAGACACTACCTTAGTGATTTCACCATGAAATTAATACTCTCAAAGTGCTGAAGGTGCATGTTCTGTCTGCAGAAAGGCCACTGTCCTCTCTATTTCAAATCCAAGCCCTAAGAGATTCTGGAGAACAGGAAGTTAGAACCTCCACCCTACTTTTGGTTTTTGTACCACTGGTGCAATAATTCTGTGAAAAGATGAGCTTAAAAAAAGGTCACCAAGATTTGTCTGCATAAAACAAATTCAGATGAGGTCATCTAAACTAAACAGTCAGAAAAGACTGGACTGAGTGCTGTTGGTAAAACTTTTCAGTTTACTCAAATCACCTGATTTCTCTTTGGTAAATTATGCAAAAGGGAGGGGGAAAGGAGTAAATCAAGCAGCAACAACCACCTCTGTGTTGTGGCACCCTTAGGTTGAGTGATACTCCCATGACACTTTAGGGTATGAAGCCCCTCACTTGGAATGTAACATCAGAACGGTGCCTCAAGGAAATGCATGTGGTTCTGTGAATTTCAGCAAGCCTTATTCCTTGAAGTTTTGTAAGATTATGGTAAACTGTGGCAGAACTTGCACTGTATTCAAATCCTCTCCCAGTGGCAAGGACAGACACCTTGGGGACACTACAGCCCCCAAGAAGGCATCAGGTTGCCACTGTGCTTGATAGATTTGCCACATGGATTTTGTTCAGGCACGCAAGGCTCAGACCATCCTGTGTGCTATAAAACTCTACTAAAACAATAGCGTTTCAGACAGGACGTGAAGAAAGCTGTGACCACTCAAATCTAGAAGTGTGTGACCTCATACTTCTAAGATCTTAGTCAGCTGGGTTTCAGACATAGTCTGAAGTAGAGGCTTATGTCAAATCTGTGATTAGAATCAGTGTCCATGATGATTTCACTCAATTAACTGCCTAATGACCCTGCTGCTTCTGCTGTGTCATGGGGATGTCTGTAAACAGAATTAATCAGAGATAATTAATCAGAGAACCTTTGCAGTGGTTCTAGTCACAAAAGGTCCCAACAGATGCTGTCCATGAGCCTTGATGAGAAAAGAGGAACAGCACTTTGTTGTCAGGGCTGTTTAGTTTTCAACACATCAGGTGCCATGGTTGACAGCAAGTAACTTTTAAAATGAAAGCTGAGGCTAGGTAAGCATGTACTGAGTGACAACTGCTAGAACAAAAAAGCAGAAAACAAGACTAGGGATGTTGTCCACTGTAAGTGAATACTCAGTGTGTGATACAGGTTCACAATTAGTTTTATTAGAGCCAGATCAACATTTGGAAGATCAAACAGCAGCTGTTGTAGAAATTCTTTCCATCTGTGTCGGTTTCTTCTTCAATGTAGGGACCTTACAATGATCATTTTCCTTTGTTACTTTGGGACTGCATGGCTGCCTGCACTCCACATGGGCGCCACTTTAGGATCATTTGAAAAATTAAGGTAGTGCAGACTATAACAGCCTGATGTTTTATTGATGATAAATCACTGGCATTTCAGAGTCTGCACTGGCTTCCAATGATTTTCTCAAAGACATCTATCTAGAGACACTACAAATTGCAGACTGAAGGGATGGAGGTTTCAGGGTGGTTTAAATGACTTCTTAGAGTACTTTCCAAGTTTGAGGCCTGTACATAGCTTTTGAGACTGAAAATTCAGAATGACAAACTTCTTCCTATTCCACTGGAGAGGAAAAAAAACAAACCAAACCACTTTGTTTGCTTAATGTTTTCAAAGCTACTTGGAGCATTGAGCAGCGTCCAGAGAGACTGACAACAATTATCAACCTGAAACTAGCCTACCCAAGCCAGGAATTATCCTACCACCTACTGCCCAACAATAAGCAAGGTTTTCTTTTAAAGATCTGCAGATTAATGAAAGATAAATGAAAGTGGCTACTATTTAAATCTTGGGTTTCATTACAGCATTGTAATTAAATGTAAGGTTGGACCAAAAATTAAAGGTTCCTTGAATTTACGTGGTATAACTGCCTGCTCAGTTTTCACTTGTTTTTCCTACAGCCCTTTAGAGAAGTCAGAAAAATGCTTAAGCAGAATATAAGGGTATGAAACCAAGGGTGCCAGGTCCGATAGTGACTCAGTGTGGGTTGCCTGATGCATGTGCTTGCAGAGTATTCCAAGAATAATTTTAAGTCATTTCCATTCTATCTAAACCGTTCTAGTTCTTGCTGGAGATT
This sequence comes from Zonotrichia leucophrys gambelii, assembly GCF_028769735.1. Lineage (NCBI taxonomy): Eukaryota > Metazoa > Chordata > Aves > Passeriformes > Passerellidae > Zonotrichia > Zonotrichia leucophrys. Next base: position 5,403,176 of record NC_088185.1, read on the forward strand.
GCAATTTAAGCACTCCTCCTTAAATGGAAGCACTGTATCTAGGTGCAGATGGCAACAGTTACAGGCACTAACCAGATGCTGCAGTCTCTAATTTGATTGAAAGGGTATAATTAGACAGCAGAAACACTTCAATGAGAAAGTAATGCACAGAGGAAAGGACAGAAACCACTTAAGTGATGCCAAGATACCCCGGCAGTGACAGAGGCAGGGGCCCACGGGTGGAAGGGGCAGAACACCACATCACCTTCTTCAAATGAGAACATTGCTGTTTCCCTAGAGATGTGAATAGGGATTCTATTATCATAGGTTGCCACAGTTCTTCATGTGGGAACACTGATTAAAACCAGAAGAAGCTTCAGGAGATGAAAGACACAAATATGGCTTCTGTGGTCATTATTAAAAATATTTTTAGCATTGCAATGGTTTTCTTTGAAGATGCAGTTTTATCGACTGAACCAAAAGTTAATTTGCATACTATCATAAGAGTGGTCAGGAAAAAAAAAATCTCATTCCATATTATGATGCAAAATAAATGCTTTTGGGAAGTATAAGGCTAATTTAGATCTACCCAAGTAAAAAAATAGTGTACTATTTTTGCATTTCAATACTTTTCTATTCCAATTCATACTAATATAATACAACCACTCATCAAAACTGTCAGGCTTCTGTGCCTGGGCTGTAGCAGCAAGAACCTCCCACAATAGAACAGTTGATACAAGCTAAAGAAAAACCATCATGAAAGAATTATCTTTGTTTAAAATAGAAATTTTCTAAATTCCTAGAAACAACTCCCCATTTCTTAAATCAGACAGTTAAATTTTGATGTGATGCTATGAGGGCACTTGATTAGCTGATCATTTTTTCCTTTACAATGTGGGGGCACTCCACTTGTAGTTTAAGAATTGTATCTGCTCATTCTACATATCCATGCAAACACACACACAGACATACATATTTAATTTTTGAAAGTCCTCAAATGCAATCATTTTTGCTAGTCAGAACTAGAGACCTAATTAGCATTGGTCCAAGCCAGAGAGTAGCCACAGTGAATATCTGATTCTGCTTGAATTATGCCACCTGAGATTTGCTCAAACCTTGACTGAAGCATCTGTCTTGTAAAAATGCACATTCCTGGAAATGTACAGACATGCAGAGTTGATAATTGTGTTCCCTGGCAGTGTGTGAGCTGTCATACATGTGAACTTGCTATCCTTGTGAAATTTTGACTCTAATCATCAGGTTAATCACTTTTCATCACTTTTTATTTGTTAAAAAAAAAAATCTGTCTGGTCAGACCTTTTCTGGAATATGTTGGAAGCAGACGAGTTAGGTTATGAGCACAAGAGACAGCTCCCATTATTTCTAAGTGCATTCTGTCCCTTTTGTCTTTTTATTTGCACAATACAAACATGCTGTATTAGCCAGAGCTTTGCAGCTGCTGGCTGGTCCTCAGCCACAAGATGCAAACACACTTGCTTGCCTTGTGATTCTTTATCACTGGAAGTAAGAATGTGTGATGTGACCCCGTAAGAATTTCTGTTCCTTAATACACCCATTTGTTTTCTTTCTTTGTGGAGTTTTCAAACTGTTGTTCCCTTGTCAAGTGTGGCAGGGCTGAATCCCTTTGGCAATTTGATCAGGATGGGCCATAGCCACGGTGTGGATGAAGGGAGTGGTCAGTTGCACAACCATTATGGTGTGATATGACAAAAATGAAAATTTTGCAGCTGGCAGCATGCAATCCCTGCCTCCCTCCTAATTCTTTGGCTCCGTCCTGCTTAAATCTATTCACATAACTCTGGATTTTGAGTTATGCTCTATGCATGTACAAGCATGATATGCTGAAATGTCTGACTATCTCATCCCCTATCTGCCTAGTTAGAAAGAAAAAAAATTGCTTTTTAAAGTATTTTTATGAGGCTTGCCTATGGCATATCAAGTGGAACTGCTTCTCTGAATCACCAAGGCTTAGAGAGAATAAGATGGCAAGAGATACCAGGTTTGTAAGAGAAGGCTGGAGTAACAGCTCAAAGGAAAGACTCAGCTGGGAAAAAAACCAAGGACATGGTGACTCAGTATTGCTAAATGGAAAGAAAACAGAGAAAGGAAAAAGAGATTGATAATCACATACATTTCTGATGGGGAAATTAAATGAATGGTATAAATACAGAAAGTAGAAATTACAACTTATTGCACTGAGTATATAAAATAACATTTGTTCACCAAAACTAACATTTGCTGAAAGCATTTCCATTTTTTGGCATTGTAACAAAAAACTCACCAAATTCAAACAGTGCTTTAATGATAGGTAATCTACCCACACACATCTTATTTCTGATCCACTTGAGAAATTATGTATGGCTGATGTTTGAATGCACAAATGCCAAGGTTTGAATGCAGAAATATCAGTGTTTGTGTTAATAGAAACTGTTGAACATTGCATGGCAAAGCAGAAACATTATGTGGAAAGTACCATAATACTATGTGCAAAAATGGTTGTTAATTCACTTTCATTTCTGACAACTGGAGTAATTTCTCATATAGGAATTCCTGAAGTTTTTCTCCTATCTTAGCAAGTGATGGTGACACAGTTTTTATTTTGACTGCACTTTACAATAAGCTTATAAGGACATGCATTAACAACCAAAACAAGGAAAAGGCATTAAAAACATACCATACGACAAACTGCCTTCCAAAAGCAATAGTAATGTTTGTCATTTCAGAATTCTGCTAGTTTCAAGTGCAACCTGACACAGCTGATCCCGTTCAACCGTGAGGGATTCAGGGTTTAAATGAAGACCCTGACGTGTACCTTGTGCAGATCAGGAACTCTGCAGATCCTGTACTTGCCATATAAATTACAAGTTGCTGTATTTTC